>NC_138373.1:46009682-46050718 GCF_054177405.1 Leptonychotes weddellii
AATACTCTTTCCAGATACAATGCCCCAGCTCTGTTCTTTTTTTTAAATCCCTAAAGCAAAGCTCTAATTCTCACGCAATGTCTGTGGTTCAGTGGGGGTGAACGATGGGTAATTCATGCTAGGAATTTGTGTACGTTGTTGTACGTGACAGCAGCAACATGGGTGTAAACAGTAGAAAATAAAACTTTATTTAATAAAACTGTTTCAGTTGTGTTGGAAAAATAAAATCGGATATTAAATGATTTCTAAGATTATTTGTATAGGTTCATCATAATCCTACAAAACCCATCCTGAGAGGTTGTGGCAAGAGGTCAAACGTAATTATAATTTAGTGTTTAATCCTAAACCTGTTGAGGAACAGGGACCAGCTTAAAGGTGCTCAGTTACGCGACTGACACCGGAAAGAATAGGAAAACAGCAGTCTCAGGTAACGTCCCAGTCTCCATCCGAAGTAGCATAGCTCTTTATAATTTTTTAAACTGTGTGCTCTGTCGGCCACAAAGAGATCACACTTCATTTTTGAAAGATCCTTTTCAGAAGTAAGGGTTTCCATTGTTTACTTTCTGAGTAAGTGCAGGAAGTGCATCTTATTTAGGCCAGGATCACAAAGCCAAATGGCTACAGGGAGACAGATAAAACAGAACCTGCAGGACAGGAACAGTGGTCATCTGGAGGACATCTCCTCAGGGACTCAGACCACTGTGACCATAGAAATGTGGATCCAGTGTTGTCATACATGATTTTTTTTCCCCCAAGAGAAGGTGGAAATAGAGCTTTTTATGGGAAAGCTTGAACTTTCAAATGCTCTTGAATGACCAGTGTGAGCCACGGGAAACATCCAGACTGCCGGCTTTCGAACTGACTGACTTCCCAAGTACAGCCTTGGACGTTTAAAGGTTAACATAAAGGGCATTAGGGGTATGTTCTAGGATTTAGCTGTCACTTCTAATTTGCACTCTTGGGAAGAGAAAAAGGTAGAAAGGACAGGTAGGGGTTATAAAGATCTCTCTTCCACCAACATTTAAAAGGTTTCTCCGTTCTTGTGGGGAGTGGCTTTGGAAGAGCTGGTCTGTTTGGAGACTGGTCTGTGCCCGAGTCTGTATATTTTCCATATGCCTTCTGTTCCTTAATTTTTGAAGGAGGGCAGTAACAGGGGAGATTATAGAACTTGGCCTTTGGGAGCTCAGGGAGAAGGAGTAAGATCTCTGGAGAATCATGATGCCTAGGATTAAAAATAAGGATTTTTTTTTAAATGGTTAGGGGCACAGGGGAAGGCTACTATTAGAGCAAGTAGTTGGGGGCCTAATTTTTGCAATATTTATAGAGTAGACTTAATCTAGACAGTTCTCCAGTTCCATATTTTCCCCCTTTGTTTAGGAAGTCTAATAGATCTTGTATTTTTGCCCACAAAAACATCTTTGCATACAGAGATGAACACAGTTGATACACTGAATACACAGTGACGCTGTAGACAAATGAACTATATTACAGCATTCCTGGCATTCGTATCCTGGTTTTATCTGATTTGAGGGGCCTGAGCCCCGATTTAGGGCTGGCCAGGGAGCATCACTCTGAGACTTCCACTGGGGGCTCTTCAGAATATCCAGCAAGATCGTTCCTGGAGCTGCTGGAGGCCACAGAAATCAACACAAGGGCCGAGCTCAGCCAAAAGATGAGAAAACGGCCCAGGACCACTTGTAGACCTTTTGGATGATGGGGGCTTTAGGCATGGCCCGAGCCGGAGACAGTGCCCCTGTTCTCCCCTGTAAGGTAGTTGTATTGGGTTTCTGGTATTTGCTGACCTTGCTGGCTACACTCCGGGTTCAACACCAAGACAGGGATGCCCGCCCCTCCCCAGCCACGTAAATGGATTTGGTTTTAGAAACTTGGAAGTACCTTCTGAGGTAAGGATAGGAAGTGAAATTCTAAAGTATATACACCTGCTTGAGGGAAGGGCCCTGTATTTTCATTAGCTTCTTAACCTTGTTATAAGTGAATGGAATCAACCCTTTTTCATTACCTAACA
Organism: Leptonychotes weddellii; assembly: GCF_054177405.1. Classification (NCBI taxonomy): domain Eukaryota; kingdom Metazoa; phylum Chordata; class Mammalia; order Carnivora; family Phocidae; genus Leptonychotes; species Leptonychotes weddellii. The sequence goes on from NC_138373.1 coordinate 46,011,709, forward strand.
GCTTGTTTACCTTCAGTAGTTAGGTGGGTAGGAGGACACTAGCCAAGTGTAAACATTTGCTTCTCATGAATGTTACTCTCTCTTGATTTTACACTCTGCTATGCTATAGCGGATAATTAGGAGGACCAGTAAAGTCCCTGTATAGGTCTGTCTTTAAAAAAAACCAAAAAACTTTTGTTTAAACACTGATGTAGTAGATAGTTATTTGCATACCTAGTTACAGAAGTTTATATGGGGGCTGAGGGTGGGAATAATTGACCTAATTTGGAATTCAGGTCATTTTTCTTCTAGAAATATCCTACCTGTTGGAGTAGATTAGATAAGGAACAGCTGAACTTTAAAAATAAACTGGATTAAAAACTGGGTATCTGCATTTATGTTCTTTTTCATAACTATTTGCTGGAGTTTAGCATTTAAATGAAGACTACAGCCTACCTGTAATTACAATTCCGTATCACCACATGTATTCTGTGTTGCTTTTATTTAATGAAAACTAATTTCAAGTCTACAGTAAGCTAAGCTGAATACAAAGTCTTAGTGAAGGAGGCCTGGTGGTCTTATTTATAAAAACATGGCTACTGTCCTTTGGCCTTAAAACTTCAGGAAAGGCACTTCAAACGGCTTCGTGTTTGCATGTTTCAGTGCCAGAGCGTAGGAATAGACCCTGGCGTCCACGGTCAGATGTTCTTCAGCTACCAGAGCTAGAGGAAGCAAAGGATACAAGTTAGATAATGAAGTTAATCAAGGACAATGCCCCTTATCAATCAGTCCGTCTTTACTGAGCTACTACTATGTGCCAGGTCCTGTGCCGGATGCCGGAGGTAAAGTGGTGAACAAGACATTTTCTGCCTTCAAGGATCTTACTCTAGTGAGATAGAAGATGAAAGGATATATAAGCAGGATTACAGTTCGAGCAAGAGACAAGAACAAGAAAAAAGCATAAAGGCAGAAGATCACACATTCGAGATGGTTTTATGTGTTAAAACAGCAACAGAACTAAGTTTGTAGATTGATTTGTTCATTTATAGCTCGTTCTAGGGCTCAGTGGTGATTCTTCAGTCCCTCAAAGAGGGGTTCATCTGTCTTCTCCACTGCTAGGGAATACGTATTTTCTATCCACAAGTTAAGCTGTGTGCACGACAGGACTGGAATTCTAGCAAGAATGAGGTTTGAGGGGCGCCTGGATGGCTCAGTCGGTTTAGCGTCTGCCTTCGGCTCAGGTCATGATCGCGGGGTCCTGGGATCCAGCCCTGCATCGGGCTCCCTGCTCGGCGGGGATTATGCTTCTCCCTCTCCCTTCCCCTGGTGGTGCTTACTCTCTCTTTCAAATAAAGAAAATCTTTTTTTTTTTTTTAAAGAATGACGTCTCAGAATCTTACGCTGTACAGTGGGCTTTAACGAGAACTTCTGTGTCGCTCTGGTGGAGGTGATCAGACTTGGCATCTGTCACTTGTTTTCCTAGCCACTAGTGCAGGAACACGCTCAGAGACATGCTGATCCTGGAAGGCAGGGTTAGGTCCTCCTCTGTGCATGGTAGGTGCCTGGTAAGTGTTGAAAGTTATTCCTTAGAGCAAACAACTCAAAATACCTTCCCAAATGTTAACTTGTTGAATAAATGGTTTGATTGCTGTATTTTGATTCTAATAAAGCTAGGAAAAAGGGTTCTTTTCCCCCTTCCTCTTTCTACAGATCTGTCTCTGTCTTCCCCTCTTCTAAGGCTAGAAGGAGGTGAAGTTGGACGGAAGGGAGAAGGAAGTTAGTTCTTTGAGAGAATACTTCTGTAAGACACACGGTGTCTAACATTTAAGCCCTTTAGTGCCAACATTATCTTGTTTAATTTTACTGCTGCCTCCTCAGAGACGGGGGCTACCCCTCGTCCTGTTTTAGGAGAAAAGCCGGGAGAGGCTGCGAAACGTGTTCTGGTTCGTGACTGATACACGGTCGGCTGAGGGGACCCAGGCAGACGCGACAGACTCCGAGTTGTGCTGTCCGTCACTGGCAGCGACAGCTTTCTCTGAGTAAACCGTGGCTTGCTTTGGTGTGAGCGTTTCTAATCTGAGACCCTGGTGCTTTTTACCTCAGGCCTAGTTTTTATGTTTTTTATCTTATTTTATTTTTTTTTAAGATTTTATTTATTTATTTGACAGAGAGTGAGCATGAGCTGGGGGAGGGGCAGAGGGAGAGGGAGAAGCAGGCTTCCCGCCGAGCAGGGAGCCCGATGTGGGGCTCGGTCCCAGGACCCCAGGACCATGACCTGAGCCGAAGGCAGACGCTTAACGACTGAGCCACCCAGGCGCCCCTCAGGTCTAGTTTTTAAAAAGGTAAAGTAGGAAGGAGTGCTTTCTGGGAATTCTGAAATCACAGTCGTTTTTGGAAGCTCATACTTAAACTTCTAAAACAACACAGACATCAGAAATAAAATTGTAAGCCACTGGTTCTTATAGAAGGAGAGGAAGAGAGAGCCCTCAAAGCCTCAGGTCAAACAGTGCTTCAAGTTACTTTTCGAAGTAAAAATTTTAAAACATTCAAATTAGGAAGATTATCTGTTTCTTTTTTTTGTTTGTTTGTTTGTTTTATTCTTATGTTAATCCCCATACATTACATCATTAGTTTTAGATGAAGTGTTCCATGATTCATTGTTTGTGCATAACACCCAGTGCTCCATGCAGAATGTGCCCTCCTCAATACCCACCACCAAGATTATCTGTTTCTTTACAAATGAGTGAATGGGGCCCTCCCAGCCGGGCCTCTGTCTGTCTCCAGTACAGTACCTCCTACTGTGGTTCCATCAGGGGACATTTGTCCACATAACCTTATTTAATTTTTTTACCAGATCCCTAGGAGATGGCTTGACCAGGAATTACACGACCAGTGATTTACTAGGGGTCACACCGGTAGTCTGATTCATTATATCAGCATATTGCTCTTCCTATACCTCCATCTTTGCAGAAGGAATAGTGTTAAATTCTCCTTTAGCTTCAATCCTGCACAGAGAACCATCCAGCAGGTTAGCATCTTGGAGGATCAGCTAAGAGATACCTACTTAGGCCTCTGCATTGCCATGGATTAGAGATTTGAGGTATAGAGTTTTGGCAAATCTATAGGAATATCATCCTGACTCTTCTATAGAAAAAAAAAAAAATCCACACTACTGAAAGCTTTCACTTGACGTAGAATGTTTTGCTCACATTTTCAAACTCTGCCACCCAGAAAGGAAAATTACTGTTGGTGAACTGCAGTTGTACAACAGTTTCTAGGTATTTGACTTTAATGAGGAAGACTATAATTACAGAAGGGGAATTCTATTTAGTGCCCCACTGGATGGGGCTGAGGATGGGGAAAATTGAGGAAGTTGGGGAATAGTCTTAATGCTTACCATCAAGTCTCTTCAGCAGGTCATTCTTTGGTAAGGAAATTACTTCGACAAATTCTAAACAAACAAAGTGCAAGTGAAAACAAAGCTGAAGAATAAGAGGGCCTACCAGAACACCACCAAATGCCTGCAGCCATTTCCACCGCGCTAAGCCACACACACGGTCAGCCACTGCTAGCTGGGTAACATACCTCCTTCTCCTGAAAACAGACAAGAGGGACGGCGTTAGAGCAGGGCCCGCTGCGGTCAAACACCGCAAGGCTTTTGTGCAACACACACCGAGAAGGGCGGAAGAATTCAACAGAAACCTGGGTCTCTACTAATTTGATCTGGGTACGTGGTAAAAAGCATTCCAACAGTGCAAAATTATTGTTCTCCAAATCAAATGTGTAATAGCAACATTTAAAGCATGTTCTAGGATACACGACACATGCATTTTTAAGTTGTTAAAATACACACAATTCACCATTTTAACCACTTTTAAAGGTACAGTTCAGAGGCATTAAATACATTCACGCTGCTGTGCAGTTATCAGCATTATCCTTCTCTGGAGCTTTGTCAGCCTCACAAAGAGAAGCGTGGTAGCCACTAAGCAGTGCGTCCCCATACACGCTGACCTCTATTCTACTTTCTGTCTCTATGAATACACGGATTTTAGGTAACCTCATATGGGTGGAAGCACAGGATTTACGCTTAAAAATTTTTTTTCTTTTTTAAAGTGAGCTCTACGCCCAACGTGGGGCCTGAACTCATGACCTGGAGATCAAGAGTCGCATGCTCTATGGACTGGGCCAGCCTGGTGTCCCTATTTACACTTTTTTGTCTGGCTGCACTAAGCACTCGGCACAGCGTTTTAGACTTCATCCTGTTACGGGCTGCACCAGCAGGTCTCTTTAAGGGCTGGATGCTGTCCTGCTGTGCATCAGCTAATGGACACCTTTCGGGTACCGTGAGGGCGGCTACGAGAACGCTGGTGTGCAAGTGTCCGGGTGAGCCCCTGCCCCTGCTTTCAGTGCTTTGCGGTGTAGAGCTAGGAGTGGAACTGCCGGCTAATGGTGATCCTGTTCACCTCTGAGGACGGCTCTTGCACTGCATGTCATACGCGTATTAGCAAGTTTGAACCGAGCATTTAGAATCAGCTGCAAAGGGACTGGAACATTCAGGAGCACGTGAGGCGGTGAGAAATGGAAGAGTACGGCTGTGACACGTGACTGTGTGTGTGTGTGTGTGTGTGTGTGTGGGTGTGTGTGAGATCACCACCTGTAACGGGGTGGGAGACGACATGGACAGACAGAGGCATCAAAGCTCGAGTCCAGACTTGCTGAGAAATTAATAATAGAGCCAGGAACCTCCTACACGCTTCTCTAAGTACGGAACCCCATGAAGACTAGTCAGCTGCTGTCTGCTCACAATAATCTATGCCATTCTTAAAACACACGAAGACAGAAATGAGTGATTCTGAAGATTTTCACTGTTTACTATTCAGATTTGTGGCTCATACTACCATGTGGGCATAAACTCCACACAGAAAATACGTAAATATTGTTAATTTGACATTTTATAAAAGAAAGCATAAAGCTCAGTAAGCGTTGAAAGAAAAATACTAAAGGACCCAAGATTAGGAAAAGGGCCTGGAGTACTGACGAAGGACCTACAAGCCTATTCTGACAAGCCAGAAACCGAATCAGTGGCAAGTTAAACGGTCTTTAACGCAACAGAAGCACCTTAAACGTATCCACTGCACACTCACCTGGCTTTGGCTTAGGCCTCACGTTTTCAGCATCGTCCCCGTTAATAGTCACTGTCACGATGTGTGTGGTACAGTTTGTCAAACCTGGATCCATACATACAGCTACGGAGAGAAGCGACAGATCACCTTGACAGACACTAGTCACGTGCCACTTCTTTCATTACTTAAATGTCTTCGGAAGAAACCTGGGCTCGTGATTCATAGTTAACACAGAACTCGTGCAGGCCAACGACGGTCGACCCGATCCGCTTAGTGGAGCTGCAGGACCGCCGAGCATACGCGTAGCCAGCACTCGAACCGTCCCCCGAGTTCCTAAGTGTGCTAAGTCTGAGGGGTTAGGTGGTACTGCCATGCTGTCAACTCCTGTCACCACAACAAGAAACAAACTCTAGTGAGGTGCTTGGCACATGGATGAGGTAAGAAAGCATAAAGCTTAGGACGTGGGAAACTCGGGAAGGTAACGGATTTCACCTTTCTGCTCCAGCTTCAGGGCCTTCTTGGTCAAACTGGCTGCCCTGCGGAGGCGAGGCTCACGGGTAGAGGGTGACCCAATCTAACTAGGATTTCTTGTCAGTGAATTAGCCAAGACAGAAGCCATCTGAATCCTGAGCATGAAGAACACCCGCATTATCCTTTACACACACAAGAATCTACGGCTTGACTAGTTTTCAAGAGTCTGTCCCCTAGCGCACACCTGGACAGCAATACACACCTGGAGAACACTCGGCAACATCGCCCTTGTAGCCAGTTTCTTCCTCAAGCTCCCGAAGAGCGGCTGCTTCTGGGCTCTCATTATCATCGATGAGCCCTGGAAGTTCAAACCATTTGTGAGGTGGGCTAGGGAAATCCAGGGTTTTGGAACCTCTCCTTCTTCTAGTATAATTGCGGTTGAGCTACATGAGAAGAACCAGAGGACTGTGGAACGTGGTTGTACAGGTACAACTGACTGAGGTTTGGAACTTTTTTAAGAAAAAAGGGCGAAAGAAAAAACCCTAGGCAGATCGAATAGGTTCCGGTAGCTCCCATCTGTTCGTCTTATTTAGACCTCAACTGTTCCCACGAGTGTCTCGGCACTTGTGTTCTGCAGCCCGGAAAGCGCAGATTCCTGTGAGAAGTGGCTCGGTGGTGTTGGCCCACTGGCCTCGGTGACGGACCCAGCTATGTGCCCCCGCCCAGGAAGCCTGGCACTCTTTCCAGTTTCCTCAGGTCACAGTGTCACCTACTTGCTTTCCTCCCTCGCAGAGCGATCCTGCGGCCTGGACAGAAAGGCCGGCATGAGCATCACCTGCGAGGGAGAAGGCTGGGAGGCTGGCGGACTCGAGGCAGCTGATAGGGAGGCCAAGTGGGGAGGACCACAGAACTTGGATTATTTTACTCGAAATAACGCAATGAAAAAGTAAAATACAGCCTATTCTGTTACTTTTAAAGTTATTAATTCCTCCAGTGAAATGGCTGGTAAATGAGAAGGAAAGTTGGTATGCCTTCTCATGGGCTGGAATTTCAAAGTACAAAACCTATACCGCTAATGATAAATAAATGAGATCTAATCTCTTCAGATGGGAACAACCCAATTAAGTCCTATGATGCCATAAGAGCTTCAAATTCTGGATAGCTCTACTTAACCGTGCAACTCAAGAGAATATTCTAAGAAGCAACTCAAGAGAATATTCTAAGAAGTCAGGACCGTTTCCCTAGCCTGTGTACATATAGGAAGATCAAGATGTCTTTTCCCTTCATAATTTTTGGAGTTAAGAGTCTGACCTCGTTATTACTGTGAGTTTCTGGTCGGAGGCAGATCGCTAGTGATAGAAAATGGAACTCAGTTGACAAACTAGGGAAACGCAATTCCTCAAAGAGAAGTTAGAATGTTGCTGAGAGGTGGCCGGGAAAGGCCAGGTGGGACACTACCCTTGCCTTGCTCTCAGGCTTAGCGCGTCACCAGAACATGACCGGGGGCAGCTCGCTGCAGGGATGCTTCTGTTTTACTTAAAACCACAGGGACAGGTGAAAGTGTTCAGGGTCCACGCGCTGCAGTGCTCGGCGCCGGGCCCGGCGGTCCCTCGGTTCAGGGACTCACCTGCAGGGAATTCTAGGCAGTAGCCTCCCATCGGTGGCCGGAACTGCTTCACCAGAACGATGCACTCGTAATGAAGAGTCCGCTGCAGCACCGGGATGACCGCCACGCCTGTGAGCAGGAGATCAAACCAAGGGAATCCCTAATGAAATGTCCGTGAACATTTAGCACAGGGTCAAGGACTCATTCCTGCCTTATGCTAACCTCTGCAGAGGCCCATTTCTCACCCTGCAGCAAGCCAGACCGCGGGGGAAGGGACAGTCATCTATGTGTGCTTGTACGTCCTTGAAGCAATGAATCAAGTCAGTCTTGCTGTTTATGGTAAACGCTAGCTACACTGGATTTGATTGTTTTAGGATCGAGGACCTTTTCTCCCAAGAGAGAAACCTTTTGCATGGCCTTAAAACATAGGCAAAATCCCACTGTGTTCTGGAAAACACAAATTGCCTACGGGGAGCTCTTGGCTACTCCCTTGCCCCCAACTATCCCCACAGGCAGAAACAGCAGCTGTTGCAGCTACTCTATGTACTTTCAGTAAAAACAGACAACAAAATGAAAGGGAAAAACAAAGACCTACTGCCCAACCTCCCCTAGATCAGAGGTGATTTTCAGGATCTTTGCAGTCAAAGCATTTGTGCGTGGAAAGGACAGTGAAATGAATGCATAGAATAGTCTCCTAATTCCATTTCCTCATCAGCTTATAAAGCAACTGGTCCATCATAAAGTAGGGCCAAATATTTTTCCAAATTAAAGGCTTTCACCTAGGTCCTCTGAAGAGAATACAAAGGATTTCGAAAAGTCATATCTAGACAACAGTATGTGGCTTCAAGTTATACTGACTTATATTTGGCTCTAAATATTAGTATACCTGCCCCTCAAAATATTGTACTGAGCCGAGATAACAGGAGCCAGAATTATTTATAAAGAAAGCCTGACTGGGATGCCTGGGTGGTGCTTTGGTTAAGCGTCTTGATTCTTGCTTTCGGCTCAGGTCGTGATCTCAGGGTCGTGAGATCAAGCCCCATGTCAGCACGGGGTCTGCTTAAACTCTCTCTCCCTCCACCTGCCACGCTCTCTCAAATAAATAAATCTTTAAAACAAAGCCTGATTTAGTCATATAGCAATGCAAAAAGCAATAGTAGGTTTAAAGATTAAAGATCATAATTGAAGAGAACTGCTCTGAGGTCTTGGTTAAAGTAAAAAGAACCCCGCCTCCTGCAATAATGCGCAGTGACTTCCTTCATGAAGAGCTGTAACAGGTTTGCACTCCTACCATCAGCCGACTGTCCTTTCCTGGTTGTACGTTTCACAGTTTCCCAAGTTCTGTTCAGGCAGAGAAGAAAAAACAAAATCACTGGTGTTACAGAGGGGGAATGTCCTTGGGTTTTCGGTCCACAACCAGAACTTTCAAATGCAAAGCATGCAAGTGTTCTAATGATAATGGTCAAGAAGACCACAGCCATACACGTCTGTACAGGAAAAGCCAACTGTGCTTTCCTGTAGCTCCTGAAAATTTTTCCAAAGAAAACATGCCGCCCTACATCTAACCCTCTGATGCTATCTAAAGAGAAGGCCTGTTGTTCGCTTGAGCTGCCTTTCAAATCGTCCACTGGAAATATTTCAGGTTGGATCATAAATCTACAGGTGAGCAGTCAATTAAGCTACAAAGCTACCGAGTGGTCTGTGCAAATTACGCCCCTATGAAAAGTCCAGTCTTTTTGCTAAGAACAAAAGATATTCTGCATAATATGAACTCCTGAGATGTTATTTACACATGACCTAAAATAACAATTTAAGAAAGCAGGACCATTTCATTTATTCATTGAGGAATTACTAAATTTAGGTAAGTGCTCTCTTCTGCATGTGTGAGATCTATCTTTACCTAAGGGGAAAATGGTCCACAGAAGAAAAAGTGAGATGAGCAATGGCAGGTTCCTGCTCCCTTTCCGTGGTTAGCTGTTTCTTTCTGGGGAAAGCTGTCCTGAAAATCCAGTTATTGCTACAATTGTGTCAATTGTGTTTGAAGGGGAAGGACACGTGAGGGAAATTCCCCTTCACTCTCTTATCCCTTAAACAGAAAGGAGCAGTGCTAAGAGATGGGAGTGAAGAAGCAGATCAACTTTGGATCTAAGAGAAGTAAGACATCTGAGTGGCGCTGGAGACTAGGGTAAGAAAGGCATCAACGTCTGCCTCCCCACAGAAGAGTGGGTTTGAGGAGATGGGCTGCCCAGAGGGGCCCTCACACTTTTGACCAGCTTGTCCTTAAGGGTTGGACTGTGCCACATTTCTATGGAAAAAATCTAGCTATTTAATCTAGTGAAAAAAACAAAACAAAAAAACCTTTCTGGGGGCACCTGGGTGGCTCAGTCAGTTAAGCGTCTGCCTTCGGCTCAGATCGTGATCTCAGGGTCCTGGGATCGAGCCCCACATCGGGCTCCCTGCTCATCGGGGAGTCTGCTTCTCTCTCTGCCCTTCCCCCCTGCTTGTGCTCTCTCTCAAATAAATAAATAAAATCTTAAAAAAAAAAAAAGAACCTTTCTGTAAACTGTAGATCTTTCGGTATTATGCGCAAATTCTAATGGCAAATGTGTCAAAATGAACCTACGAAAACCAAACACTATTATGACAACTCACAACTGCCCAACATTCCTGTTAGTAACAAGAAGCCAACCAACAAGCAATTCTGATCAGTAAACAATACAGACTGCAAGAGACAAAACACCTTTTGGCATAGCTCTCTCTGCTACCTCTTAAGGTTAGTTGTAAAGACTGAAGAAGACAGTGCTGAGGAACACTGAAGGTGCCACCCCAAAAACACTAGGAATAAGGGAAACAAAAAGAGTAGCATCATTACAGTGGTTAAGATGAAGTAAAATAACCAGTAACAAGCCATGAATCATGAGCAAGGAAATATAAATGCATTTATAAGGAATCCTAGATCAGGAATGCCCCATGAGAGCTCCAATCATCTTCAAGGGACTCTGAGAGACAGACATTTGATTGAGTCAGAAAATCTTAGTCTCTGCCTGCCTACCAGCTAACCCCATAGCCACAAACTCCTTGAAACTGTTCTCAGTTGTAAAACTAGGGCATTAAGAGTAAGTTATCTCAAATGCCTCTTGTAGCTTTCGAATTCTGATTCTAGTTAAGCTACTCCAGTTTTTGAGTCTTTGTTATAGGAAAGCCTGTTTTCCCAGGACATATTGTTAGCCTAGTCAACAAACACAAAAGGCAGGAATGGCAATAAAGGATGACTTTGGCTCGGTCCTGAATGGCCATAAAGGGGGATGCTGCCAGCAATTCTTACACAACTAAAATCAATTCCATATCTTTATCCACAAATAACATGGTGGCACAAAGGATTTTCGAGCTGCTATTTCATCCTTACCAACATGCTTATGTATCAGGTACCAGATAAAACATTTGATAAGTTTATACATCATGACCTATGGGAAAGTCCAGAGATTCACTCTGCAAAGCCTGACATTCTGGTACAAAATGTCAATGTGTCTGGAAAGAGCTCCTTGGAAGTCATGGGGAAGACGTCCACGTGCAAGAACAGAGGTGAACATGCTATAAAGGGCCATGTAAGCATGGTATCTGGTAGGCTTTCGGGTGCCCCCCTCAATACTGAGACAGACGCCCTGGAGGTGAGACCTGGATGCGAATATTGTGATAAAAAGCCTCCAAGTGATTCTGATGCACATCCCTGTTAAGAAATGCTGATGGAGGAAGATAAGTCAGGTGAAGAGATGAGCTGGTGCAAACCAACACGTACTCTTTTGATCAATTAGTGTTAAGGGTTGTATCTGTTACAAACTTAAACAACTTTGTAGGGAAAAGAGAGTCAAACCATATCACTACAAATTGGGTTCTAATCTGTCTACATTTTCACAAATACAAGTACATTTGAGCATATTGTGTTCCTGAAGGCTTGGGCCTGGCCACATTTCTGTATTCCTATACCCGCTAGTAATTTCCTACTTAGTTCTGCACATCAAACTCACATAAATAAGTGTTCTGTATGCTTTCCCTGTGTTGGACTGCAGTGTGCCCAGTTTCTTACTTTCAGGTTTTAATTTAATAGTGCTTTGGATAGCTTAATGTTTCCTGCAGCTCTCCAACACTGGCCCTTATTAATACTTTTAATAGTTTAGTAAATGTAATTAAAGTGGTCACAGTTATTACTGACAAGTCCGCATACTTTCACAGGGATGATAAGATATATTTTCTCATGAAGAAACTCTGTGATCTGATCACTTAGCAAGTGGACTTTTTATATTAATTAATTTATATCATGTAATCTGGATACTAAATTTAATTATATTTTTCTATTTTCTCATTCACCACTTCATTCCTTTTTATATTTCACTAGGGAAATGCTTAATCTATTTTTAACACATTTTTCTCTGATAGTTAATTATAAAATCAAAAACTTCCTAAACAAAATTTGGAAAACAGAAAAGGTTTACCGCACAGCTGCCTTTAATATTTTGCCAGCTTCCCTTCTAGCCTTTTCTTAAATACATTATTTGGAAAGAATTTAAAAAGCATATATACCATTTCCTATGTTGTGAACAACTTAATCACTTTTCTCATATTGCTAGCTTGTCTTCAGAATCTGCTTTGTAGATGACTGCAGAGATTTTACCAAATGAATACACTAAAAAATTATTTCCCCCCTTTCAGATTGAAGAAGAATTGGCACACAATATTGTATCCGAGGTGTGCAACATAGTGACTCAATAATTATATACATTACAAAATAGTCACAAGTGTAGTCACCAAAGTTGTTACAATATCATTGACTATGTTCCCTCATACTGTACATCATATTCTCTTACGTTGCACTATAACAATCATTTCCCAATTTTTAAAATGATTAGGGTGCTTTCAATTTGTTGTCTTTTTAAATTTTGATGAACATTTTTCATGCACAAACCTGACTCCAAACAGTCTCAGGAATGGGATTACTTAGGTCGAAGGGTGTCTGTCATATCTTTATGTCTGGTACATACAGTGCAATGCTTTGCAAAACTTTTTTTCCCCCCCAATTCACATTTCCATGAGCAAGGTGTAAAGGATGTAAGTTTTACCTCAAACCCAGCACTATTCCCTCCTTAATCCTTCTAATTTACAAATTAAAAATTGGTGTGACCAGAAGGAGGCAGCCCAGATGGCTAATTATTCTGCTGCTTTATCAGCTTAAGTGAGGCTGGACCCAAATTTCAGGTTCATAAGAATCTCCTCAGGGAGAATGGTGTTAAAAATCAATTCCTGATTAGTTATTATAACAAACTGACAATGTAATTTTATTCAGAGATTATAAGCGATCCAGACATTCTGACAGAAAGCACTGAATTAGAGTTTTCATTTAAGACCAAGTTTATAATGAGGAAGCTATCAGAGTTTATGTCAAATGCTAAATGGAGACCCGACTGAGAACCCAAATACTGCGCATTTTACAAAAGGGAAAAAAAATCATTTACCTTATTTTCCCAGTAGGATCCATGTACGTTGTTTTTTCAAGCTTGACCCATTTTCCTTCTGAAATTAACTAAAAGGAGACATTAAGTTGGGAGATTTTCAAACTGAGGATTTTACTTAGAAGGTTTGTTTTCTTTCAGATTTTCTCTGCCTGGCCCTCCCGGTGCTCACGTGCCCCTCCCAGTAGTTGCAGGAAGGTTTTCAGTTCAAAGTACAGAAAGTTTTTTTTCTGAAGGGTGTTCAGCTTCTTTCTGGAGTTTGGGAAGTGATACTGAGAGGTGAAAAGAGATGAGAGTTAAAAAACGGGGGGTGCGGGGAAGTGGAGAGGGAGGACCAGGAGTGAGGGGTTTTCGGGGACCTAGTGTTCTATCCTCTGAGCTGGGTGCTCATCACAGAGGTGTGTTTCGTGGGTAGAGAATCCTCAGTTGTGGTTTATAGTCAATGACCACACCGGAAGGCTGACTGAGGAAACCATGTCCAACAACCGCATTTCTAGGAACACGTGGGTTTCCCACCCCATCCAAGACAGGTGGCCCAGGATCGTTCTGCCTAGACATTGAGTTTCAGTTACCTGGACTAACTTACCTACGGCACTATACTGAACTGACAGAAGAGATTCATTGCAGACATAAAGCAGTAGCCTTTTTCTCACTATCCTATCTTTCACTTCTGGCCAGCAGCAACCTAATAATTATCAGCAGATCTATTCACAGACAACATGGAAAGATTTTTAAATCATAAACAACTGCAGGAAGATGTCAAGGTCAGAGTTCCAAGGTGAAGGATTTAAAATTTATCCACTGCAATGGTTCCTGCAGAAAGAGACTTATTAAAAGCTAAACCAAATAACATATAACACATACATTAGTTCTGGAATTCAGACTACAACTAACAACTTAGATTCTTATTGTTCTTAAACATATATATTGAGACCATAAACAGCTAACTAAGACGTAATAATTAGGTATGAAATGTCTAAACCCTGAAACTCACGTATGACTTATTCTTCTACCCAGGGAAACTTTTAATAAAATTTTGAGAATTTTTGTATCAACAGCCCAAATCCACTTTAAAAACACTTCACTAGGGGCGCCTGGGTGGCTCAGTCATTAAACGTCTGCCTTCAGGCTCAGGTCACGGTCCCAGGGTCCTGGGATCGAGCCCTGCATCGGGCTCCCTGCTCAGCGGAAAGCCTGCTTCTCCCTCTCCCACTCCCCCTGCTTGTGTGCCCTCTCTCGCTGTGCCTCTCTCTCTAATAAATAAATAAAATCTTTAAAAAAATAAAATAAAAACACTTCACTAGTACATATAATTAAGAGATACATTATTGCTCCCACACAAGAGCAAAATGTCCCTGAGTCCTAAAAAGGGAGTAGGAACAATGTTTAAGAAACTGTGTTTAATAATTGAATACACACACACAAAGAATTAAATATAAGCATTTGAAACAACAGTTTCTACATTTCATTTAAACTCAGCTCTGTGTGGGGAGGGGGCAGAGAAGAGAAAAACAGTTTATACCTCCTCTGAAATAATAGACTGTTTGGTATTTTGAGAAGGATCCGCTGGTTCTTGGTTTTCCATTTTCAAACTACTTAGTCTTTATAGTCCTCAGGCAGGAAGTTCACGCTGTAAGATAATAAGATTTGTTTAGGCTACATTTATTTTTCTGAATTAAACATTTGTCCGGAGGCCATCGCTCAAAGTACTTAAACGGTGAAAAACATATCTGATGTCGTCAATGCTGCTTTCCTCACGGGAACCTGGGAGGACTGCCCCAGATGGAATGTCAATGCCAAGGCCCCAGGAAACAGCCAGGAAAGAACGTGCAGCCATCCCAGTCAGATTCAGCCCACGTTAACGAAACTCCTACTGGGCGGGAGCTGGGCACTTACACAGACATTCTTGGATTTTTCTGACTCCAAATTTAAAAACTTTCCAAGGGGGAAACAGTACAATAATTGTATACCACTCCCCATTCCCACCCCTTCACCACTGTCCCTTATCTACCCTTGACAGCTAAACTGTAAGACTTGTATGTGCTGCCTGTTTCTACCTCCCATATATCTTTTTTTTTTTAAACTTGTGGTAAATGGATATACCATTTTAATAATGTTAAAATGTGCAGCTCAGTGGAATTCAACACATTCACATTGTTGTGGCCTGTTCACTTTAAAGCTTCAACATGTATAAAAGAGTTGTGCAAGAGTTGACTGGGAGCACCAGCTCTGTCGCGGAAAGAGCAGGCCCCATCCCGTATTGTACCCTACTCCAGTCTCTCTTCTTGGCTTGTTCTCCTGCTTTTTGTACCGAGTGTCTGAAAATCTTTCTCTGCCCTCAAAGTGGACTGAATAACCTGGCTGCATATAGAAGTATGGGCTGAAAATCACTTTCTACTGGAAATATGGAGGCCTTGCTCAGTTGTCTTGCTTCGGGTATTGGCTGTTGTGACATCTGAAGCCATTCTGATTCCTGATCCTTTTCCTCTCTGGCCTATTTTCTTTCTCTGGAAACCTGTAGTTATTCATGTCTTCGTGTTGATGTTACTGTATTGGGAACTCAAACAGGTCCTTCCTTTTTTTATTGAAGTGTAGTTGACATACAATATTATATTAGTTTCAGGTGTGCAACATAGTGGCTCAACGTTTACATATATTATGAAGTCATTGCCACGAAAATCTGGGTACCATCTGTCACCATATAAACTTGTTATGATATTGTTAACTATATTCTCTATGCCGTACATTGCATTCCCATGTCTCATTTATTTTATAACTGGAAGTTTGTATCTTTTCTGTTTTTTTTTTTTTTATTTTTGAGAGAGAGAGAGAGCGAGCACGCATGTCCGCATATGAGTGGGGTAGGGGCAGAGGGAGAGAGTCTCAAGGAGATTCTCCCAGCTGAGCGCAGAGCTTTATCTCACAACCCTGAGATCATGACCTGAGCTGGAATCAAGAGTTGGATGCTTAACAGTCTGAGCCACCCAGGTGCCCCTGTAAATCTGTACCTTTAATCCCCTTCCCCTGTTTTGTCAAATGGGTCCTTTCAATCTGGAAACCATACTGTGCTTCTTTATGGGGAACTTCTCTTGAAATATTTCACTGATAATCTCCTCCCCTCTATTTTCTGTGTTCTTTCTTTTAGGAACTGGTATTTAGCTGTTAGACTTCCTGAACCGATCCTCTGTCTTGTGTTTTTCATTCCTATTTTCTGTTTCCTTGTTATTTTATCTACAGTTCTCAGTGGCTACTCCAAGGCTTTACTACTCTTAAGATCTGTGGTTCCCTAACCTACCCCACCTCCTAATGTTTGCTACAGGGAAAATACAGAGTATCAACATCAACCCTCCTACCAAATGTCTTGGAGGAAAGAGTGTCTTTGCTCTATTTTTTTTTTTTAAAGATGTTATTTATTTATTTATTTGAGAGAGAGAGAGAGAGAGAAAGAGCACGCACAAGCAGGGGGAGCGGCAGGTAGAGGGAGAGGGAGAAGCAGACACCCTGCTGAGCAAGGAGCCCGATGCGGGGCCATGATCCCAGGACCCTGGGATCATGACTTGGGCCAAAGGCCACCACTTAACTGACTGAGCCACCCAGGTGCCCCGCTCTGTTTCTTCTGAGGCCTAAAGTAATAATGAAACTACCCATCTCATTTGCAATTTTTATCCCAGATGGCAAACATCCTCCATCCTAAAACACACCCAACAAAACACATTTAACCTTCTCATAACCCTGTTCTTTCCTTCCGCCTTCCTGGACTTCTTGAAGAACAGATGATACTATTGAGTGTATTTACTCAGCCCAGTGCAGTCTACTCCTTTACCATCCCATCCGCCCATCTACTCATCACCCCCAAGCCAGAAATAGAAGTAGCTCCAATCCCTTATTCTCCTTCACCACTTATAATTTATCCATTATAAGTCCTAAAAATTCTGTCTCAACATTTCTTAAGAGTGTCCTATCCTTACCATCACTGCTCTGGCTGAAAACCTCCCACCTGGGATGAAATTTCCAAAACCATCTCCTGGACATTAGATTTTTATGTTGTCCAGTGTTCAACACTGCTCACAGTTGTGTTGGTATAGAAACTCCCTAAAATCACCGCTGAATAAATGAAGGAAGGTGGGATGCCTGGGTGGCTCAGTTGGTCTTTGGCTCAAGTCATGATACCAGGGTCCTGGGATTGAGTCCTGCATTGGGCTCCTTGCTTAGTGGGGAGCCTGCTTCTCCCCCTGCTTGAGCGTTCTCTCTCTCTCTCTCTGACAAATAAATAAAATCTTAAAAAAAAAAAAAATGAAGGAAGGAGTAAAATGAATCTGGCTGGGTAAGTCTAGACAGCCATTCTGTTCCTAAGTAAATTAGGTTAGTTTGGGGCCTGCTTAGACTTATTTTGAAGAATAGTTCCTTGTCTACTTGTCTTTATTTGACTAACTTAGTTTAACTCAATTTCAAAATTTTCTTGGCACATAGTTAAAGAGATTCACACTTCCTGATTTCAGAAGTTACTATAAAAGACACAGTAATCAAGATGGCGTGGGTACCAGCCTAAGGACAGACATATAAACTGATGGAATAGAAAGTCCAGAATTAAACCCACAGATTCATGGTCCATTGACTTTCAACAAGAATGCCACCATTCAAGGGGGTAAAGGGTAGCCTTTTCAAGAGATTGTTCTGGGCTTAGATATATACATTCATGAGAATGAAAAAGAACCTCACAGGTACCTGGGTGGCTCAGTCAGTTGAACATCTGCCTCTTGATTTCAGCTCAGGTTGTGATTTTGGGGTCATGGGATTGGGCCCGGCGTCAGGTTCCAAGCTCAGTGCAGAGTCTGCTGGAGATTCTTTCTTTCTCTCTCCCTCTGTTCCTCCCCCACCCCCCACTTGCGCACATGCACCCTCTCTCTAAATAGATGGAATCTTCAGGGAAAAAAAAAAAGTGAACCTCTACCTAACACTGTATATAAAAATTAATTCAAAATGGATTAAAGAGCTAATGTAAGAGCCAAACCTACAAAACTCTTAGAAGAAAGCATACGTGTAAATCTTCATGATCTTGGGTTAGGCAATGATCTCTTAGATGTGACACATAAAGCACAAGCAACTAAAGAAAATACAGATAAATTGGACTTCCTCAAAATTAAAAACTTGTGTGCTTCAAAGGATACCATGAAGATAGGGAAAAAACAACCCACAGAATGGGAAAAAAGTTTGCAAATCTGATAGAACTGTATCTGAAATATGCAAAAAACTCTTAAAATGCAATAATTAAAAATACAACCTAATTAAAAATAGCCAAAGGACCTGAATAGACATTTTTCCAAAGAAGACATACAAATGGCCAATAAGCCCATGAAAATATGTTGGGCATTTTTAGCCATCAGAGGAAGGCAAATCAAAACCACAATGAGATACCACACTTCATCCCTATTATGATGATTATAACTATAAAGACATAACAGCAAGTATCAGTGAGGATGTAGAGAAACTGAGACCCTCATATTCTGCTGTAAGGAATGCAAGATGGTGCAGCCATTTTGGGAAACAATCCTCAAAAGGTTAACGACAGAATTCCCATACGACGCAGCAATTTCATGCCTATATATACCCAGGAGAAATGAAACATATACTCTCACAAAAACTTGTACACAAATATCTGTTCATGACAGTATAATTCGTAATAGCCCCAGAGTGGAAACAACCTAAATGACTATCAGTTGATGAGTGGATAAATAAAATGTGGTATTTCATTCAATGGAATAATATTCACCCATAAAAAGGAATGAAGTACTGATGCATGCTACAAAATGGATGAACCTTGAAAACAATATGCTAAGTGAGAGAAGCCAGATACAAGAGGCCAAATATTTTAAGATTCCATGTATATGAAATATCCAGAAGAGCAAATCCAAAGATACAGAAAGCAGATTAGAGGTTGCCAAGGGACTGGGGGGAAGGAGAGAATAGGGAGTGACTACTTATGGGTATGGGGTTTCTTTTTGATGGAAAATGTTCTAGAATTGAATAGTGGTGATGGTGACACCATCTGGCAAATACACTAAAACTACAGAATTTTACAGTCTAAGAGCGTGAATTTTATGGTATGTGAATTGCATCTCAATTAACAAACACCTTTGCAGTCTTAAAAATCCCCAAGAGACAAATAATTGGGTTGTTGAAAGTCATGTTAGGTCCAAAGGTTGATCACACCTAGGAGACTAGTTCAAGGAGCTCTGCTTTGGACTCAACAGGCTAGTCATGTATGCATGGCATTCCTGTACCCAAGTGACCATTTTACTGTCCTCTGGGTGTATATTTTGCCTGATACTCAACACATACTTCTGTTGTAAAATTAACTGTATTTCTGTTGTATCATGAAGATGTAATCAATACTGTTGCTTGCAGATTATTTTGTGGGCAAACCTAGGAATTCAATTTCCAGTAAGGATTTCAGCAAAGAAGCAAAACTTGAGGCCTTAGGGAAGAAAAAAATGACGTTACGCTAAAGACGTAAAAACCACTTAATGAAGATGAGAGAAAGAAACATGTATACATTTTCACACTCATTTAAACCATGAAGAAGTATGCACAAACTGTATCAATGTTCGTAAAAAATGAACATCGACTGTATCTAGGTAGCTTGGCTAGAGCACCCTGTGGCAGAGGGGCTGGGAGTGAAGTTGTGTCCTTGGTGCTGGGAAGGCAGCAGTGGACTGCACAAAGGCCCTGTCCGCCAGGAGCTTACTTTCTGGTGGGAGGAAGGGGAGAAAACAGAGGAACAATATACAAAATTTATGTGGGAGACGCTAAGTTTTACAGAGGAAGATGAAGAAGGATAAGAGTAGAGAAGGTGTGGGGTGGGGGTTGGTATCTTTAGAGCATCATCATGAAAGCCCCCTTTAATCTGGTAACTTCTAAACAGAGGCTTGAAAGTAATAAAACAGTAAGCTATGTGGGTATTTAGACTAGCCAGTCATTTAGCATATTGACTATATGCCTATAGCATAAAAGGCAGTTATTCCTGGTAAACTTTTAACTATCACTGGTTTATATATGACAAATAATTTACATTGTTAGAGGCAATCAAAGTAGTTTGCTGACCCAGATGAAAACTAACCATGTAATCAAAGGTTGGCTACTGCTCACTGCCTGTGTGGTCTCCACACCTAGATAAAAGAACTTTCTCTACCTAGATTTTTATCTTCCAGATTTCCATTCCCTTCTATTAGGAACATATACATCACAGAAGGAATATTTCCTCTGCTTTTAATTCTGTCACTTAAGAGAAAACTTTCAGGCAACCAAGGGACCCCATTTAGTGCACAACGTAATCGGTTTACGATTTAGGTGCAAGATGCTTGGGTTAAGTTAAATTTGGACCTCCTTTTGAAAAGTTGTATTTTGACCCCAAATAACTTTTTCTGATGCCTACCCAAACTTCTTAAAGACAGAGAACTGCAGGCCTCAAAAGTATATGCACCACCTGAAGTTCTTGAAGAGTTAGATCATCTGTAACTTTTTCTGTTAAAAGGGTTCCTAATCTGGACTCCCAGAAAGTCTGGACAAAATGAAGGTTGTCCCCCCGTCCCCAGGTGAGTATCTTTGGTGGCAGAAGGGCCACTAGCTCCTTCAGATTTACATACAACTTTAAGACATTTAAATTATGTGCTAGGTCCCCTTATCTTTATATCTTTATAGCTTCCTTCAGATTGTCAAAGGGATTGTTGACGGCCAAAAGGTGAAAAAGTACTATTCTGAAGGATGGTCCCTCAGATCTACTACTCTTCATTTAACCAGGTTAGTTAAACTCCATTACAACACAGTCTCAGTAATTAGAAGATGGATTTTTGGTCAGCAAATGTTAAGCTATAAACAGTTGTTTCAAACAGATTGTATTAAAAAATATTTAAGCTAGAATGTTAGAGAGCTAGAAAGACAACAAACTACAGACATAAATTACAAAAAAGAAAAAAAAAGTGGCAAGCAGGGCTGGGCCTCTCCAGGGTAATTACTTGGAATGCAATCAGCCCCAAGAGGCAACAGTATTTTGTAGCAATCTGCTGACTGTAATATAACCAAAAAGTGTGGTTAAAGGGTGATTTCAAAATATATTCTTTATTCTGAGATTCCCAAAATGTTCAGGATTATAAAAGCATTTCAAAAATACTACTGAACCAGAAAAAGAATATTATTTTTAGCACCATTTCAAAACTGTAAGCTAAATGGTGCCATTTGGGGACCAGTCCCTCCAAGTAAGGCAGGGCAGAAAGAAATGAAGCTCCAATGCATGCTGCACACTCCTGTCTCAGTTACTGTGATAGAGCTTTCCTGAGCTGACTCAATGCTACTTTTAGATTTTAAAAGTAAAGTGTAATTTAAATTTTATCCACTTCATTAGCTGGAATTTCAGGTCATCTACATTTTGCTGCTAAGCTGCTAATATGTACATGTTATACTTAAAATACTACCTGTGTACATAATGTTGTGTTCAACTGTTTTAACTCACATACTGTTTTATGTGGTTTTAGTTTGGTCTGAACACTGAAGGTCTATGATGTGTTAGCTGTATGATTTTTCCAGGGCACCAAAAACTCTTATAAGGGAAACATCACAGGATTCTTAGAACTGCCATACAGTGGTAGGCAGGAGGTTAACTGGCTTTATGAGGGGAGTTCAAATGCTTGGGAAAAAAAATACACACACACACACACATACTAAGTGCAAACTGACCCATAATCCTGCCCTTGGGGACTTCATAGTTCAACTTGCAAAGGATCAGAAGGGTAAATGCCTATTATAGAGATAATGTAATACCAGGGTGTTTTAAGTGAGCAACAAATCACACCCACTTGGGAGGCAGGGAAAGTGGTAGACTTTGAAAAGGCTACTACTAAGAGGCCATTTGATATTAAGATAGGATTTAGATACCAAGAAGACATAGAAAGCATTTCAAGAAGGAACCACATGAAAAACAGAGACACTAATTAGGGGAAGGGTTGAGAAATTATAGTAGAGTTTGGCAAGCTCTGTGGTTCTCAATCGTCCCCCACCCGCCGAACAAACCCCGTATGATGGATGATGTCAACATATGCAAACACATTTCTAAGGGCTTACACAGATTTGGCTGGATGCCTGCCCTCTCCCCCAAATTTGCGGGCAAATAAAGCACCCAACAACTCTAACTGGCATGCCACAAGCTCTTGTAACTATGTAAGCTCCTTCCTCTTGGGGATAGCATTTACAATTCTCGACTGAAGGGAGGAAGAAAAATGATTATTTTTTCACAATCTTGGGTATTTCAGTCCTAGTAACAACAGCTGGATTCAGGTTAAGGGGAGCGGAGTTTGCACTCAGACTTCTCATTATTCAGTTATTACCATATTGGAATCCCTGCAGTTTGCTGACATTGCAAAGTGAAGCAAAAAATCACAAGAAATAACACGCTGGTGACTCTCTCCCAGATAAAAGTATTGTCAACATCATTTATGCTCAATCAAATAAAAGTTGTAGAAGCTCACATCATAAGCAAAGCTTCTGATTGACCAAGGTCAGGCAGTTGAAACAGTTTAATAATTGGATTGAGAAATTTCCAATAAGGCATTTTGAAAGAAGTTAAGTGGGAGAGGATTAATTTTTGCAAAAAATAACTTTATGACTATGTAAAGTCAAGCATTAAATGCTTAGGCCTGTCCAAGATGCCATTCCACATTCTTTCAGAATAATTACACAGAAAAGCCACTTGAGTTATAATAAACAAGTAATCAATTAGTATAGTTATATTTAATGGTCTTGGTTATAATCATAAAACTTTTAAAAATTTAATTTTTTTTTTTTAAGATTTTTATTTATTTGTTTAACACAGAGAGAGAGAGCACAAGTAGGCAGAGCAGCAGAAAGAGGGAGAGGGAGAAGCAGGCTCTCCGCCGAGCAGGGAGCCTGATGCGGGGCTCGATCCCAGGACCCTGGGACCACGACCCGAGCCGAAGGCAGCCGCTTAACGACTGAGCCACCCGGGCGCCCCCCAAATTTAATTTTTTTAAAGATGTTTTGATCATTCCTTCTTTTGTACCACTTATGGTAAAATTTTGGTATCCACATCGAATGGATCTACTTTTAAGTGAACTTTCCTTTGCTGACAATTATCCTCAGATAATTAAGACTTCCTGTAATTTGTTAATTATGGAAAGCCCCGAGTTTCTTTTCTTTTCTGGCAGATATGGGGTTGAGTGAGCAGAGAGGTAACTAACATTTTCCTGAAATTACGCTACTTGGTGATTTATAATCATTACATTTAGTTTGGGTTGTGAACTAATTACCCTTGGGAAGGTTAACTGGTTACAGCCATATAATAATGTGACCAGTAAAGAACCTCTTGCAATAGCCCAAGCAAGAGATACCATAGGTTTGGCCTAGGGTGGTAGCAGTGGCAAGGTAACAGACTTAATTCCTTGCATATGAAACTTTATTACTTGTCCTAAACCAGCGTCTAGGGAAGGGGTTTTCAAAGCTAATTTCAAGATGTTCTCAAAGGACATTGGGGCATCAGGAGAAAGGGGTAGTACGGTGGTCAAATATGGATACACGGGAGTTTGAGATGTTGGCATGATATCCAAGTGGATAAAACCAGCAGGTAGATGGAAGTATTAATTTAGAAGGATTAGTCATGTGGGATTCAGGGCAGGAAATGTTTTTCATTATTTAATTTAGAATTGCCCAATAAACCCCCTCCCCCACAATCATTTAGCTACTGATATTTTTAGGCATGCATGAGAAAAAGCAACTATTTCCATTGTTGTAAAGGTTTTATTGAAGAAACTTGAGAATAAACACTTCATGGCTAAGTGAAGAAAAGACAAACATGGTGGCTAAAAAATAATCAAAGGGAATTTAGCTGTATCCATTCAAAATACCTGAGCATCTGTTTGTAATGTTGATTTATTTGAGGCTAGTTAAATGTGTAACTAGTTAACTAAAAATCAACTGTAATACTAAAAAGTCACCGAACTCAATTCTAAAGTATACAGCCCGAATAAAAGACATCTGTAATAAATTCTGGCCCTGTAGTGTTTATATTTAAGTTTACAAACTTGGCTGCTTCTCTACAAATAACCAGTTCTGTATTAATGCTTTGCAGCTGCCTCAACCTCTACACTCAAGTTTCCTGGGCTGTTAACATATTACTCCTTCCAGAAGGACTATATTCCCAGTTTCTACTTTCTTCTATACATCTATTAATTCCTATCTTCAACAGAAAATACCTTAACCCTAATTCACCTCATCAGTGCTAACATTTCCTTCAGCAGCAACCTGTTTATTTCTAGGTCAAATCAAAACGGACATTTGGAGTGATCCTGCTTTAGGTCTCTCTTAGATCTGGCAGTCTGGCACGATTCTCCCAGCATATATGGAATATTGCTTCATTTCCCCCTCAAAACAGAAAGGACTACATAATCCTGGATCTCAGAAGTACTTAGGAAAACTACTGCCGCCCCTCCCCCAGCATACACTGCAACATTGTAATTTACCTCTGCTTTGGAAAATGTATCTTTAAAAACGATGCTCCCAACTAAACCACTTAGCCAGTAACATTTTTGAGAAAAACAAACCATGAAACTCTTTGGGGGAGGAGTTTCTAACTCCAAATAGGCAGAGGATCCTGTAATTACCCTAATGAATACTTTTCCAAAGAGGCCTGTAGTCGGTGGGATTTCCACCTCTTTCTAATCTAAAACTGCTTAGACAGACCAGAGAGTGTGCAGTTTTAACGAGATACCTAAAATGTGTGCCCTTAGACGTGACGGGGACAAGCCCAAGGCAAGTTACTCAGCAGCTAGAACCTGATTCTTCTGAAGAAACAAACAAAAGTGAACTTTTAAAATATTCTATTGTCTGCTTGCCATCTGATACATCATCACGGAAGGAATAAGGAAAATAACAATGATGGAGAAAAGAGGGAAAAAGAATGATACTGCAAATTTCACTAGGCTAGAATTCTTCCAGTCTTATGATTCCAGCATGGCCCGGCTACTGATACAATCTGGCTGTATTTTTCCAGGCTGCTACTTTGGCAGGGCTGGGATAAATGAATTTCACGCTCAAAGGAGTCACCTCTCCCCTTTTTGTCGGTTTCCCCCCAATTTATCTCTCCCTTCTACCTTCAAAGTCGAACTCTCCAGGAGCGGACCGACAGGATTCTCTCTCTCTCTCTCTCATAATCCTCTTCCACGAACGAAGAGGTGCCATTCCCCCCTCTGCAGATGCTTCAACCACTGCACTCCCATGAACAGGTACCTGCGGTGTTTCCTGCTTTCTCTACTCCGAAGAGCCCAAGCTCTTCTACCCCAGTCTCTGGTTTTCTCTAAACTGGCCCTCCTTTCCGCCCCCTCGCTTTCCGGGACTCGAGCCCAGTCCGCAGACTGGGACACGCGCGCGCGGCTGCCCGCACGCACCAGCTGTGCTCCCTCCCTCGTCCCCAAAGAGGGGATTGTACATGATTGGCCCGCGCCCAGTTACCTACTCCAAGGTGTGGGGTGAAGGGGAGGGTACTCCTTTGGGGAGGGGGACGAGAGAAGAAAGCACGAATCCGAGGCAGCAATCTCAGAAGACCGGGTGCTACTGCTTCAGGCACAGCCGCACCTCGCGGTGATAAGAGGATGTGCACTCGGCCCCTCCCGGCACCCGTAGAATCCCCCGCCCGTAACCTCGCCTGAGATAATTACCTTCCGGGGCGGTGCGAGTCTTAGAATCCCCTTCTTAACACTTCCGGAATTCCTTTTCCGGGACGCGAACGCTTTGTGTGTGTTTGTGCGTGTGTGCGTGTATGAGTGAATACTAAAAGGAGTCCCTGCGATTCTCCTCGCTCTCTTTTCTGCTACCACCTCCTTACTTTATGGACCGGAAGAGTCCTTGAGCCAAAATAGCTCGGCGGGTACTTCCGGGACGGGAGACCTGGGTTCCGGGAGGGTGCTGGAAGGAGAGGGAGAGGCGGCGGCGGCGGCGGCGGCGGCGGCAGCTGGAGGATGAAGAAGGAGCATGTGCTGCACTGTCAGTTCTCCGCCTGGTATCCACTGTTCCGAAGCCTTACCATCAAGAGGTAAGACAGGAGGGGTTACGTCGGGCCGATAGGCAAAAGGGAACTGCGACATTTTGGGCGAGTCCTAGCTCCATCCAAAAAAAAAAAAAAAAAAAAAATTAAATAAAAAAATGCAGGCCTTATATTGATTGGATGGGAGCGCCAGTGCCGAGATTTCGACTTCCTAGTGGTATTTCAGTGGGGGGGATTAATGAAGTCGATCCTTGTTTTCTGTGCCTCGTGTTGCGTTCGGGGGGGTGTGCTAAGGGAGGCAGAAGGGCATGTCGTGGTACAGTGAAGGTCAGAGGCGGGGTGACTGGGGGATTAAGCTAGTTCAAGGCTTGGGGGTTCACCATCACTGCTTTTAGAATTGCCAGAGAGGGGACGTGATCAGGAGAACTGGGTAGTCTGGACTTTGCCACTGACCCCGGTGGACTTAATTGCTTTCAGTCGCTGTGAAATGAGAACAGTGATACAGACCCTACCTGAAATCCTATTGCGAAGCTCCCATATGATAGTGTGCATGGAAAGCGTTAGTGTAGTTATATATTGTTAGGGTTGGTAACGTACTGTGAGAGGAAGCCATTCCTGGAAAAGGAATAGAACAGTATTTGTTTTCTATCTCTCTGGCCTACAACAGGGAATCCGTCCCTGGTTTGCAGGTCAAACAGAGGAGTAACTGTTTCATTCTTCACGGGGTCATTCAAGGTAATAGAGGCAAGGCAGCTAGGAGAATACCCCCAAATGTTCAACAGCAATCATGACATCTGGAGAATGATGAAGGAGTAGGCTTTCACTCACTAAGAGGGATAAATCAAAGAACTGCATATTCATGAACAGGATTTTCTGTATTTTGTCCGGTCACCCTTTAGGCCTAGATTATCACGTATTTAGGTATCAACTGTCCTTTTCTCATTTTGTCCTCTTGGTGCAGGGTGTGAATACAGAGAGGGAAATGGTTTTGAAATCCTGAGGGATTGGAAGAGCATAAGGAGATTTATTCAGAGGGCAGTTCTTTTCCATCCTGTTAATTCATACATAGAATCTGCTTTTAGTTAGAGGTTAGAGCAGCTCAAAGGAAGATAGATCATCCTTGCATTTGAAGGTGGTTGAAGTCACACCAAAATAAAAGGAAGAGCTTCAACGGCAGCAGTGGACAGTACATCCTAACGTAGAAGTTATCTTCCCGTAGGATATTCCAGTCTTTGTTACCTTGTGTAGTTGAGATAGGCTTTGGGTCTGAGATGATGCTAGAGTTACTTGTGTTGGTGTAAGAGAAGATATATCGTGAACCTGCCAGACATTTCACACTGTTCACTTGAACTGCAATCTGTGCAGGTGCCTTTTGCAACCTCTCGCATAGTTTTCCTTTGCCTTCAGCAGTAGAGCACAATGGTTAAGAATTAGATTCTGGAATCAGGGCCATCTGCCTGGCTTTGAATTTTGGTTCCACCAGCATCTTGAGCAAATTGCTTAATCTCTCGAAGCCCCATCTGGAAATTTGAGAAAATAATAGGATTGTCATGGGAATTAAATGAGATAAAACATTTAAAATGCTTGTCACAGTTTCTGGCATGTAGTAGACATACAGAAATGCTGCTTGTTGTTACATTTTGGATTTAATCGAAGCTTCTTTGAAGCACAATAATTTTAGAATGTGTACCATTCATTGGAAGCTGAGAATGAAAAATAAACCAGGAGGTGGGATTTTCTGAACAGTCTACAACTAAACTGTGTGGCCTGAAACTGTTCTTTACTCTGTCTTTAAACTCTTTCTTCAGTCTGTTTAGTTCTGTGGTGATATCACTGGAACCTCACATATGACAGAATATCCCTCCGTCATCTGGGCCAATCCGGTGGCGTTGTATTAGCTTTGTCATTGTCATTGTCAGCTTTAATGCTGAGATCATATTCTTGTTATTGACTCAGCATTATTTTTCAGTGTTTATTAATCATGGGTCAGAGATGATTAGGTGGGGAAGAATACAAGTTTACTTTTTGACAAGTTCTAGAACTTTGACTCGGGCTTAAGAATCATGAGCTAGATGACTTTGGGCCCCTTTACTTTTCTAAATCTGTTACTTTCCTCAAACATAAAGGCTATATTAAGTAATCTTTTAAAGCCTGTTTTTACCTTTAAAATTGTATTAGAATAACTTGTCTCTATGTGCATAATTATATTCACTTGAATTGGATATGGAATGGGATGTTGAATATATAAGATATCGAATAGGATATAGAATGGGATAGGTACTTCATCATTTAATTCTTTTACATCCGTCAGTCAGGCCTCATTGGATTCTTACCTGCACTTGGATTTCAGCGACCGATTTAAGCCCTTCTCTGACGGCCTCGTTAGCTTTGTGTAAAGCTTGCCTGGCGATGACTTGTTTATGGCCTCAGTCTTTCAGGCACGGTTCCTCCTTCTGAATTTTGGTAGCACTTGGTACATCCTCACCTGGGACAGCATTTAACATGTTGTACTGTGATTTTTTCTTTTGTATTTTTTCCCCCGTCATAGGCTTTGAGTTCGTAATGGAATCACTTTGGTATCCTCCTTGACTTACATAACGTAATGCACGATATCCTCATTAGGATGACTTCATAACTGGGACTGTAGAACTCAGTGACCCATGAGAAGTAAGCAGAATCTAACTTGACGTCAGCTAATATCTTTTAAGAGTTGAAGACCCTCCAGTAGGAAGAATATGCAAAGAATTCAGAATAGAATCCAACAGTAAACAGATGTTTTGAATCCAGTCAAGGGGTGATGTAACCTGGAGGGAAAGTACAGATTCAGAATCAGACTTGAGAATTAATGTAACTCAAAAACAAGGGACGTGGACTCTGAAATCATTGATTTGGGGCTTAGAGACATGACTAAGGAAAGAGGGCTCCGTGTGTTCTCATCGTGGTGAGGAAAACCACCCTAGATGTCTGGGAACTGGCATCCCTGCCAGCATTTTCAGGCTCAGGCCCCTGAGAAGATAAACTTCAAAAATTCTCTTGGAGAATGAATAAGAAATTTTTTCAAGGTTTTAGGTAGTATTGGAATGCGTGCAAAAACTTGAGATTGACTGCACTTACGGTTTAGTTTGCTGGCTCCATTACGAGGTAAATATTTGGGAAGTCTTGTTTGTGATTAGACAATTGACATATTTAAAAATAAAATTGAATAGATTCTTTTGATAAAAGAGTTAAAAATTTTAGAGCAACTTTTAAGTTTCAAAGGCTCACTTGAAATTGTTAAAATTTAGCAGATTTACAAATAGAGTAGTAAGATCTGGTGGGTGACCTTAAAGGCCTGAAGGACTAGGCTTTTGAATGTAAAATTGTAAATTTGATAGATCAGCTATTAGTCTTTAAAACTGAAATAGCCTATGAATAATGTTTTCTGTGCACAAAAACCATTTTTAATATGCCAGAAAATTAGATGATGCATAAGTCGATGACATTCTCTTGACTCTGTGAAAGCAGGCCATCATTTTTTTTCACTTTTTAAAGAATATATGCCTCAAAATAATAGCATTGCTTTTACATACCTGTGGCAGAATTGCTTGATGATTTATTATTACAGAGTAAAAAAACAAATGATCCCATGAGATTTTGAAGTGACTTTCAGTTATGGCTTTGCCATCCCTTAATTATCTGAAACAAAGTAAACTAAAGCAGCTTTATAGCTGTAGCAGTCAGTTGAACGGAAGACCACCAAGACACACCCCAGAGACATCATGAATTCTTAGCCTTTTGTGCTCATTGGCAAACAAAGAATGGTTTCCAGATCTTAAGTCTGCCTCTGCCCTCTATCTTAGAAGATGGTCAGATGCTGTTTCTGCTTAGTTTGCTACATTTCCTGTGTTGCTGCAAATATCTGCTGGTGTCTGATTTCTTAAAGACACAGGTACTCACTCAAAATTCTCTTGCGCTAATGCCTTTCATGCTCTGATTTCAGTATGGTCCTTTGTAGTTGGCTCGTTTTGTGTCTTTACCATGACTGTGGTAATACATGAGCCAAAGTTAGTTTACCACAGGATTTATTCATATTAATTCTAATTTTTAATGTGCTGCTACCAAATGTACATCCTTAACATTTCCCATTTTATATTAAAAATAAAGGGAACAAGTGTTTAAAAAATTAATTGAGTTTGGATTTTTTTCTCTCTGCTTATGGTTGGTCTTTTAAAATGATGCCTTTTTGGTAAATGCCTTTTTTTTTTTTTTTTTTTTTTAAGTGTCATTCTTCCACTTCCTCAGAATGTGAAGGATTATTTACTCGACGATGGAACTCTGGTGGTTTCAGGAAGGTAAAGTATACCAGAAAAAATTCTTGAAACTTTATCATGAAGAAGTGTTGTGATGATTGAATCTCAGTGATTACCATGTAAAATAAATACATTAGCTTTGGAACCATTCTCTCCCGTTTTTTTTTTTAAATATTTATTTGACAGAGAGACACAGTGAGAGAGGGAACACAAGCAGGGGGAGTGGGAGAGGGAGAAGTAGGCTTCCCACTGAGCAGGGAGCCCGATGCAGGGCTCGATCCCAGGACCCCAGAATCATGACCTGAGCAGAAGGCAGACACTTAACGACTGAGCCACCCAGGCGCCCCCCATTTTCTCCCGTTTTTTTTCCTAGCTAAAATTATGTCCTGATCTTTGTCCTCTATTTCTTGTCAATGCTGAATTTATAAGATTCAGAATTGGGTACTTCCTCCTCTCGTAGTCACTGGTTATGAAATTGGGCAGTTCCTGTCATCTTTTCCTTGAGAAAATAGGTATGATAATAACTCTACTGTCTGGAGGTAGGGAGAGGGTGGCAGGGGGAGGAGGGCATGGTATGATCCTTTGAGATCCTTCACCTTTTTTTTTAAGTTTATTTAAGTAATCTCTGTACCCAGTGTGGGGCTCAAACTCATGACCCTGAGATCAAAAGTTGCATGGTCTTCTGACCGAGCCAGCCAGGTGCCCCAAAATACTTCAGCTTTTAAGATAAAAATTAATTGTCCGTTACAGACAGCTTCACTAGGTGTATTATGTAATTCCTTAACTTTTTCTTCCCCGTGGTTAACCCTACCTCTGCCTTCTCTGTTCATGTAGTTCCTCTGTTCATAAAGGGAAAACATTGCTATGCTTCAGTCTTTTTAGTGCAAACTTGAAGAAGTTTAAGAATCATAGAATTTAATGAAGTTCCTATTTTTTCATTCAGGTTTCTGCTCAGAGTTCATGTCACCTAAGTGCTCATCCCTCACGTGCCTTTCTAAAATAGCCTAACAGGAACCCTTGCTGTACTGTACTCCATTTTTGTAGGATTCTAGGTTGGAAATCATTTTCCCTTGGAATTACTAGAAAAATTTTTTATTATGGTAAAATACACATAGTGCAAGATTTACTGTCTTCATTACCTTTTAAGTGTACAGCTCAGTGGTACTAAGTACATTTATAATGTTGTGCAACCATCACCACCGTCCACCTCCAGAACTCTGTTCATCTTGTGAAGCTGAAACTCGGTCCCCATGTCAACACTGGCTCCCCATTCCTCCTCCCCCTAGCCCCTGGCCACCACCGTTCTACTTTCTGTGCCTGTGATTTTGAGTACTCTTAGTACCTCATATGAGTGGAAGTGTGCAGTATTTGTCCTTTTATGACCAGCTTTATTTCACCAGCATGATATCATTGGGGTTTGTCCATGTTGTGGCGTGTGTCAGTTTCCTTCCTTTTAGCTGAATACTGCTCCGTGGTATGAGTGGGCACATTTTGGTGCTGTACTCTTCACCCCCTTGCCTCACTTCATTTTTCTTAATAATACTTCTTTCCATCTGACATAATTCCCATAACTGTCCAGGTATTAGAATGCCGGCTTCATGAAACTGGGACTTAGACAGTTTTGTTCCTAGCTTTTGGAGCAGTGCCTGACACATAAGAGGTGCCTGATAGACATTTGTTGGATGAAGGAACTTAGAAATGTAATTAGAATTGTATGTGTTTTCAATAACACTAATTTTTTTAAAGATGTATTTTTATTTTAGAGAGAGAGTGCGTGAGTGGGGGGGCAGAGGGAGAGGGGGAGAGAGTCTTAAACAGACTTCACGTTGAGCAGAGAGCCTGATGTGGGCCTTGATCTCACAACCCTGAAATCATGACCTGAGCTGAAATCAAGAGTCAGACGCTTAACCAACTGAACCACCCAGGTGCTCCACAGTGACGCTAATTTTAAAACCCTCCCCCCTTTTCTTGTCATGCATTTTCTGTGTAGCTTTCTGGATTATATTTCTGTTTTTGGTATTCTCAGCCTCATAATAACTTGAAAATTATTAATGGAGAGCCTCATTAACTTGGAATAATTGCAGGATAAGTAAACAGAATAGTCAGCCAAGACTCAACTTTGGGATACTTAAAGACATAATTTTATTCTCAAATATAGAACAATAATGAGGTCATATAAATGGGTCTATAAAGAAAATAATTTCTAACATTAGAAAGTACTGTAAGCATACTGAAGAGCCCCTGTGGTGGTTTTCATTGGCCAGATGTTTGTGGGAGCTTGTGGCCGGTCCTGTTAAATACTGTTGAACAGCTCTGTGGGGCGCTCTGCTTCACAGGGATGTACCGATCAGAGAGGGACCCAGCCCTTTTGGAGTTGATGGTTCAGCTTCCTATTTTGTGGGAGTTGATACAGCATAGTGCTGGTCCTCCAGTCCCACTGCCTACTGTCAGATCATATCTTTGTAATTTCTCGTGTTCTATGCCTCATTTTCTCTGTCTGTCTGTAAATGGGGTGACTGATGTCCTAGAACTTACCTTGGGTTGTTACATAGATGAAAAGAGATCATGTGTAAAATGTCTCACCCAATACTGTTATTGTATACAATTAGGAAACATTAACTGCACTCACCATCATCATGGATCTCAGTCTGAATATTAAACAAGCACACCAGTAAAGGTATAAGTGAAAATTGTGATGAGACATTAAATCACTGGGGGTGGGCTGGCTAAGGATTGCAGGGAATACTCGGAAGAAGTAACTTAAAAGCGTCTCTGAGACAGGAAGTTTGGGTGGAAGGTAGTCAGGTGATGGGTGGAGGGAGGAATCTTCAGGCTGAGGGAACAGCATTAAGGAGGGCTCTGAGGCATAGAAGGTCTTGACCTGCAGGACACTACAAGGGGGTCATGTGGCTGGAGTGTGGAGGGCTGAATGGTGAAGAGTTGGTTGCTGCCATGGGGGAGGTGGTAAGAGGGTGTGTGGGAGTTCTGTTAAAGATCCTAGAATTTATTCTGAGGTCAGTGGGAGTGCATTGAAGAGCTCTGAGCAAGAGAGTGACTTGAGCAGATTTCAGGTTTTGAACTAGGACTGGTTGCCATGTAGATATTGAAGACCAGTTAGGGGGATACTGCATTGGATCCAATGTGAACTGACAGTGGCTTGACCTATGGTGGTGACCCTGGAGGGGGAGAAGTGAATGGATTTGAGATGTCTTGGAGCTGCACCTTCAGAACTTGGTGACAGAGAAGGAGGTGGTAAGTATCACCCTCTCATTTCCGGCTGAACAGCTAGATGAATGAAGATGTCATTTGCTCAGGCTGAGAAAAGCCTTTGATTTGAAAAGGGTAGTAATTTTTTATAATTAATTAATTAATTAATTTAAGATTTTATTAATAAGTGTGAACGAGAGCAAGCACAAGCAGGGGGAGTGGCAGGCAGAGGGAGAAACAGGCTCCCCACTGAGCAAGGAACCCGATGTGGGACTCGATCCCAGGACCCCGGGATCATGACCTGAGCCAAAGGCAGACGCTTAACCGACTGAGCCACCCAGGCATCCCTGAAAAGGGTAGTAGTTTTAGATTGGATTCCTTTTTTGGTTAAAAACTTGAAAATTATAGGTGTAATTTAAATGAGGGACATTTACAAAATGCACAGATCCTGAGTGTAACATTTGGTGAGTTTTGATAAATACATACACCTGTTTCATCACCTCTTCCATGAAAAATACCAAACATTTCCATTCCCCAGGAAAATCCCTGCTGCACCTTTTTGGCCGATGCTGCCTGCCTCCCCCCGCCCCACCCCAGACAAACACTGATCTGATTTATATCTCCATACCTTAGTTCTGCCAGTTCTAGGACTTCATGTTAAGTGAAATTGTATAGTATGTGTTCTTTTGTGTCTGGCTGCTTTAACTTCACATAATGCTTTTGGGATTCATCTGTGTTGCTGTGTTTCATTGCTAAGTAGCTTTCTTCAAATGCGTCTTCTTTTTTTCTTTTAAAGATTTTATTTTTAAGTAATCTCTACTTACTCGAACTTAAAACCCTGAGATCAAGAGTCCTGTGCTCCACCGACTGAGCCAGCCAGGTGCCCCTAAATGTGTGTTTTTAAAGCTCAGTGTTTGTGTTTTGTGTGTGGGCTTGGTTGTGTATCCCTCTTAGTATATTCCTTGCTATCCTAATCTTTTTTTTCTTAGAGTCAATGGTATTTTATTTTATATTGTTTTATTATTTTATTATTTTATTTATGAATATTTATTTTTTTTTAAAGTTTTTATTCGAATTCCAGTTAACATACAGTGTAATATTAGTTTTAGGTATATAGTATAGCGATTCAACACTTCCATACATCACCCGGTGCCCATCATGACAAGTGCGCTCCTTAATCCCCATCACCTAGTTCACCCATCCCTCACCCACCTCCCCTCTGGTAACCATCAGTTCGTTCTCTATTGTTAAGAGTCTGTTTCTTGAAAAAAGATGGTTAGATGCCTCAAAGTAGGTGGCAGTGCCTTAACCATATGTGTGTTGTTAGGCCTGAGAGTCTCTTCCATCCTTGTAAAGGGGAGTGCTAACCTCTCAGTTCATACAACACTTGCTATCTTAATCTGTTTGACCTTCCAGTGAAGAGTGGGCGAATAAAAAAATAAGATGAGAAGACCCTATGGAGCTTTAATTTACCCAAAAATAATGTCATTTAACCTAATCTAAGCGGATATTAGTTAACAATTTTGGTTGGTGTGACTTTAGAGAACAAAACAACCTCCAAGTGATTAAAATCTAGACTCACTAGTCACAGTATCAGTCATCACTTATTGATCAACAGAGCAAGTTACCCTACAGATAACAGCACAATCCTATTCTAGATTTCATATCAGCAATAGGACTCACGGCCTTGGATCAGGACATCCTAATGGTTTTCATTTGTTCAGCAATTAAAGTCCTACATGATCTGAGTTCAGGCCAGAGTAATCCAGGTTGGTTTCTATCAGTAATTTCTCCCTGAGTTCAGATAGTAACAGGTGAATGAGTGTGTATTTAAAATATTATTTATAGAGTACCATAACTGCATCTATTAGTATGTGAACATTTTAGCTCCGTATGGAATATTTCCCTGCATCAAAGAATACAGTATTATAGTTACAGATAAGTAGAGTGGAGTTAATGAATTAGAGTTACTGAATATTCTTTTTATTGTGAGTGGACCAGTAGTGAACTACTACTTGTTATTTGTAGATATTGAGATAGATCGATTAAGCATCTTTCCTTAGCGTAGACTCTGGGAATATGTATGACTTGGTTTTGTTTGGTAAGATAAATTCTGAAATGGTAGGGAGTGGGAGCAATATGAATGCTTAGAAATTCCATCATGTGTAAAATTGCCCCCACCTCATTTTTAATTATCAAAGTAATACTTCCTCATTATGGTAAACTTGAAAACCACAGAAAATATAAAGAAGCTGAAAAAAATCACTTATAGTTCCACCACCTTAAAAGCAGATGCTGTTCAAATATTGGCACATCTTCTCTAGTCTTTTTAAATATGTTTTTAGTCTAAGTTAAGAGCATATTACATGTATGATTTTTTATTCTTTTATCATTGAAACCATAGCATAATTTTTCCATGTTTTTAAAATGGAAAATTTTTTAAATTGTTTTTAATAACTGCTTAATTTTCATGTTTATGTACTTGTTACTACTGATCTAATTTCATAGTTTTTGGACATTTAGGTCATTTACAGCTTTACTGAAAAGTAACTTTTCAGTGAACATATTTTTGCATGGAACACTGAGATTATTTCTATGCAATAAGAATCCCAGGCCCTAGTCACAGGGCAAAGGTTATAAAAATTTTTTAAGACTCTTGACCAGGGGATGCCTGGGTGGCTGTCAGTTAAGCATGTGCCTTCAGTTTAGGTCATGATCCCAGGGTCCTGGGATCCAGCCCTGCATCAGGCTCCCTGCTCAGCAGGGGTCTGCTTCTGCCTCTCCCTCTGCCCTTTCCCCTGCTCCTGTCCCCGCTCTTTCTCTCAAATAAATAAATAAAATCTTAAAAAAAAAAAAAAAGACATTTGACCAGCATTGCCAAATAGCTTTCACTAACCATTGTACCAGTTTATGCTCTCAACACTAATGTATTAGGGTCTGTATCTCAGAAAGTGAAATTCTTAATTAAATGCTTTCCTCTAGGTTTCCAAGTTAGTTGTTACAACAAAGAAATTAAAAGACAGACCAAGGGGGCCCTGGGTGGCTCAGTCGTTAAGCATCTGCCTTCAGCTCAGGTCATGATCTCAGGGTCCTGGGATCAAGCCCCGCATCAGGCTCCCTGCTCCGTGGGAAGCCTGCTTCTCCCTCTCCCACTCCCCCTGGTTGTGTTCTCTCTTGCTGTGTCTCTCTCTGTCAAATAAATAAATAAAATCTTAAAAAAAAAAAAAAAAGGCAGACCAAGCCTCTGAATATAATTTCTTCAGTTTCATCTCCCATGAAGTGAATGTGGCCTTTTATCTCCTTAACCTGCCATCCAGCACTCCCTGTGTTTGCTCCCTGGGTCAATTGGGGTGATTTTGGTCTCAAGTAATAGAATATCTGCTGTGCTCCAAGTGTTTGTGTGGCCCCCAAATTCATATGTTGAAATCCTAACCCCCAAAGATACTGGGTATTAGAAGGCAGGATCTTTGGGAGGTGATAAGGTCATGAGGGCAGAGGCTTCATTGAATGGTCTTTATGCCCTATAAAAGGTGCCCCAGAGAACTCCCTTGCCCCTTCTGCCATGTAAGGACACAGCAAGAAGGTGGCCAGACCCCGGAAGAGGGCTGTCACCAGCACCTACCCTGCTGGCACCCTGATCTTGGACTTCTAGGCTCCAGAACTGTGAGACACAAATTCCTGTTTATACCTGGTGTATGTTATTTTGTTAGAGTAGCCCAGACAAAGACAATATCCGGTTTTAAACATGGCTTAAATAAGGAGGCAAATAACTTATTTCATAAGGAGCCCTAAGGCATGACAGTTATGGTATAGTAGTTCAGGGATGCTAGGACTCAAAATCAGCTTCTCTGTGAATTTCCTGGTTTTCCTCTCCAGTGTCCAGGTTCTCCATAGTCGGTTCAAAATCATGTCCTCACACTATCATATCCAGAGATCCTGTTTCATGTCCCTCTTTAAGAGCAGGACAAACTTTCTCAGGAGCTCTCTCGCCCTTGTTGGTCAGGGGCGGGTCCCTCACGGGCAAGGGGGATGGAATAGCCATGAGTGGTAGATTAGTCTGTATGTACTGTCGTGGCTGGGGGAGAAGTCCATAAGGCACAGGGCACTTAGTTTCTGAACACATTGGAGGTTTTATTAACAGAGAAATGGGGAAGTGGCTATTGGGGTCTGCCATAGCTCTCGATTCTTCATGCCTAATCTCCCATTACCTCCACATAGAGGACATTTTTTTCACTCCAGACTTTCAGTTCTATAAGGTGTCTTGTTTACACTTATAACTTAAAACAGAGTCTGGGCTCAATAAGTATTTGTTGAATGAGTGAACGAATGAACATGATTCCTTCACTCTTTTCCATGGCGGCCTAAATGGAGTCAGATGAATAGTACAGACCAAGGATGATAACTGGATTTATCTGGTTTGCCAGCTCAGATCTACTGGTAATGGTTTTTTGGAGTGGTGTGTTGAGAAGGGTTCTGAGGCTGTATCCAGGGCTCAATGAGAAAGAATGCTTGATTCGATTATTATTGCTTACAGTGGGTATGGGAAAAGAGGTTGGTAGCGTGCGTTTCTGGTATAGACGGTGATTCATTTTATTGCACATTATTGGGTATGTCCCACCCTCATGAGATGGGTGCTGAGTGTGCTACAGAAATAACGAGATGGGTGGGATATCCTGCCCGGGGAGTCCCTGTTTGTAGCCAAGTCAAAGATGTAAATAAATAGAAGCTGTTTTTTTTGGAATAAAAGCATCCGTTATTCTGATAATGTTTTTGAAGTTTAAATAATCAGTGGGGTGATTGAGGAAGTTTTTATGGTAGAGGTGATATTGGAACTGGGCTCACAGGTTGGATCTGACTCAGGTGGTCTGACTCACTGCTTCCAGGAACTAATCTTTACTTGTCCCTTTCTGATCCCGAGTTTGTTCTTTCCTGACCTGTCTCCCTTAAGGCAGAATAATAATAGACGCCAGCTATAAAACCCATGTTAGGTATGTTCATGATTTGAATCTTCATGACTGTAGAACTGCTGCCACTATCCTGGTTTTATAGATGGGATAATGGGGCACAGCTCTTGACCAATAGTGCTGGAACGGACACAGTCAAGTTCTGTCTGCCTCCAAAGCCAGTGCTCTTAAGGTTTCCCATCGCTCTTAATGTTCCAGCTCTGTGCGAATGTGATACAGGAAATGTAGAATATTTTAAATATTAGCATCATACTTTGGCCAATTCAGTCCTCAGTTTTCAGAGATACACCTTAGAAAGCCAGTCTAGTAAACTTGCAAATTTATACTCTCCATCACTTATGGTGACCAGGTTTTGGGACGTACCTTGCAGTAGGCACTGCAATAAATTCTTCTGAAGAGCTGTATGGATACACTGGCTATAAATATGATTTTAAAAATGTATTTCATTATACTAACAAAGTGATACATTTTCAAGTTCATTGAGTAACTTTTGTATTACAAGGTTAAATAAGCCATATTAAAGATAACCATGTTGTATTTAAAAATATGTGATATTGGGGTGGGAGGGATGGGGCGGCTGGGTGATAGACATTGGGGAGGGTATGTGCTATGGTGAGCGCTGTGAATTGTGTGAGACTGTTGAATCACAGACCTGCACCTCTGAAACAAATAATAAATTATATGTTAAAAAAAAAGAAGATAGCAGGAAGGGAAAAATGAAGGGGGGAATCATAGGGGGAGACAAACCATGAGAGACTATGGACTGGGAGAAACAAACTGAGGGTTCTAGAGGGGAGGGGGGTGGGGGATGGGTTAGCCTGG
>NC_138373.1:46050818-46060894 GCF_054177405.1 Leptonychotes weddellii
GTCGGTAGAGCATGCGACTCTTGATCTCGGGGTTGTGAGTTCAAGCCCCACACTGGGTGTAGAGATTACTTTAAAAAAAGAAAATTTAGGGAACTAATTGATACGTGTTAACCAGAATTACACCAGATTGATTAATTGAATGATTGACAAGTCAGTGTGTCAATTTCTTGATTTATAGAGGAGGATATGCCTTTCCAGTGATTGCTACTGTAACACTTACCATATAATACATCCTCAACAGATTTGAAGGGAGCTTCTGTCTGTAGCTTTGTATTTCTTAACAATATACTTACACTAATTATTTCTTAATATTATCTCCACCTTAGATATTATTTCTTGACTGTGTGTTATAGTATTTGAAGATTTAGTTTTCTTATGCAGTCTCTTCTCTTCATTACAGTTTTTGGTTAAATCAGTAGTCCGTGATCACCGTATTATTACATTATAGTGGCTGTTGAGCCACATTGTGTACTATGATTCCCTTTTCTTTACTAATAACCAAATTCTTTGAATTTGCTTTGTTTCCCATGTGGCTGTCACTAATACCTAGTAACAGGTCATAACCTGTTAGCTATTTCTCTAAATACTTATGGACACTTCCAAATGGAGGAGTTCCATTTTCCGTTCCTGGAGATTTCACTTTAGCAATCCCCCATCCTCCTGTTCCAATCTGGTAGCTCTTCAGGTCTGGTATACAGTTGTCACCTTGATACTTCACTATTTTGTGTTGGATTTTCTGTCCCTGGGATATCACATTTTTGGGTCTCTTGAGTTACTCGTTTTATCGAATCTCGTGCTCTACAATGCATAGGAGGAAACACTTTTGAGTCTTTTCATACCTGAAAAAATTTTTTATTATACTGTAGATTTGGGGGTGAATTGGCTTAGCATGGGATTCTAGGCAGAAAATTTCCCTTGTGATTTTGAAGGTCTGGTCTACTGTCTTCTAGAATGCTATGAAGTCCTCTGTCATTTTGATTTGTGTTCCTTTATTGTGACCCAGTTTTCTTTATGAATGTTTTTGAGAATTCCTCTTTCATGTTTTTGTATTTCATGATAGTCCTCTGAATTGCCCAAACATAGTGACTTAGAACAAGAAACATTTTGTTTGTCAGTGATTGCTCAGGTGGGTGTTGAGAGACAATTCTTGGGTCTCAGTTACTGCTTGTCTTGCACGCAGAGGCACTGACAGCTTTTGTTCTTGATTGTCTTTTCCAGGATGTTTATATAGCAGACAGCCTTGGAAGGTAGATATGATGGCTCTCTCCCTAGCAGAGAGCAGGTTTATTGACTATCTGGCACAGGTAAAAATAGTGTCTCTGCCCTGCCCTTGGGTCAGAGACTGAACAGGCTCACCTGCCGCCCGTTATAAAAGATGAGGTTCCCTAAATTCAGGGTTCCTCAGTTGTGACGCAAACCTGGGCCACTCCTTGACCTCCCCTGGGACAGAGGGGCCAGCGGGAACTGATGGACAGATGAAGCTCATGCTTCACGCTGTGCTGTCAGTCAAAGAGTCCTTTGTGTCTGACCTAGGAGTCTTAACGTCTTCTGTCAGAGTCCACAGAACTGGCCAACTAACCTGTCAGCTTGCAAGGGTAAAATCTCAGAGCCTTTACACTTCTTGACACTGGGTGAGTCTTCTGTTGGTCTTGCTAAGATCGTGTTGCTGTTGTCATTTGGTGGTTCTGCTGAACACCTGGGTGCTTTTAAGGTGGCCTTACTCCCATGTCTGGCCGTTGATGCTGGGCCTCCTTTCCATGCGGTCTCTCATCTCAGAAGAATACCCTTAGCTTCTTTACATAGGTGGCAGCATTCCAAGTGTGAGAGTAGAGGCTGTAAAGTCTTCTGACACCTAGAATTACATGGTGTCACTTGTGCTACATTTTGTTGGTCACAATGAGTCTTGAAGCCAGTTTAAATTAAAGGAATGGGGACATAAATGCCATTTTTTGATGGGAAGAGTGGCAAAGTTGCCCCACAGAGGAGCGTGTCAGACTAGATGGGAAGAATTATTGTGGCCATCTTTGCGCATTGCCTGAGTCCTTCCCCGCCCCCACCGTTCACTGTGCTATGTACCTGGTGAGCCCTTCCATTCTAGAGATGTATTTTTCAGTTTGGGAACATTTAAAAATACTGTATCTTTGACAATTTTCTCTTATTTTCAGGTTTCTCTTTCTTGAACTCCTGTTATTTAGATACTGGATCTTGTTGGATTCTCTGAATTTTATTTCATTCTCTGTTGTTTATCTCTTAGTTCTTTCTGGGAAATTTCCTTAATTTCGCCATTCATTTTATTGAATTTTTTAAAAAAGATTTTATTTATTTATTTGACACAGAAAAAGAGAGAGAGCACAAGCAGGGGGAGTGGCAGGCAGAGGGAGAGGAAGAAGCAGACTCCCCGCCGAGCAGGGAGCCTGTCGTGGGACTTGGTCCCAGGACCCTGAAGTCATGACCTGAGCTGAAGTCAAACACTTAACCCACTGAGCCCCCAGGTGCCCCTCTATTGAATTTTTAAATAGCAGCTACCATGTTTTCATTTCTGCAGGTTCAGTCCTGTCCCCCGTTCATTTGTTTTTCTTTTCTTTTCTTCTCTTTTCCTTTCTTTCTTTCTTTCTTTCTTTCTTTCTTTCTTTCTTTCTTTCTTTCTTTCTTTCTCTCTTTCTCTCTTTCTCTCTTTCTCTCTTTCTCTCTTTCTCTCTTTCTCTCTCTCTCTCTCTTTCTTTCTCTCTCTCTCTTTCTTTCTTTCTTTTTCGTCTTTGGAAAAAAAAATTTTTTTAAAGTACTTTCCATGCCCAGCATGGAGCACAAGGTGGGGCTTGAACTCATGACCCTGAGATCAAGGCCTGAGCTAAGATCAAGAGTCAGATGCTTAACCGACTAAGCCACCCAGGAACCCCACCTCTGTTCCTTTCTTACAGCTTCCTGTTTTCCTCTCATGGATGCAGTATCTTCTTTTATTTTTTTATCTTTTACCTTCTTTATGTTTTATCTTTATATTAATGATTTAAAAACATTTTTCATCTGGTCCCTTTATTGTCTATTTCTTATATATACCTTTTTTCTCTCCTTTTAAAAAAAATTTTTTTTTTCATCTTGGAGCCTTTCTTTAGTTTTGTAACGATTCTAGGTTTTTATTCATATTTAAGAGTGAGGACACATACACTCACACTCACACTTACTCACTATATATCCAGGTGGGGCTTGCTGACTAAGAGTGCCAGCAATCAGCAGGTATTGATGGAAGTTTTCCAGATAACGCTTATCTGTAGGTCTGTCCTCCTGGGTGGTTCACATTCTACAGAGAAGAATGTAATCTCTGTTCTGGGAGCAGGGTGGGAGGAAGGGGACTGGTGGCCTCGCTGTTAGTGTGATTTTCACATGGCTTCTCGTCATACTCTAGCATTTCACCCTCATTTTCCTTTGGGGCATTATGGACCTGAGTCCTTAGCCTCTTTGGTTCATGGAGGAGGATTAGTTGTTAGGGTGTGCAGGGTGAGGAGGGCTGTGTGTGTCTTACTGCCCTTTCTATGGACTTCACACAGGTCACTTGTTGGTAGCCCAGAGCTTCCATCTCATCATCTGTGGTAGGTCTAGGTTCTGCCTGTTGCTCTCTGGGTTATCCTCCTCAATGGCTTTCTGTTTCCCAAACTTTTATTGCTGTCTCTTTTCTGCAGTTGTCTCCTTTTTGGTCCTGTATTTCCTTGGGATTTTTTTCTACCATTTTAATAAGGGTTTCAAGAGGGAGCATAGGGATAGATAAATGCCCATGGCCAACCAGGAGCCTCTCTCTCCCTTCTTATAGTTTCTTGGTACAGATCCTATGCTGGTTCTTGTTCTGATTATTATTGTTTTCATTGATGTGGTGAGTTCTTCATAGGCCAATTATTTGTGGTTTTGTGTTGATGAGAGGGAATACTCTTGAGTGTTTTCAGCCTTTGCTTCCTCCCTAGGCAATGAAGATTGGCTGCTAGCTGGTCCTTTTCAACATGTGCTTTGCTCACAGGGTTCTTTAAAGATAGCATGTCCGAGTTTTTCTTTCCCTCTTTCTCCCGTAGCTTTCTGTGGTGCCCGTCCAGATCCAGAGTAGTTCTTTTTTTGCCCTCCATGGACAGATTTTATTTTAACTTTTTCACTGAACATTTTCAAACACAATATGAGAAAACAGTATGATTAAACCCCACCTACCCATCATTCAGCTTACATCAATAATCAAGTTTGCTATTTTTGTCTCATTTCTCCCCTCCATGTTTGGGGAGATGGGTATGGTGGAGTATTTTAGGTAAATCCTCCCCCCTCTTTTTTCAAGTAGGCTCCACACCCAGCATGGAGCCCAACACAGGGCTCGATCTCACAACCCTGAGATCATGACCTAAGCTGAAATCGAGTCGGATGCTCAGCCAGCTGAGCCGTCCGTTTGCCCCAGTGATGGAGTATTTTAAGGTAACCATTATTTTTATTCAGGAACACATTTTTTTTAATTAACATATAATGTGTTATTTGTTCAGGGGTACAGGTCTGTGATT
Organism: Leptonychotes weddellii; assembly: GCF_054177405.1. Classification (NCBI taxonomy): domain Eukaryota; kingdom Metazoa; phylum Chordata; class Mammalia; order Carnivora; family Phocidae; genus Leptonychotes; species Leptonychotes weddellii. The sequence continues at coordinate 46,055,342 of NC_138373.1, forward strand.
CATCAGTCTTACACAATTCACAGCGCTCACCATAGCACATACCCTCCCCAGTGTCCACCACCCAGCCACCCCATCCCTTCTACCCCCCTCCACTCCAGCAACCCTCAGGATCCAGGGTAATTCTTGACACCAGCCCACATGCTCTGTTTTCACTATATAAGCAAAAGATTCTTGATTTTGCCTTTTGGGGGTATTCCAGCTCTTCGGTAGAACAGCTCTTTGGATGATTCCTTTTGGCTTCTTCATCTCACTTGATCTTCCTTGTCTGTGGCAGCTTTTCTCATATATTGGGATTCAGAGTTGTAGATGATTGCTCGTGTCCTCAGAGCTGGAGTTTGAGTTTTTCTTTTCCTTGGTTCTAGTGATTTCTGAGAAGAGGGCAGAAAGTGTTTCTTCTGCTGTCTCTTATTGGAAGTGTACTTATTAATTTTATATCAACTTTTATTAGTTTCTGTCTCAAAAAAATGAACCTTTTAAAAAAAGATTTTGTTAATTTATTTGAGAGAGAGAGAGAGACAGAGCATGAGTGGGATGGGGGGCAGAGGGAGAGGGAGAAGCAGACTCCTGCTGAGCAGGGAGCCCGACATGGGGCTTGATCCCAGGACCCCGAGATCATGAACTGAAGGCAGATGCTTAACTGACTGAGCCCCCAGGTGCCCCTCAAAAAATGAACTTTTCCTAACCTCCTCCAAGTCTGAGGCTTTTTTTTTTTTCCATATGTAGTCAATATACCTGAAATTAGGACTACATACATGGTACCGAAGCATTTTTCTTGCTTAATTTTTGTTTTATGTTCTTCTAGGGAAGATCCACCAACACATTCTCAACCAGACAGTGATGATGAGGCAGAAGAAATACAGGTTGGTTCAGAAAAAATAATCCATTCTATAGACTATTGTAATTTAAATGATCCCTGAAATGGTTCTGATATTTACGTCTTAGCATACATTTGGTAAAGTGAGAAATTACACGGAAACCTCACTTTGACATGTAGTTTGTGTTCAGAAAGAGATGTCTTTCTCTTTTATGTATAATTTTTAGATAGAGCATTGCTTTTTGGAAGCCCAGTACACTATCCACATTTAATATTTTGTTTCTGTCCTCTTCGTGCAGTGGTCGGATGATGAGAACACGGCTACGCTTACGGTAAGAGCAGAGCCATGCCAGTGTGGGGACAGCCTCACGCTGCTACGTAAGGTGCTTCAGGGTTTCAGTACACATCTCTCTCAATTCCCTTTTACTCACTGTTTCAAATGTGTGTTTCTCTGTTGGCTTTGATCTATTATTTTGAAAAATAACTTGAATCATTGTTTATAGGCAAACATGGCCTGCCCTTCTTTCCCTTTGATTTTAAAGGAAATATTTTAAGTGCATAGTTGGTGCTTTGACTTGTTTCTGTTGAGCTCTGAAAAAAGTAATCAAGTCTAACATTGAACTTTGAGGTTCCCAGATACCTGGAACCTAAAAGTGAAATATGTAGTCACTTATTCAACTATATTTAAATGGCATGAAAATTACAGTTTCTTTCAAGTGAGAGTAGAGAAGTGTGTGGCTTTAACCAATATCTTATATAAAAATGTAGAAGTTGATTGAGTGTATTACAGTCTTTCAGGATAAGAATGCTATTGTCTAATTCAACTTGAAATATATTTTTAATAAAAATATTTTTAAAGGAATGGTGCAGTAAAACGTATTTCTAAAAATACAGTAGATAAGAAGAAATTTCTTATACCTTGAGATAAAAGAGAAAGGTTTTTATACAATTCCCTGCAAATATACACAAGGCACAAGGGAAACTAGTTTTAGGGAAGGTTATATTCTGATACAATTCTAAAGAAGATACTTCTCTTTATTTTAATGGAAGAGACCTGATATAAGAAAAGTAAGTGGAAATGCCTAAACCAATATATTTCCTGTATAAAAAGCATGCCAACATATACAGAAAGGGCAAGTTTCCATGGTTCATTTTACTCTGGATATCGTGCAAGTCAGTCACTCTTCGTTTCTGAAAATCCTGTTCAGTTAAACATGCATCTTAGTTATCTCTTATATTCAGGGCACTATAGTGGATTCTGAACAAAGATGAATTTGGTTTGATTCCTGCCATTAGGGAGTTTATAAACGAGGGAAAGATGTCTCAGTTTGGGAGTAGATGACAAAGTGCTATCAGAACAGAGAACAGTTAGAACTGAGGTCATCTAGAAAGGGGTAAAGGGAGACATGATATTTGACCTGGACCCTAAAAGTGGTGAGGATTATCAGTGCCAACTCATGCTTTCTAATAGATGACTAGATAGGGAAATTAATAATTTATGTGTGTGTATCTACCATGCTCCATTCACTAAGGACTGGAAGCAGTGATACGGTGACATCATGGTAGCAGTGAGCATACCCAGTGCCCTGATCTTGGTTTCTAGATACCTTCTCAACTAAAAGGAATTGAAGCTCCTTGGAGAAAGTCAAGGCTGGGGGTAGGAAAGTGAAGATGAACTTGCGACAGCTTGTGTCAGAAAGTAAGAATGAGGCGGACATGACAGAAAGGACACAGAGGCCAGCTCAAATGGGTTCCCACTGGCCAAATAGCTGAGTGTCAAAACAGGGATATTAGTGGAGTATAGCCATTTGCTAAGATCAGTGGTCTGTGATCCCATACTGACAAATAAATGGCTGTATTCAATAAATGGGAGCAGAAAGGAAAGCCCTTTATAGTAGAAAAGGCACCAGCTCACAAATGTATAAGGAATTATAGAATTGGAAATCACCATTTGGCAACCATCACAGTAATAATTGATGGAATAGATGTTAAAACTCGTGGGTGAGTATTTGATGAGAAAGAAGATACTTGAATATTCTCAAGATATTTCCACCAGAATTACTTATTAATTATAAAGACGAAAATAGTTTACAGTGGAAAGACCTGGAAGCCAAGTGATCGAAAACCTTGCCAGTGATGGGACAGACCTGCATTGTGTACCTCCTGATACCTCCTGATGATGCGCTAAGAAGGACACATCTCCTGCCAAACATGCGTAACCTAAATCTAATGATGAGGAAACCTCCAGCAAATGCAATTTTTTGGAAATTATATAGCATAACTGCCAGTACTCTTCAAAAATGTCAAGGTCACGAAAGATAAAGGACAACAGAAAGAAGAACTGTTACAGATTAAAGATTGCGCAGACATGACGGCTAAATGTAGTGGTGCGGTTCTAGACTGGATCCTCAGTCAAAAAGAAATGTTTTTCTTCTGCTATAAAAGACATTGGGAAAATGGGTACATTTTGAATAAGATCTGTAAATGAGATAATGGTATTCTATCAGTGTTAGCTCCCTGACTTTGATAATTTTGCTAGGTTCTGTAAAAGAATGTTACTGATCTTTTAGGAAACATACTGAAGTATTTGGGGGTAAAAGGGCATCGTGACTTCTACATATTTTAAGAATGTAAGAAAAAATTTGTTTTATATGTGCATATATATAAATAAATGCACACATCTGCATAGATCTGTAAGAGAGAGAGTTTTGGGATGGGGAAGGCTAAAACATGTGGTAAATGCCTGGCTGAGGAGTATATGGAAATTGTTATTACTCTTCTTTTAATGCTTCTTAAAGTCTGAAATTATTTCAAAATAAAAAGTTACTAAAGTGACGGGTTTCGCTGGGTGGAACTAGATGTTGTTGAGCAGGGAAACATTCATGGCAGAAGACTCTTAGTAAGGAGTGTGGGCCAAGACCCAACGAGGGAAATATAAGCTTTGACGAGTGGTAATAGTCCATTAATCTAGATACAGAAACATGGAATTAAAAATGGGAAAACTCAGTTGAGGGGGGTAAATCTCAAAAGTGAGAGCAGTTTGCTAAAAGTATACATATCAATGACAGTTTTATTAAATTTTTAAAATGCTATAATTAATGGACAGGCATATATTATTATTAAGTATAAATCATGATTCTGGAAGAATACGCCCAAGTCTGTAATGCTGATTGCCTGTGGGGAGGGGAAGGATTAGGATTAGGGAGGAGAGTGAGGAGGTAAGAAGCTTCATTTATATTGTAACCTTGTTCCCTTAGGAAATTTAAAGGTCTGGGTTAAGTATACCAAATTGTTGAATGTATGGATCCAGGAACACAGGTGTATATTTTTTTTTTGTATATTTTAAATATTTCATAATTAAAAAAAAGAATGGGTATGGTAGGTGTAGTTGGAAAGACAGGAGGGTTTGGATCACAGAAAGTCCCCAGATATGATAAAAAATGTAGATTTTATCAATCACAACAGGAACTTTTCCTGGAAAACTGAGGTATATTGCATATTTGAATCAACTCCTTGAGCTATGAGCTTAAAAGAATTCTATTAGTTAAATCTGTTGAAAGGTAATTTTCAGAAAAAGGTAGAATCATGATTCCATATTGATATAAAACTCTAACACATGTTGAAGGTTTTATTTAACTCATGAGGGATCTAGGCAGATGTTTTAACTGGTTCCAAAGAGAATCCAAAGGACAGACACATAGATTAGAAATACTGAAATGAATACATAAATGAGGCAGAATTGGTTTTGCCTCCCTCAAGGGTGTGTGTGTCGGGGGAAGACAACTGGCTCTCTGTCAGGCAGGATAGAATTTTTATGTCCATAGAAAAACTTTTCATTGTTATCACTTAACCTACAGTTTGCCAAGTTATAAAACAGCTCATAGACCTAGCTAGAATCAGATAATCCAGAGGGTATGCTGTAGGTAGATAATACATAGTCTTCCACTGAAGCACACATTTTTCTCCACAATACATAAACTTTTTATAATTTAAATTTGTTTTAGGATACTTATAGCAGGATTTCCTGAAGTTGAATAATTTGAGGATTTGAGGTAATTTGTCACTTCTCAAAATATAATACATAAATATAAAGCAATGTGAAATTTTATGGGTTAGGAAAATTAAATTGTTTTGTCTTTGAAGAATGAATCCTTTCATGTTGTAAATTTTGTATAACTACACCATTCATCGAAAATATTGCTAATGCAGATTTTAGATAAGTGTTTTTATGCATAGAACCCTAGCTGAGCCACATCAGTAACTTCAGTGGATCATAAGGAAATTATTGGCTTAACATAGATCATAATTCCTTCTCATGGGGAGAGGCAAATGGTAGATAAAGGACTCAGGCTGTTACTCATTTTGAAAGCCTCTCAGAATGGCTCCTGTTTGATTTCCTGTGTCTAAGCTGACAATGTCACACGGAAGATGGACACGGTGGCAGATACTAAAGATGCTGCCAACCTGTCTAGAGATCACAGACATCTGTAGCAGAAAGGAAGGGGGGGTCCAGTCCAGTCTGCTGTGATCTCTCCCTCCTTTACTCACTAGCTTACTGCTTAAAGCTGGTTTCTAGTTTGGGGGATAGGTCACCTTTTGTTTTTGTTTTTTTTTTTAAAGATTTTTTTTTTTATTTATTTATCTCAGAGAGAATGGGAGACAGAGAGCATGAGAGGGGGAGGATCAGAGGGAGAAGCAGACTCCCCGCTGAGCAGGGAGCCTGATGTGGGACTCGATCC
>NC_138373.1:46061394-46136636 GCF_054177405.1 Leptonychotes weddellii
TTCCCTGGGGGGCAGTGTATTTCCTAAGCTTAACTGGAGTGCCCCAAGGGTAGGAACACATCAGTAAATCTCTTACTATTTGAATATTCTTTGTTTTGCTATTCATTTCTTTTTATATACCCACAGAGAGCCTAGAATTTTATTCCTAATTCTAGGGAAAACACTGTGGTATTTATTTTTATTTTCCCCCTCCTACTTTCCTGATTTTGCAGTTTCCTGAGTCTGTAAAATACTATATATTTTGCTAAAAGACAGTTGTAACCTCTTGTGTTGCTGATCGTGCTAGAATCAGAGGAAGGCCATTCTCTGCCCCTTTCAGAACTTCAGCTGTTCAGTGTAACAGAGAAATTTTTCTCTATTGAAAAATAATGAGAATTAAAATGTCACAGGACCTAGACGTAGAGCCATTCGGGAAATCAGCTGACATTTTCTTAAATTGTGTTTTATCGTTATGACATTGCATTGACAAAATTTTTTTTTTACATCAAGGTCTGTGGAAAAATTCACTCTTCTTTCTAATCCAGTAGAAAACCACTATGGCAGCAAAGTTCACTTAAGGAATCAAAGACTTACTTGCATTTTCAAAAATCATCCCATGTGTCTTTCTTTTCTTATTCTAAGATGAATGACAAGTTGTACCTAATCTAGCCTTTATTTTTACTGATTAAAATTAGTTCCACATGTACATCATTTACATTTTTAAAAGAGCTGGACTTTTGCTCCCCAAACCAGCAGGTCCTGACATGTCCTTTGCTTCCCCATGTCTCACTCCCCAGAGGCAGCTGCTGTCCCTATTTCAGTTCATCCTTTCGTTGTTTTCCTCTACTGCTCCGTCCTTTAGCTGTCCATATTCATTATTGCTGCCCCCTCAGGAACGAGAAGATTCTGTCCTCTCACCTCCCATTCCCGCTGATTTATATTCCACTCTCCTCATTCGAGTACTGTTCCGTTTCGCTTAGGTCAGGATGCAGTGTTTCTGCAACTCTGGTAGCGCAGACACTCTGCGCACATTGGATGGAGACCGTACAGGATGACTTAGTGTTCTTGTTCACCCTTTTGCTTTCCCTGGAGTTCACGGTTTTCTGTGCATCTGCTGTTGTTTCAGTGGAATTAAATCTCTGGTCAGTGTGCCATTCTCCACCAGAAGTTCAGCATCTTTTTCACTGGGAGAAATTATAAAAGTTATTATAAAGAAGTTATTAAAACTCATTTTTAGTTTGTACATGAGCAGTAATTTGAATCATTTCTTACTGCTGAGCTGGGCTGGGGCTTTCCACTTACGAATGGTAGATTATTTGTGGTTTGAAGTTATTCCTTTGTTCATTTATATTTTATTTTGTGTGCCTGCCATGTGCCACGGCTGTCTTTCATGTGTGGATAATTAGGTAGTTTTTTGCAATCATTTGTTTTCTCAACATTAGATTACTGCCCTGTGTCTGATCTGTGGGAGAAGTATGTTTAATAAATGACTTAATTATTCTGTCATTTTTAGGCGTGTTTTGCTAAGCTTTGTGCCTGGTGTGCCTGCTGTTCTTACCTTTTTTTGGTTCATAGGTAGGAGACATTCACCACTGAAAGCTGCAGTGGTGCAGAATCTCTCATCTCTTCTCTCCCTGATTTGGTAGACATGGGTCTGAACTGCTCCAGTCCTCACACTTCAGGTGTCCCGGCTGTCACTACCCAGGAGCAAGAAGAGAGAAAGGATCTCCTTTTTCTTAGAGAGTAGCTGGTTAGGCTCTTTCTTTGCATCTTGATCTTTTAGCTGAAGTGTCAGCACTTCTGATATGCTCTTCACCCCTCTTTCATCATCAGTAAGACAAACACGGGGAAGTGCTTGGGCCTGAGTGGGAAGGTGAGGGCCTTAACAGCTCAGTGTTCATAACCCAGCAAGCAACATGCAGTGGCCCTGCTCTCGGTCGTTCAGAAGTGTGATTTTACATTGAACGGTATAGCTAAAATGTCTCAACTGAGCTTTTTCTTTAAAAGTAGTGTGCATTATCAGCTTTGTATGTAGGCCTGAGCCTCATTCATAGCAACCGACTTGAAATATATGCTAAGTTGCATGTGCTTTATTATTATTATTTAGGATGCATACTGGATAGCAATGAACAGTTCTCTGAAATGTAAAACCCTCAGCGACATCTTTCTGTTGTTCAAGAGTTCTGATTTCATCACTCGTGACTTCACTCAGCCGTAAGTATGTCTCTTGATCTCCCGTGTCAGTAGTTTCTGTACTTATGAGAGTTTTGCTGAAGGTGAAATCCCATTACTTCTAGTACCGTTAAAAACAATAGTTCCGGGGCACCTGGGTGGCTCAGTCAGTTAAGCGTCTGACTTCAGCTCAGGTCCTAGGATTGAGCCCCATGTCCGGCTCACTGCTCAGCAGGGAGTCTGCTTCTCCCTCTCCCTCTGCCCCTCCACGCAACGTGTGCTCTCTCTCTCTCTCAAATAGGTAAATAAATAAAATCTTAAAAAAAAAAACCAACAACACAACAGCAGTTCCATATGACAGGACCTATTAAAGCAAACATTTCTTTTCCTTTGACAGTAAATGAATATTCGTAAATATCAAGGGCTTTCTTTGTATCTGCCCATTAATTTGGTAATCTTTTTTTCTCATTGTAAAATCAGTATATGCTTATCATAGAAAAACAAAATTAAGAATTTGAGCTAAACAAAAACAGGAAATGTAGAAGCACCCATGATCTCACCACAGTTGGTTTTATGTAGTTCCAGAATTCTTTCTGTGCATACGTATAATATAAATATACCTGTCTTTAACCATATTGTGATATTTTAAGACAAAAATGGGATCCTGTAGTTCATATTCCTTAGTGGCCTGCAGTATATAGCTAATATCTTTATGTGTCATTTAATACTTATATGTATCATTGTTTAAAATTACCTTAATGGTGTTCCACTGGATAGCTACAGCATGATTTGTTTGATCAGCATTCTATTTTTATATAGTCCTACAGTGAATATCCCTGAGCTAAATTTTTGTGCATGTTCCTAATTTTTTTCTCAGCATACATTTCAGGAAGGGGAATTGCTGTTTTCCTTTCTTTGCCAGTTACTCTTTAGCTAAAGGACTCATAGGCAGGTAACCGACTTGCACCGGTGACCTGCCGGTGAGCTCTTTATGCCCTCTTGTTCTATCATCAAATAGGTATTCTTCTAGATTTCCCATCTTACCCATCGTAAACAGACCAGTTATCACACTTAAACTAATACTTAAACTGGTCTCTAAAGTAAAGCATATCACAAAATCCAGCAACTAAGCGGGTGAATAGGGGTGCAAATACTGTGTACCCATGCCACTTCTTCCCTATCCGTCCGTGGAGTCTGCCCTGCCCATTCACCCCCTTTCAGCTTCAGATCCTTTTTTGAGGAGAAGCCTGGCACAGAAAAATAAATTCACTCCATGTCAGTTGTGCACCTAGTCTTTTGCCTCTGAGTTGTGTAGCTTGGCCATTGTTTTTAGTATTATAAGAATGAAGGGAATGAAGTTCGGTGATAATAAATGAGTCTGGTTAAATTGTAAGTTTATTATAAAGGGGGTTTACCAGTATTGATATTTCTGGTTCATTTACAGAGAAGAGCTTTATATTGTTTTGATATTTCATTGTCCACCCTTTGTGGTCACGTTGGCACAGATGTTACTAGGTGTTTGGCGGCCCCTGTTGTAGTAATAATGCTGTGGCATTTCCGTTCTAGGAGAGGCCCTCTGATTCGAGGAAGTAGTCGCTGTCTTCTTTGTCCATTATAAAGCTTTTAAATACCTAATGCTTTAAGTAAAGAGGTCTTAAAATATATTACATTAAAAATGCTCTGTACCTGTTAGTTCATCAGATAGGAGTTTCCGTGTACCTTTAACACTAGTTGCAGTGAGAGTATGAGGACATCTTTTCCTTTCCAAAAATTACTATAAGTTGCTTTTAATTCCCTGTGGCTGATGCTTTTTTAAATCATCTTTGTGGCTTGGTGAACTGCTGCTGCTCCCCAGCCCGCCTCTCCCCCTCTTCATCGTGCTTGAATCTAACGTGAGTCCAATAGAAGGTCGAAATAGCAGTCAGCTATTTGGCCTTCTGTGCTCTTTGACTTTTGCATGGGAGGGAAGTTAAGTCAGCAGGTGAATTTGAGGCCTGGGATTAAGAGTGTTTACTCACAGAATACCATGCTTCTCCTAGTCTAAATAATTGGGAGTTGGCAGAAACAAACCCCAAGTACCGAGCTTGCAGTCTTTCAGCTGGGCGGCTCTAATTAGTCACCCCCTTCTGGAAGTATTTGTCGGTAGGAGGCTGCAGAGCTGTAAGTCTTGTCACCATAAAAATCCGTATTGATGGGATCTTTAGTGAAAGATGAACTTTTGTCGCATAGGCCTTTAAGGACCCCTGAAAGATTAAATTTGGAGTGTAATTCTTTAAATTAGACAAGATTGTGTCAGTAATTTAATCTCTTTCCTTCTATAGGCTAAAAAATTGAGGCCTAAATCTGCTTGGTCGTTTGTTCCCACAAACTAGTTAGTAGAACCAAAACCAGAATATAATTTCAGTAATGCCATTCTAAATGGTTTCTATATTTTCACTTAGTAAAGTCATAAATTCCTCCTTTTAAAAATGCTTCAAATTAAAATACGGAATATCATAAAGAATTTAATTTTGTGGGACGCCTGGGTGGCTCAGTCGGTTAAGCGTCTGCCTTCGGCTCAGGTCATGATCCCAGGGTCCTGGGATCGAGTCCCGCATCGGGCTCCCCGCTCCGCGGGGAGCCTGCTTCTCCCTCTGCCTCTGCCTCTCTCTCTGTCTCTCATGAATAAATAAATAAAATCTTTAAAAAAAAAAAATTTAATTTTGGAAGAATTTATTATATAATAAAAATATAAGTAAAAACAATAAGTATAAATATAGAATGTAAAAAGACATTATAGAGTTATTATATAATTATCTGTGATATGTATAAGATTATATAATATTATAAAAGTGACTTTATATTGTTTATACTATTTTGGGGCTTACCTCAAAAAAAGAAAGATATTCCAGTCAGGATTGCAAGATAACAGAAGGCCAACTAAAAGTATTTTACACATACAGAGTTTTAAAAAGTATATTACTTAACAAGGACTCTGGAGTGTGGGTATTTTTGGGGTTAATTGAGCTGCTCCTCAAGGTCTCCACGGAGCCAGGCTCTTCCAGTTTTTCCCCTGTGGTCATGCTTGGCTTACTGATGTGGTATTTGGGATTATCGCCCACTGGTTTCAAGATTGCTGCTGCAGTTCTGGGCAGCACATGAAGACATGACAGTATCTGAACCAAAAATAGAAGGGGTGGTGTGTTTCCTCTCACTCCTCTCTGTATGTGAGCAAGTAAAGCATTCTGGAAGCTTCCCAGGAGGCCTCTGTAGGCTCATTGGTCATATAGAGACCCAGCCTAATCCAGCAGTTGGCAGAGGGAACAGAATTGCAATGACTGGTTTAGACCAGGGCTGTCAGACATTAGCATGCATCAGGATCATCTAAAGAGTTTGATGAAACACGATTGCTGGTCCCTTCCCCAGAGTTCCGGTTCAGTAGGCTGGGAGTGGGGCCCAAGAATATAATTTCAGAGAAGTTCCCAGGTTATCCTGATGATGGTTGTGCAGGCCCACGCCTTGAGGACTGCTTAGATTAAGCAGCACATGCATCCCTGGGATTCCGGAGGGGACTGCAGAATACAAGTGCTACCTGATCCAGCAATCACAATTGTGTTAGCAAGGATGAAGGTTGGGAATAGCTCGAGGGAGACAAGCTGTACTATCTGTCAGAGTTGTAAGCTGATACAGAATATTAAGTACTCTTATTTTTCCTGTTCCTCAACTGGTTATTGTACATAGGAGCTTTAAAAAGTGGAAGTTGCAATATGACACATTTAACACAGTCTGCACTAGATTCACTGAGCAAACTATTTGCTCAGATAGAAACATTTTTTTTTTTTAAAGAATTTATTTATTTCTTTGACAGAGAGACACAGCGAGAGAGGGAACACAAGCAGGGGGAGCGGGAGAGGGAGAAGCAGGCTTCCCGCTGATCAGGGAGCCTGATGTGGGGCTCGATCCCAGACCCTGGGACCACGACCCGAGCCGAAGGCAGATGCTTAACGACTGAGCCACCCAGGTGCCCCCAGATAGAAACATTTTATGTGGTTAGACTTGTTGAGGCTCAAGGCTGCTTTCAGTAATTATTTTATTGATTAATGTCACTTCAGTCAGCCAAGGCAAGAAAATAATACCTGGTATTCAATTGGCACTTGGAAGATAGGGCTGAGCGAGTGAAAAAATTAATCCATTAAGTGTTTCTCTGAGGGATTTGTCACGCATAAGATAGATTTGATTAGAGGTCAGGAAATTTCACTTGTCTTAGTAATTTAACTCAGCCATGCTTGACGTAATTTGTATGCATTCTTAAGATTATCACAACACTGGTTATTAATCCTAAAATGCAGCAAGTAGTCTCAGGAGTAAAATTTTGTGTGTAAGTTGGACCTGATAGAATCTTTACCTTGTGATTAATGAGATGACACTTTCTCTGCTGTAGATTGTCTTAATTTTAGATAGCATATTTTATCTCTTTCTGAAGAAGAATTCTATGAAAATTCAGATGAACGTACCCAATGATCCTTAGTTCAGTATCGTTTTACTTTTATCTTTGTTTTTCCACCACCAGTGAAATCTGGAATGGAATCTGTGACCAGTACTCTTAACCTGGTTCTCTTGGTTCCCCATGAGCAATAGTCTACACCACCAGAACTTTGACGCTTAAGGTTCCATGGTTCTGCATTTTGTTTTTCTTGCCCATAATTTACACTTTTTCTTATACTTAGTGTTTACAGTGAAGTATAATGTAACCTTCCAACTTTTAAAAAAAGCTTACCAATCAGACTTGTGCCCTAGTAAATATCTAGGGTGGTATGCCACTTTAAAACATTAATGATTGTGTTTACAGCCACTTCAGAAAGCTTTAATGAAGATGTTTTCTCACTACTTATAAAAATGGTGAAATTGTGATCTCAGCCAATGGACTTAGGTAATATCTAAGTTGCCTAGAGTAAATTCATGTAGGTATTATTCTCAGAGTATACCAATAGTGTGATTCTCCTTCCCCTACTCCTGCCATGTGACTGGCCCAAATTAGAGGCCCAGCTCATATCCTGTGAGTAGGTAATATTGTAAATCTGTACATCCAGTGCCAGAATCTCACCCCTTAGCCCCAACACATAGGCTTCATCTTCACCTTAAAAGTTTTCCACTAGCAGGGCACCTGGGTGGCTCAGTCGTTAAGCGTCTGCCCTCGGCTCAGGTCATGATCCCAGGGTCCTGGAATTGAGCCCCACATCGGGCTCCCTACTCTGCGGGAAGCCTGCTTCTCCCTCTCCCACTCCCCCTGCTTGTGTTCCCTCTCCTGCAGTGTCTCTCTCTGTCAAATAAATAAATAAAATCTTAAAAAAAAAAAGTTTTCCACTAGCGTAGTCTCTGTTTTCATCTCCATCTAGCTCTTTCTTGTAGTCTGTTTCTGAATTGTAGCACAGCTCAGCACAGTGCAGGCACATGGATCCTTTTCTGGTCTCCTCCTCCTTTCCTTGTAACAAAGCAGGGGACACATTCCGCCTCATCTGTATACTAGAGTACATCCATATTTTCCTGATTGTGCTCCCCTCTGTTCCACACACCCACATCCTTATCACTGAATGTATTACATTTGTTCTCTTTTGATGTATGAAATATTTGGAACAGCATGATAAAAACTTGTTGATCACAGGAAGTTCACAGAAAAAAGTATGTCAATCTTAAGACATGGTTTAGGGCATAACGAATAGGTCTGTTTATGCTAAGACCTGGTGGCTGACAGGAAATGCAATCTTGTTGAAGTTGAGGGAATAATTAGGGCAGTACCTTGAGTAGAAATGAAAGAAAAAAGATGGCCTTCCTGCCTGCCAGGGATCAGTGCTGGCTGAGCACAGTCCTTGCAGTTTGGGGCTAAGACTTTTTTTCCTTTCTTTTCTTTTTCTTTTTTTCTTTCTTTTCTTTTTAAAAATTTGGATCTAGAACATTACTCTCAAAAATTCCTATTAACTGGCTAGTTTCAAAATGTTTTTAAAATGCACTGGTATAATTTCATAGTAGCTTTCATCAGGATAGACTTTTGGGTTTTGTTGGTTTTTTTCCACAATAAAATCTTTACTATTTTTGTACCTGAGAATTTTTTTTAGTTTGTAATTTCCATTGTAGATAATGTAACATTCATCATTTAATAACATTTGTGTATATTTGGATTTTTAATGGCTAGCTAGAGGAACTATAATTATAATTCAGTATAGGAGTTTCCTTTCTATCAGACTGTAAAGCAGTGGCTTTGATTTAATACTACTTTATGTTGTTAACCTGTTGAAAATTTCAAAGAAATCTTCCAAGTTATAATAAAATACTTACCCAGGAAAAAAAATTTAGAAGTGGGATTTAAACACACAGACACACACACACAGACACACACAATAAGCTCGTAAGTGTACATGAAAATGGTTAGTAAGTACTAATTACAGCTAGTACTGTTCAGGTTGGCAGAGATGTTCAAATGAGATTCAAAATGTTCTTATTTGTAATTATAAAAGAGCTTTAAGAAATTGATCATTAATTTTTGGTTTTAGCTAAGTAGCAGGCTAAGATAACTTGAAAAATCTTTTGTTACACATTACCTAGAGATGCTGGGTAAAATATAAACTATAGCACAGAAATTTAAATGCATAGCTGAATTCACAGAAACAAAAGGTAAATCCCAGATGCAAGAAATGTAAAGAGGATGGAAAATCAGAGGGTTAGGTAGGTAAGCCTTTTAGGGGTCATTATCAGAGCTGATAAGAGACATAACTTTTAATCCCTTTATAGGACTGGAAGCCAAGCATTAAGCCAAAATAAAGTGAGGATTTGGAAAAGAGACCATTTTTTGCACCTTCAGTAAAGGGTGAACAAGAAAAAAAATTCATCCATTGGCACAGAGACAGGGAAGCAGGACTGAAACCCCTTGGGCTTTGGGTTTTTTGTTTTAAAAAGTTGAAACCTCAGGCCTATATCTTATTATGAACTTTGGAAAACGGAATTTGAACCACCTGCCTGTTGGAGAGCTCCCATTAACTAAGAAATTAATGTAAAAGTCAGTCCTCCAGTCATTTTTACCCTTGAGACACCTAGAAGATGCAAATACAAAGTGCTCTGGGAAGACTCCACAACCCAGGCCTGTGGGACCCCCAGAGAAATGAGCTGCACCAAGTAGGCGCCTATGTAGAAATAACAAGATCGTGAGAAAACTACATCATGCCTCAAGGTGAGACAGCAGACAAGAGGAGGAAGTAGAGCTGTATGAATTTAAAATAACAGAAGTCTCAAAGATAATATAAAGGAAGTGTTTTAATTAAACTCATAAAAAGAATTGAGACTCTTAGAACAAGTTTTAGGTCCATTAATTTATGTATAAGGATTGTAAAAATTCCAGTGTTGTTAGTACCCTGATTATCTTACTCATTTTTGCTTTTTAAACCTACCTTCTCCAGAATGTAAATGGAATCTAAATATTCACACACAGCGTTCTTTGCAGTATTTCATCTGAGCTCTTGAAAATGCTATCGTTGACCTTTACATTCAGGCTTAACTAGTTGACTCTGCACTCTTCTCTTGCAAGAACTGTACTGGGCCATCTGGTTAATCATCTTAATAAGAAAAAGCCTTATACAATAATCTCACATACCACAGACATTCTCACTTCTACATTCTGAAACTAACCAGGCTTTTAAACTAACATTAAATGTTAAACCAATCAACACTTAAAAAATAAATGTTATAGGATGGGAGAATGCAAATATGCATTAAAATGTATACGTGTTTTAAAGTAGCAATATGAGGATTAACTGAGGGCTGAAATCAGTATTTGTAGGAATACCGAAGCATTAAAAACATTAGACAATGAAGATTTGTGTTTTGGAATTGTGCCTTTTGGGTTTCCTGTAGTATTTTAAAAACAGGTAGATATAGAATCTTAATCTGCCTTGTTCTTTATAGAATCATAGTAACTATCCTCTGTTACCAGATTTATAAAAACTATGGCACCCACATGATTAAATCATATTTCAAATATGAGAATGGTAGTAGTTCTGCTACTACACTAACCATTAAGATAATGCCCTGTTATTTATTCAAGTTCCTTAGTCATTTCTCTCCTTCCATCTCCCTGTATGTTTTAGATACATTTAAATTAAGAGACAGTTCAGTTTTATCATTGATCATGAACTAATGGTTAGTTGGAAGCCAAAATATTACCTTTTTTTCCTATGGAGGTATAATTGGCATAATGTTATATTTAAGTTTCAGGTGTACAACATAGTAATTCCATATTTGTATATGTTACAAAACAAAATATTAAATTCTAAAGTAAACTTGAATAGGCTTCTTATAAAAGCAATACATGTGCACTTTGTACTTTTATGTATTTTTTAATTCCTCGAAATTAAAAGTCAGAATAAAAGTATGTATCTGTTTTAAGGGTAAAAGAATTCATAAAATAGCAGTTTTTTACAATTAAAATGTTTAATTATTTTTTAGAAGATTTTTATTTATTTATTTATTTGAGAGAGAGAGAGTGAGAGAGAGAGCGCAAGAGGGGGTAGGGTTAGAGGGAGAAGCAGACTCCCTGCCGAGCAGGGAGCCCGATTGTGGGACTCGATCCCGGGACTCCGGGATCATGACCTGAGCCGAAGGCAGTCGCTTAACCAACTGAGCCACCCAGGCGCCCCACAATTAAAATGTTTAGACGTAAACTAGGAAAAAAAGGCGCAAGGAAATGAAAAATTTATTATGTGGAACTATTAAAGATGATCAAGGACATTTTTTTAGGTGCATCTGATACTTATGGTGTTTTGTTTTATTTTTTTAGCTGAAATCCGAGAGCTTTAACAACAGCTCTTTTTTAGAGAGAGAGAACACGCGTGCGCAAGACGGTGGGTGGAGCAGAGGGCAAGAGAGACAAGCAGACTCCACACTGAGTGTGGGGCTTAATCACATGACCCTGAAATCATGACCTGAGCTGAAATCAAGAGTCGGACGCTTAACCGACTGAGCCACCCAGGCGCCCCTAACAGCAGCTCTAGAACCTCCATCCTTGCGGGTTTAGTGCCCTCCCTACCACTTATTTGATCTCTCACCTTTCAGAGCCTTGGTAACCTCATGTGATAAACATTGATATTAATAGCACTTTCTCATAGGATTATTGGTGCATGTTCATTAATACAGAGAAAGCCCACTGGTTTTCAACAAAGCACATTGGGTGTACTTTTCTTTGTAATTCAGATTATATCCACCCATGCCCAGTTGTTAGTAGGAATAAAGGTTTTTTTCTGAGAATCTCAGCCAATCAAATAAATTGGAATTGTTGTTGTTTGTAGTATAAATTACAAATGATTATAGAGAATTCCAACCTAATGAAATATTCAGGGGAATTGAAAAGCTTTTCAAACTCAGTTTTACTTGTAAATTGCTTAAGAGATCTTTAAAAGTATTTTTTGTTTTCTATGCGTGGGGTTTTTCTTCTTAATAAAAATGTCTCTCGACTGCAAGTTTTGCTCACTCTTTAATTGTTGGTATTCTCCAAGGTTCTGTCATCTGCCTGAGGTGACGCTTCTATTTACTTCCTTGACTTCAGCTCTTACACCTATGTGATTACCTCCAGATAATTGTCTTCAACTCCTCCCTCTCTTTGAGTTTCCTTATTTCTGGTTGCTTCCTAGACATTTCTGTGCGCTTCTCCGAGGATGTCTCCAACTCTCCACATATAAACATAATTCTCTCCCGTCTTTCCCTCACCTCTGTTACCTGCTTTTCTCTTAGTCTCAGTGAATGGCATTCCCATCACTGTCCAGCCAGTCATCGAAACCAGACCTCAGTCATCCCGACCTCTCTCCCTCATCCCTCACTTTCTTTCTTTTTTTTTTTTTACTTATTTATTTGAGAGAAAGAGAGAGAGAGACAGAGAAACAGCATGAGAGGGGAGAGGGTCAGAGGGAGAAGCAGGCTCCCCGCTGAGCCGGGAGCCCGATGTGGGACTCGATCCCAGGACTCCGGGATCATGACCTGAGCCGAAGGCAGTTGCTTAACCAACTGAGCCACCCAGGCGCCCATCCCTCACTTTCAACAGGGTACCAGGCAATATTGGTTTTGCCTCCTGAATATCTTTATATAGTGCTTTTCTCCTCCCCCACTCCCACTGCAGCAGCTAGACCCTTATCACCCCCAAGTCTATTGGACCGAGCCTTCTAACTGGTCTCTCTGCCTCCCTACTTGCCACCCCTCCACCCACCCCCCACCCCCCCAGCTATCCAGTACCATTGCCACAGTGGTAGTCCTAAAGCCCTCACATGTTTAGAAACTTTTAGCTCCTCAGTGTATATATAATAAAGTACAGCCTCCCTAGAGACACAAACAAGACCCTTCACAATCTGGATACTCCTCTTCATCGAAAATTTCTCTTCAGTGTCGTTTTTTTTAATTGGATTATAGTTAACACAATGTTACATTAGTTTTGGGTGTAAAACATAGTGATTTAACAAGTCTGTATTTTATGCTCACCACAGGTATAGCTGCCATCTGTCTCCATACAACACTCTTCCAGTGCCACTGACTAGATTGCCTGTGCTGTCTTTTATCCCCATGACTTACTCATTCTGTAACTGGAAACCTGCATCTCCCACCCCGCTTCACTTTTTTGCCCATTCCCCCTACTCCCCTCCCCTCTGGCAGCCACCAGTTTGTTCTCTGTATTTATGAGTCTCTTTCTTACAAATATGAGTCTGTTTCTGCTTTTTGTTTGTTTGTTTAACATACCCCATATCTGCTTTATCTATTCATCTGTTGATGGACACTTAGGCTGCTTGCATATCTTGGCTGTTATAAATAATGCTGCAATAAAGATAGGGGTGCATAAATCTTTTTGAATTAGTGTTTTTGTTTTCTTTGGGTAAATACCTATTAGTGGAATTACTGGATCATATGGTAGTTCTACTTTTACTGTTTTGAGGAAACTCCATACAGTTTTACTGTTTTGAGGAAACTCCATACAGCGGCTACACCAGCTTACATTCCCACCAACAGTGCACGAGATCTAACCTCATCTTCCCGTGGTTCTCCTTGCGCTCTACACTCCCATCGGCGCGAATCCGTCATAGTTCCCTGTATACAGCGTGACAGTTCTCATTTCTTGTCCTGCTTTAGTGCATGCTTCCCTTTGCCTTAAATGTGGACCCTTCCCTTCCTGTTGAATGAAGCCTTCTTGACTGCCACCTTCCCTCCCCTCCCCCCCAACAGAGAGCTAATCAGTTTTTCCTTTGTGCTATCAGAGTATTTTTATTTGCTTTCAGTGGTTTGAATTTTTTTGTCTACTTGTTAGACTTTCCCCACCAGACTAACCTCCTAAAGAACAAGGGACTCGGGTCATTTTAGCATTTCTGGTGCCTCGCCAGTCCTTGGCATAGGGAGGCATTTAACAAAGGCATTTAGAAAATATATGAAAAATTGTTCATGAAATGGAGGACTTTTAGAGGGGGAAGCAGTATACTTAATGAAGGAATGAGTAGTTCTATCAAATATTTTTTTAAATGGCTTGCAGGGTAAGGTTTGGATTAACTTTGTGTGGCTTTAGATGGTAGAGGTAATGTCAGCAGAGAAGTAGACTTCTGGTTTAGCCACAGAGAAGGCAATGAAGGTTAGAGAACAGCAGTACCATCCTGCTTTCATTTGGAATCTGTATTTAGACAATCTGAGTTTTAGTCCTGGCTTGGTCACTAGATTTGGTGGTTTCTGGGTCTAAGTTTTTTTGTTTTTTGACAGAAAAATGGAGATAATAGTAGCTTATATGGTGGTTTTGAGGACTAGTGAAATACCATTTCGGGGTGCCTTGGCTAACATCTGGTGTTGAATAGTGCTTAATAAATGTTCATTGGATTTGAATTAGCCTCTTGTTCCTGGATTCTTCCAGTAATACCTTACACGTATCGCATTGAATATAAGTAATGTGTGTACATAAACTGCCACCAAAAAAAAAATATTCAATTGCCTTTTTTTCTCTTAAAGATTTATTCATTGTACTGATGATTCTCCAGATCCTTGTATAGAATATGAGGTAAGGATTTATTTTTTAAATCTTGAAATTGATTCTAGATGAAGATGTGTTGGAAATTGCTATCTATTCTTAAGCAAAATGAATAAAATTTTTTGGATCAATTTCTCTGGGAACCTAGAGCCACTGAATTTTTAAATATGTAAAAAATATATGTATAAATGAATATATACACACATATACACAGTATATACATACTATAGAATGTACGTATTTTGTGATAAAACTAATACTTTATACCCATCATCTGGCTTAAGCTGGGTAAGCTTTTTAACCTGGTATATGAAGAAAAATAATCATCCCCAATTCTACCATTTAGGCCCAGTGGACCTTTTTATTTTTTTTGTTGTTCACTCATTTTACAAATTACATCAGAAGTTAGATTGAAAGGATAGTGAAAAACATTTTTAGAAATAGCAATAAGAATTCAAACATAGCAAACCCAAATTTGTATTCCATATTTTCCTAGTTTGAAGGTATATCCTCCCCCCCCCCTCACCCCCATACACCTCCCTGAAATGGGTAGTGTTCTTGGACTCAAATAACTACTCATCAACTGTTATGAGTGAATCTGATTCCAGGTTTCAGCTACATCCCTGATAGGCTCTTCCTTATCACTACTCCTGGTTGTTCTTGCACTTGGATCGTCAGAATGTAATACTTTTGAAAACTTTGACAGCTCATAATTTGTTGAAGAGAGTGGTCATCCTGCTCTATAATTGCAAAGCATTTGCATTTTTGGATTTGTAACACCAATTAGAAATAGTCCAGTGGTCTTTTTTAAAAAAAATTCTTCATTTAAAAAAAAATTCATTGTTTGCTTCATCACCTTTGTATACACATGCTTTCAAAACTTGCCCACTGACTCTCTGTATCAAGAAATTTTTAGTGTGTTGAATGTATATTGGTATATCGTCTGTGATCATACCATGTTTGTAGAACAGTTCATTTACTATTTACCAGGCCACCAGATTGGATATTTTAGCACTTATAATTGAGCTTTTTACATATCAGTTGTGAAGGTTTTTTTGACTTAATAGCATAGCATGAGCATATTCCCAATCATTAAACATTTTTATAACATTCTTTATATGTATATGTTATATTCATATCTATTGTTTCATTGAACAAACATCTATTAAACACCTGCTGTGTCTTATCACTTGGTGCTGGAAAACACAAAATGACAAAGATTATTTCTCGAGTCTTCCCATAATCTTTGTTTGAGATGTCATCTTTTATCCCCAAGATTCATTTCACCAGCAGTTTGCTCTTTTATTGCTTTTTTGGGACTATGCCATTATCACGTTAGTGCATAGGGTTTAAAACTCAGTTTTTTAAAAGCTCAGGAAAGTGATATTCTTAGAATAATTAAAATGAAAAAAAGTTGCAAGCAGAATCCTGTATACTGTGTATTCCTTCATTGTGTATTTAAAAAGATATATACATGTGCTCCATGCTCATTTATTTGTAGATTACTTCTGGAAAGCTATATGAGTAATTGACAGCACTGGTTACCTCTGCGGAGGACAGAGGGACTGGGTAGGGTCGGGGTAGGGATAATTCACATTTTACCCTTTTGTGTTTTTTCAGTCAACCACACAATGTATGCGTTACTTGTCCAAAATATTATTTCAGTGAAGATTATGCAGATTTTCCAAAAAATTAATGTTAGTTTACAACAATTACTTATTTCTTTGTTGTTTAAATAAAAATTACTGTAGCCCTAAAAAACTATATTTGCCACTATCAGCTTTTAATAGATGACAACTGTGTACATTTTTAGTTTTTTAGTTCTTCATTTAATAATTAGGTTCTTTTTAAAAAATACAGGGCGCCTGGGTGGCTCAGTCATTGGGCGTCTGCCTTCGGCTCAGGTCATGATCCCAGGGTCCTGGGATCGAGTCCTGCATCGGGCTCCCTGCTCGGCAGGAAGCCTGCTTCTCCCTCTCCCACTCCCCCTGCTTGTGTTCCTGCTCTCGCTATCTCTCTCTCTGTCAAATAAATAAATAAAAATAAAAAAAAAAAAAATACAGCACATAGAAATCTTGACTAAGAGCTTACAAAATTGAAAATTGGAATCAGTGCATTTTAAAATCTTAGGCATATTTTAGCAATATGTTTGTTTTTTTTTTAAAAAAAAGCAATTATCAAAAATTAAGAAGTACAAGAAAATATGAGGAACTTACCACCCACATATATCCTCAGTATTAGCATTTTGGCATTTAACTTCCCTTTCTTGAAATAAGTGTATATGTGTGTGTATATATACACTCTCTTCATAAAATACCCTGCATACCGTTTTTTTTTCACTTACAGTGTATTTTTCCAGTTCATTAATTATTTTTTTATATCAGGATTTTTAGTGACTGTGTATCTTATATATTGACAGTTTTGTTTTGTAACATTTTTTAAGCACCTGCTAGGTATTACGTACTTGTGCTGGGAACATAAAGATAAGTAAGACCCAGTTCCTTGCCCTTGCTGAGTTGCTAGTTAGGAGGGAAGAGAGACTTGTATCAAATTATCATAGTACAACTTGGTATGTTTGTGCATACTATAGAATGTTAGGTGCAAGAAACTGGGAGCACAGGGTATGGGAAGGGAGGATACTGAGCCCACTGGAGGTTATTCCAGGAATGGGGCTTAGTGTAATTTAAGTTCCATCTCTTAGGTCTTAAAGGGCAAAGAAGTATATGCCAGCATAAGGGAGGCTGGAGGCACTGGCCACTTATTACAATTAATACTTCACAGGAGTAGGACTGGTTTTCTCCAAAGAACATTTTAAAAACAGACTTGGAAGCATACATTTGTCAACTATAGTATTTATAAAATTGTAGCAATTCAGTAGTACATGAGAATTTGTACATAATAATTAATTATAGTAGTAGAACCCATTTATGACTTGGGCCAGTTGTAGAATTGTTTTCCTTTAAAGTAGTGGCAAAATCATGGGAGGGTTATAGTGATTTTTCGTGATAAAATAATAATTCTATCAGAGTATTACACAGTGGTGCTAAGGTAGATAACTAGAATATCCTTTTATTTTTTGATATACCTAAAGGGGTGAGGAGCATAAATAATTACAGGGCAACTATACACAATGATGACAGGATTTGCCTTCATCATCCTTGGATTTGTATATTATGTCAGAACTCTCAAAGTGATAAATAAATGACAAAGGTGCATTTTGTCATAAAGAATTTTAACAGCATTTCCCCCACTTACTAGACTAATAAATCTGTCCCCTACATCTCATGATAAGAATGGTTTATGATGCCTTTTCTTCCAAACTATTTGATATTGGCAATTATTAAAATATACCCTTGGCATAAAATTGTCTTTTAGACCAGTAAACATTCCCTTGTTACATGGTTGTGTTACATTTTTCCTCTTTCTACAGCTTGTTCTTCGAAAATGGTGTGAATTAATTCCTGGGGCTGAGTTCCGATGTTTTGTCAAGGAAAACAAGCTTATTGGTGAGTTTTTTTTACCCATTAAAAGAAGACAAGATTTTTTTTTTCTTTTTAAGTTTATTTATTTTACTTTTTTTTTTTTTTAAGTAAACTCTACACCACACATGGGGCTTGAACTCACAACCCTGAGATCAAGAGTCATGTGCTCCACCCACAGAGCCAGCTAGGCATCTCTAAAGTTTATTTATTTTTAGTAATTTCTGTACCCAGGGTAGGGCTCAAACTCATGACCCTAAGATCAAGAGTTGCATGCTCCTCCAACTGAGCCAGCCAGGTGCCCCAAGAAGAGAAGCTTTTGATGGAAGTGAATTTCTAGTAATTAGGAGAGGGTAGTAATCAGTTTTTATCTCAGATGCTACCTCTAGCCAATTGGTAGTGACGCTCTGGAATTCTATATTGATAATGCTCCTGAGGTCATATTCAGTTTCCACAGAGAAGTATCTTGTGCAGTAATCATGTCTGTCTGGATTCTGGAGATGAAAGTGATGGTCTTGGCCATTCCCAGTTTAGGCTATTTTCATGTTACCTGCTTTCTCTTTGGGACCTTCCTAAGAATTGTTAGCAACACACACTACTTATTTTAAGCATCATAAAAAGCCAAGTTTTGGGATCTTTATTTCTATTATTGGAACAGTATTTATTATTCTAGCAAGAGGAAATATGTGGACAGATAAGTGCATTACTTAAAAAGCCACCCATTTTCTTCCTCTCAGATTATTATTTTGTTTGCTGTAATGTACTCAAGTATTGAAGACCGTCTGCTTTTTTTTGTCTTTGCATGTTTTCCATGCAGTAACCAAGAAAAGCGTGATTTGAATAGAATCCTATCAGCACTATTTAAAAATTTTTTTTTAAATTTATTATTTAAAAAAATTTTTATTTTTTTATTATTTTTTTTTTAGAGAGGGAAAGAGAGAGAATGTTAAGCAGGCTCCACGCCCAGCGTGGAGCCGGATGCACAGCTCAACCTCACAACCCTGAGATCATGACCTGAGCTGAAACCAAGAGTCGGACGCTTAACCGACTGAGCCACCCAGGTGCCCCACATCAGCACTATTTAGTGAATGTGATGTTGACATCTGTTAACTTACCTAAAAGAAACTTGGGGTGTTTGAGTTTATTGTTTTGCTAGATATTCCTGGAGAAACTACAATACAAGTAGAGCTAAAGAAGGGAGGCATATTGGCATTGATTAAGAAATAGAGTAGAAGCCCTTCTTTCAGAGCGGAAAACTTTCCTATGCCTAGAGCAAATTGAGGGAGTTTTCACAATAATCCCTTTAGTGTATTTGGAATAAAATCATCAAGTCACTCTGAAGAAAGGAATGTTTAGTTTTCCATGGCTTGAAAGATCAGGCTTGTGAAGGCAGGGTAGTATGTGTGCAGGAAAAATAGCCTATTTCTATGAAATACAATATGATTTGGAAGACGTGGAATATTTTAAGTTTCCCAAAGAAAAGTGGAAAAGAATACCAATTTGTAGAAAATTTGTTGGAAAAAAAGAAGAGGCAATTGACTGTGTACGCAGGTTTAAAACTGCTTCTTTCATTTTTTACATTATAAACGTATTTATGACTGAGTTCTTTCTATTGTACTAAATAAAAATATTTCTAAAGTAAGAATGCATGACAATATGGAACTTAGGATATATCTATTCTTATGATTGGATAACTTTTTACAGCTGATAAGTTTTTTATCTCTATAAAATGCTGAATCATGTATTATGCAATATTCATCTGATTGGTCCTCTGATCTACTTTTTTTTTTTTTAAAGATTTTATTTATTTATTTGAGAGCGAGAATGAGATAGAGAGAGCATGAGAGGGGGGAGGGTCAGAGGGAGAAGCAGACTCCCTGCTGAGCAGGGAGCCCGATGCGGGACTCGAGCCCAGGACTCCAGGATCAGGACCTGAGCCGAAGGCAGTCGCTTAACCAACTGAGCCACCCAGGCGCCCCGGTCCTCTGATCTACTTTAATAGTTCTCTCAAAAAGACGTTTAAATTACATTTTGGTGTTTTTGAAAAGAATGTTATATAACAATGGATATAAAATATTTTCTTGTCAGGTATTTCTCAAAGGGACTATACACAGTACTATGATCATATTTCTAAACAAAAGGAAGAGATTTGCAGATGCATACAAGACTTTTTTAAGAAACACATACAGTACAAATTCTTGGATGAAGACTGTGAGTATTTTTTATTGACCCAGTGAAATGAAGTACATGATATTACTGAACCTTACTTCATAGTGGTGCAGATTTTTTTTTTAAAGAATTTATTTATTAGAGAGAGAGAGAGTACCAGCGAGTGGAGGGGCAGAGGGAGAAACAGACTCCCCACTGAGCAGGGAGCCCGACGTGGGGCTCGATCCCAGGAACCTGAGATCATGACCTGAGCTGAAGGCAGATGCATAACCGACTGAGCCACCCAGGCACCCTGGTGGTACAGATTTAAAACTGGATTTGAAACACTATTTTTAAGCATTTTACTGTATTTCTATTTGGTATTACTGATGGTTGGCATGTTAATTTTACCTTATTTTAATCAGTCATTTTTTAATACTGAGGCAGTTATTTCTCTTATCATTTTAGATATTCATTTCAAAGGGTCTATCTACAGAGAACAAAATGCTTGCGTTATTCAGACTAAATCAGCTCAGTTGACTGATCTACTTTTCTGGATTTTTTATTTGAATGATCAGATAGTATCAGTTATAAGGTAAACATTTGTGACTTGTTTTTAAGAAAGTATATTGTATATGAAAGAGAGTTTTCGTGCATCCTAAAATCTACTCTGATTTCTGCTGCCAAACATGGGTTCTATGGCAGATTTGATTTTAAAAAAGATTAATCATGCCATAACCATAGCTAGATTTTATGCTTTCCTACTACAGATTTTACTGAAGTCGATTATTCCTCATCAAATGAGTTAAGTGATTGATGTTTTTTTCACTAGTACATATAATTTGTTTATAGTGGTGAATTCATTGAGATGGTGTGTTTGGTTTGAAGTTTTAAATACAATTGACCTTTGAACAACCCAGGTTTGAACTGCATGAATCCACTTATATGTGGATTTTTTTTCCTGATACATGCAGTATAGGACCGTAAATATATTTTCCTTATGATTTTACTAATATTTTCTTTTTTCTACTTTTATTGTAAGAATACAGTATATAATACACAAAATATGTGTTAATCGACTATTTATGTTATTTGTAGGGATTCGGGTCAACAGTAGGCTGTCAGTAGTTAAGTTTCAGGGAAGTCAAAACTTAAATGTGCATTTTCCAACTCTGCAGGGAAGTCAGCATCCCTAACCCCTGCATTGGTTAAGGATCAGCTGTATAAAGGATTATGGCTGAGGGTAGAAAATGGAAAATGAAATCATATAAATAAAATATTGTAGGCTATCTTATCATTTTTAAAAATTTTGAGATTTGGAAGCATTGAGTTCTCAAAGTACTTACATTCTGCTATTTGAGTAACTAATAATAAGATTCATTTTAATTTTCAAAAGGAGGCTTAGATCATGAAAATAGTAGCTCATTGTTAACTTTGAGTTTTTTCTCCTTTACAGTTGTGTTCGATATATATAGAGACAGTAGGGTAAGTAACAATTATCTGATATGCTTTAAAATCAGGGCTTATAGAGTGTATAGCCATTATGTATGTGAGGGCCCACTGCTTAAAAAGTACTTTCTCAAACTAGCTAAGGTGTTTGAAAGTCACAATGGTCAAGAATCTCCCTTAACATATACTTAACATTGGGAGACGTATCTTCAATAGTTTTGTAGATTGGGGTTTATTAATTTAACAGATGATGGCTACTTGATGTCCTGCTTTCCACTTTTGTCAGGGGTCTGGGCCTGCTTAAAATAGCTCAGTTTGCACACTTAAGTGTGGCCAGTCTTTTGATATTTAGATAATTATTTTTAGTCAACTAAAAGATCTTTAGCATGATTGGAATCACTTTTATCTTTATACTGAAGATGAGGATTTGCTTATTCTTTAAATCTTACAAGTGACGGAAACTTGTGTAATGAAAAAGAGAACAAAAACCTGACTTCATTAATCCTAAAGCAGAGGTTTCATTATCAAGACATGCAATCTTTTGAAAAAAATTTGGGTCACTAAATGTCCTGTGATTAGTGCTTCTTGACTTAGCTGTTGAGAAGACAGCAGGTTTTTCCGAATATGTGACCATGTTTTCCAAATGTTACCCACGTATTTCTCATTCCCTCTCCAAGCTCATATCAGCCTCACTGTTGTGATGCTTGTGATAACTTTGAATCATTTTTTGGACAAAAGGATATGGCCCATATGGTCATGTCCCAAAATAACTGTTAACTGTTGACTTGCCTCTTTTTACCCAAAAGACATCACTTACTCTGTTTTCACCTCTATGTGTTCAAGGGTGAGAGTGTCTATTAAGAGCTAGAAAGAGGAGTTATAAATTGAGATGTGGTAAGGAAGAGGGATGTTACTTTGCACTTTCAGTCTAGTGGAAACAAACCTTAGAGAAAGGATGGGAAGCTGGTGTGATGGAATGGATAGAAACCGGAGCTGATCGACAGGAGCCTAGGCTCTAGTCCCTGCTCTGCTTCTAACCGATGGACACTGGCCACATCAGTCACTCACACAGCCAGCATTTATAGGGAGCCCGTCCTGTCAGATGCCATGCTTCTACCAAAAAGCTTTCAACAAGATGGTCTCCTGACCTACAAGGAGCTTATCTTCGAGACTTAAACATTCCAGGGAATTGGCCTGGTTGTAAGTGGAATCAAATCAGCCAATTAGTGAGTGAGTAAACCTAGCTTGTTACCCTAATATGCAGCTCAGAAGAACTTTATTTTTATTTAACTCATGTTATCCATCTAACCCTGTGAGGTATGTGTTATTCTCATTTTATAGATACTAAAACTGAAGCAGTTATATTTTAATGCAATTATATTTAGTGGCATTTAAAAATTTGGAATTTGCCAAGGTCTCTCAATGTTTCCCTGAAAAATGTCCAGATCTGCTTTGATTCACCATTGCTGGCAGGTCAGTACAAATGTGTAATTTGGTGAAAGAGTTACATAAATGTCTGAAGTGAAGTTGGACATGTACAGATGTAATTACTGCTATGATCTAACAGAACTGAAAGTAGTTGCATGTTTTTAAAGTGAGAAACATGCCAGCGTAAGCATGCTGACAGTTTCTGAGAAGCGATTTAAACCGTGATGTAAAACACATTTGTATTTACTTGGTGGCACTTGTATCATCAGTGTTTGTTAGGTACTTTGTTGAATATATGGTTTTATGACTATTGTAGAAAACGAACTCTTTATGGTGGTCTCTCATATGCAATGGAACTGAAGTATGTTTGAATTTGGCAATATTTTGATGTGTCTACTTTTCTTACTGCAGCTGGGCAAGTTGACTCAGTGTTGATAGATTCTAACTATCACATATGTCAGAGATGGCCCACACATTCAGTAGGTCTGGGATGAGGCCTTGGTATATGTATTTTAAGGAGCTCCTTAAGTGATGACAACACAAAACTAGAATTTAGAATAACTATTTAAGAGACTTGAAAATTATTACAGTCTCCTTATGTATTCTTTTAGTGATGGCTATTGTTGTGTTACTAATTTCATTGCTCTAAGGACTAAACATTTCTGATCTTGAGTCTTTGATGTTGTTGAGATTGGCTTTGCAACTTGGCCACATTTTTGTGACTGTTCTATGTGTGTTTGAAAAATTACAACTAATGTGTGAAGTATTCTGTAGATGTTTGTTAGATTAATCTTGGTAATAATAATTGTGAAAATCTTTTTGTATCTTATGAATGAAATGATGTCTGAGGAGACCTTCAAAATAATACAGGTTTGAATGGAATGGATGGGATATAGATGTAATAAGATTGGCTTTGGGGTTCAACAAGATAATAAATACCTGAGTGACAGGTATTTGGGGTTCTTTATATTTTGTCTACTTTGTATATGTTTAAACTTTTCCATACAAAACTTTTTTTAACTCTAAAAACCATGAAAAAAAATCTGTATCTTCCCTAATTTTTGGTCTACTTAATTTATCAATTATTCAACCGGGTATGTTAAAATGTAAAATCTCCTGCTTTTGAATTCTGTCAGTTTTTGTGTTACATACTTGAGGTTATGGTCTTAGACAAGAACATATGTTCATAATGGTTTTGTTTTCCCAGTGAATTCTTACCACTAGGCAGTGACCATCTCTATCTCTAAGAATGCTTTTGTGGTTTTGCATTAAAGTATGTTTTGTCTGGTATTAATAGTGTTACTACAGTTTTCTTTTGGTCTTAGAATTTACCTTTTTCATTCCTTTTGTTTTTAGCTGTTAGGTTTTAGGTGTGTGCATGTATTTTGTAAGTGGCATATTGCTGGGTTTTGTTTTTTTAATCACTGACAATTTCTGGTTTTAACAGTGAGTGTAGTTTGCATATATTGTATTTGATATCTGAATGTTTTACACCTTTTTTTTTTAAGATTTTTAAAAAATTTATTCATTTGAGAGAGAGAGACAGAGAGAGCACAGTAGGGGGAGAGGCAGAGGGAGAGGGAGAAGCAGACTCCCCGCCGAGCTGGGAGCCTGACATGGGGCTCAGTCCCAGGACCTGGAGATCATAACCTGAGCCGAAGGCAGACACCCAACCATCTCAGCCACCCAGGGGCCCCTGTTTTACACCATATTATCTTGCGTTATCAATTTGCTTTTCTATGTTTTTGTTTTCTCCTTTCATTTATATTACTGGTTTTTCTTTATTCTTTCCACTCTACCCCCCCCCAAAATTTTGAAGTTTTATTTTTTACTTGTTATTTTGGTAGTTATCATTAAATCTTTTATCATTAAATCTTAATTGGCTATTTAATAAGTTCAAAAGTTAATCTCACTTCCTGTTGCCCTCATGATACAAGGACCTTAGAACAAATTCTCAGTGCATGTGATTTCTGATTTTTAGTTCTACTTTGTATTTAATATCCCTAAATTAGTCATGACTGTTGATTTTCACTTTCTTTGCTTACCAGTGCTTCTTACCACTGCTTTTTTGATCCAGTTTCTCTTTAGTAGTATATCCTTTAGTAGAAATTCCCTCAGCCATTGGCTGGAAAACTTGTTTAGCTTTCATGTATGGATGACAGGCTTAGCTGGGTATAGAATTTTTGGTTGACCAGTTCTGTTGTCTCAGCATATTGAAGACAGTGCTCTTTTGTTGTTGGCGGGATTTTTTTCCTTTTCTTTTGTCTTTTTTGAATACTTCCTAAGTCTAAGAATTCATTTCCTTTGTCAGTTGTGAAGAACTCTCAGCTATCTTTTCAAATGTTACCTCTTTGTTTCTGTCTTCTGTCCTTTGGAAATCTGTTTAGAGGAATGTTAGCACATCTCATTTTATCTTCATGTGTCTCAGCTTGTTTTCCACCTCCTTTCTTTCCTGTACTGTGTTGTGTAATTTTCTCAGATACGTCTTCTGGTTCACTAGTTCTCTTTCAGCGGTGTCCGATTGGATACATTTAACCTTTCACTAAATTTAAGTTGTATTAGCTATATTTTTTCATATCTGTAGGTTCCATTTGGTAATTTCAGTTCTTTGTATTTTTTTCATAGTATCTTATGTTTTAGGGTTTTCATTTATTTTCAATCATTTTAAAAAAAAAGATTTATTTATTTTAGAGGGAGTGTGCACACACACAAGTGGGGGGGAAGGGCAGGAGGAGAGGGAGAGCGAGAACCCCAAGTAGACTTCCTGCTAAGCACAGAGCCAGATGTGGGGCCATGACCCCGAGATCATGACATGAGCTGAAATTAAGTGCCAGACACCCAACTGACTGAGCCACCCAGGCATCCCTATATTTTCAATCATTTAAAACTACTGAATTTTTTTGGTCAGAGTTTTTGAGAGATCATTTACACAGAGTAAAATTAATCCTTTTTAGGGTACAGTTCTATGAGTTTTGACAGATACATCCATTTGTATAACCACTACTACAATGAACATGTAGAACTCCATCACTGCCCCAAATTTCCTCATGACCCTCCCTGCACTCTAGTCCCTGGCAAACACTGCTCTGTAAAACCTACTGAGTTTTAAACTTTTTAGTTGAGAATATATTCACATTGCTCAAAAATTAAATCAACGTGAAAATACATGTAGAAAGTCTTGCTCTTACCTCTGTTCCTCTATACTCCTACAGGTACACTTTTATTAGTTTTTTATATATCCTTCCAGTATTTCTTGATGCAAAAACAAGCAATTTACTTGTCTTTTTCCATCTTTCATACACAAGAGTTAGTATATGATATATACTCTGCACTTTGCTTTATATACATTTGTCTAAAACATTGTATTTTTGGAGAGTTTTCTAGTTCTTACAGTGCTGTAGTATTTAGTTTTGTGGATATACTATATAGTTTGTTTAGCCATTTTCCTATC
Organism: Leptonychotes weddellii; assembly: GCF_054177405.1. NCBI lineage: Eukaryota > Metazoa > Chordata > Mammalia > Carnivora > Phocidae > Leptonychotes > Leptonychotes weddellii. Next base: position 46,087,511 of record NC_138373.1, read on the forward strand.
GAACACATAGCTTATTTCTGGTCTTTTACGGACTGTGCTGTGAACAGTTCTGTATACACGGGGGTGTGTGTGTGTGTGTGTGTATCCTGGCCTGAGCTCTTTGAAGGAATAAATTTTGTGTTATTGGTCTTTATGCTTCAATGCCTGGTAGTGTTTGGTACGTAGAGATTTCTTTGGGCAGGTAGTGGGGTGGTTAGTTGTTAGGTATTAGGAAGGTCAGTGTGCCCACTCTTATCTGATGGATTGCGTAAAAACAGAATTTCTCAGGATGTCTTGTGCCTGAGATGTTACATAAAAAATATGTTAGAGCTACAAAATCCTCATCTTGATAGTTTCCTGCCTGATTATAGCTGGTTTCTTTTTCCTTTGTAAACTAGAGGATGCCTTCTGAACTACAGAACAAACTCTGCCAGCTATTAGTCCTAACAGTGGTGATCTGTTTTTGTTTTGCTTGTTTTTTATAGTATGGCATATTTTTAGTTTATAGAGCTCAGTATTCCCCTACTAACAAGTATGATAGGGTTTCCCTCCCCCCTTTTAATAAAGAGGTGGTTTTATTGGTTATAAAAACTCAAGTAGAAAGGGTTTGGAGGTTAGAAAATACCGTTTTGTTAAAGTAACATACAATATGTTAAAGACATCTTAGTAATCACCCTAAAGCAAAGCTAACGTCACACAAAGAAGTTGATTAATGGCTGACATTATTTCACACAAACACTGTACAAGTGGTTGTGGAATCTATGTGAGAAAACAGCTCAGGTGGCAAGAGTTATAGGCTTTCCCCTGGGTTGGGGTAGTATATAATAGGCAACTTACCAAAAAATATGTGGTCCAAACTTTCTATAATGGTTTTTGGCTACTTACTAGATATTTCTGATGTTTGAAGTTAGTCCTAGTAAGATGTTTCATCTTTCTTAAAATTGTCTTTTAATCCAGATGAGAAGCAGTGCTAGAGATTAATAATGCCGGCTCAGCAGTCTGGTTCCTTAGGTGGATGTAATTTTATACACTGAAATCTGATCAAGACATTACATATTTACCCAAAAAATTATCAACAGCAAAACGGTGTAATTTTATGAATGTTTCAGGAAGAAAAATCAAGAGGAGCAAAGATAAAAGTCTCAAGGAAACATTTACTAAATGTCACATGTATCTTTGTGATCAAATATGGCTTTAATCTCTTGGCAGGATTTCACAGATTCCCCAGGTCTGTTGTATCAGTGTTCTGTTGCTTTACGTACTAAGATGCACCTGATTCTAATCAAACTCAGTATAACTAGTATAACTGAGTCTAGAACCTGTCAGATTGCCCACCAGTACTCAGAAGATAGAAATTTCTTTTAAAGGTTATTTTTCATTTCCCCTTCAAGTGCCACAAGCACTATCAGGCAGACAAAGCAAATATTACATTAAGATTAAAGAAAACTGAGAATTTTCCTGCGTTTTTCATGTTTTTTGTTTTTTGTTTTTTTTTTAAGGCCCCTTTTTCATCAGCCTCTCAAGGGTAAGGAAGGTGCTCGCAGATCTGCTGGCTCTTCCCTGCCTCCACCTAGCTTCCTCAGGCGAGATAATTGCAGACACCCTTGAAAGCATTCCAGTCATGCTATTTTGGTGGAATCATTCTGTGAGATTGTCCTTTCTCCTGCTTGGATTTTTGACTTAGAGTTCTTGTGTGATTTTAGGCAGGAGATGGCATATCTGCCTTTGTCAGGGCTTTTCTTTCCTAGGTCCCTTCTCTGAATGCAGAATGCACTGGCAGACTTCCCTCTGGATCTGGCATTCCTTTCTTTAGATAAGTGATCCTTTCTCAGCTGGGACCTGTAGGAACTGTCTTTTGAAATAAATTACAAGATTTTTAAGATTATTGTCTGGGTAAAATAATATGAAGACGATCTTTTTGGATAAGACAGATGACAGACTTGTTTGTTTTTATTCCGTGCTTACTAATTTTTCTGTCTGTACTCTAGGGGAAGGTGTGGCTGATTGATTTTAATCCGTTTGGTGAAGTAACTGATTCACTGCTGTTTACTTGGGAAGAACTGATATCTGGAAGAAACTTAAAAGGTGATTTTAGTGAAGGAGATGCTCTGGAGCAGGTAAGAGGGTAAAAAAGGATTACAGGAAACCTTGTAATCCATTAAATAATTGCTCGCTTGTTCTTTAGGCACTAACACATATTTACTAATAGATAACTAGTTCATGGAGGTGACCAGAAAGGGTGTGTGCATTGTGATTCACCTGGAAGAATCTTTTTTTTTTAAAGATTTTATTTATTTATTTGTCAGAGAGAGAGCACAGCAGGGGGAGTGGCAGGCAGAGGGAGAGGGAGAAGCAGGCTCCCCGCTGAGCAGGGAGCCCGATGTGGGGCTCGATCCCAGGACCCTGGGATCATGACCTGAGCCGAAGGCAGTCACTTAACCGACTAAGCCACCCAGGCGCCCTCACCTGGAAGAGTCTTGACCCTGGGTCAGTTCATATGTTGACCCTGATCCTAGCCCCAGGCTCCTGACCCCTGAGAGAGGAAAACTGTACAGGTGCCCAGCCCGGGGTCTCATCATAGTCATAGTCCTAGTCATGACCCCATCAAGGGGGCCCTGCTGCAGTGTTTGCCTCACCAGCTTTCTCTTCCACCCATGGTGGCCTTCCACACCTCTGTGTAACCCCTCAGACCTCCTTGCCCATTATCCCTTTCCTCCCCTCAGCAGATGATGCCACATCCTTCTTCACAGGAAGAGAATCCTCTGGTGCGAAATGACTTCGTGTAATCGTCCTCAAACCTATGAGTGTCCCTCTGTCCCTCCTCCTCCGTCTAATAGTTGCACCTGCTCAGCATGTTCCTTACCGTCTCTCCTGATACCTGTGCTGCCAGTCACTCCTTCCTGTTTCCGGTTCTCTTCTTGTCCACCGGCCGGGTCTGTGTTCAGATACCTTCTGTCTGAAGAGACAAACCTCCTTCAACCTCATGTCTTCAGCCAGCAACTCTCTCTGTCTCCTCACCTTCACAGCCAAACTTTCTTTGAACAACACCTTTGTGTTGCCCTTTTCTGCTTATAAAAGTAATACATGCCCATTTTTAAAGAGCATTCTGAATTACCTGCAGTCCTACCACTTTGAGAACCATGGTTTATATTTTCTTAAATCGTATGTGGTATACATTATGGTATGTATAACATGCCTGTATACATACACATAAACTTTTAAAAGTAAATGAGTTTGTACTACATATGTATTATCTTTGTTTTTTATATCTTTTAAAAAATACTTTTATTTTTACAAGTCATTTAAAAAAAAACAGAAAATTAGAAAGAAGCAAGACTTGGGGCGCCCGGGTGGCTCAGTTGGTTAAGCGACTGCCTTCGGCTCAGGTCATGATCCTGGAGTCCCTGGATTGAGTCCCGCATCGGGCTCCCTGCTCAGCGAGGAGCCTGCTTCTCCCTCTGACCCTCCCCTGTCTCATGTACTCTCTCTCTGTCTCTCTCATTCTCGCTCTCTCAAATAAATAAATAAATCTTTAAAAAAAAAAAAAGAAAGAAAGAGGTAAGACTTGAAATCCTACCATCTGGAAATTGCCATCCTTACCCCTTCAGTTAACCTTGTCCAGACGTGGGTATACACACGTACTTTTACACCCATGGGATCATACTAGCTGCCCTCACGCTGTTCTGTACCTGCTCAGTGGCTGTACAGCCTCACGGCCGGCTTCCTCCTCCGGCCGCCCCTCCACCCGCCCCTCCACCCGCCGCGGTGAGCCTCTGGCCCTGCTGCTCCACGGAAACTGCTCTTGGCAATGGCTCTGCCGGCTCGCAGCAAGCGCCGCTGGACGAGGCACGGCGGCATTTGAACGTGTTACCCTCTTCTGTGTTTTCACTGCACATCTTCTCTTGGTTTCTGTGATACAAGCTCTCCTCCTGGGTTTCTTCCTGCTTTTCTGGCTGCTGCCTTGCTTTCAGTGTGAGCATCTTTTCTTTTGTCTTATCTCAGAAATAGTTCTTTCCATCATTATGCTGTCTGAGCCCTCTTTGGCCCTGTTTTCCTGGATCTGGCTCAGATGGCTGTTTTCCGTGTCATGGCTCTTGCCCTGTTGTATTGTACTTGCCTGTGTTCTGCCCCAGACTGTAAGTTTCTCAGCACAGGGGGCGTATCTCTCATGTTCTCCACAGAGCTGTGTGGCTTAGCACAATTCAGGCACAGTTGATTTTTTGTTAATGACTGAAAGAATTTTTTTTTGTGCTGGCATCTTAGACTTGGGGGCCATTAAATCTGAATGTCAAGGAAAGAGAATGTAAATTATTCAGCACAGGGTTATTTTTAAATACGAGGGACACAGTGGATAGAAACAGTTTGTACAAAATTCACTCTGATCCAAATCCTTTCTTTCTTTTTAATTTAAACAACATTATATTGGAGGTCAGGGGATGACAGGGAAACAGGAACAGGCTCCTACCTTTTCCACAGAGTCATGTCCTGCCTGTCTCCCCATCCTTATTCCCCTCCACAGAGACCTGGCTTTTCTTCTGGTTCTCACAGCTACAAAGCCCTACCTCAGGATCTTTGCTCTGGTTGTGCCCACTGCCTTCTAAGCTGTGCCCAGTCCCTATCTGAGTTCCCAGGCCTCATGGGGCTGCTTTCATCATACCTTTCAGTCCACATGTTCCCTCCTCAGCAAAGTGTTACCTGACCACTCCTGTGAAGTGACCTGTGTTTTTCTCCTCTTACTATAGCACCCTGTTGTGTTTTTATAACACCTATTACTATCTGAAATTATCTTGCTGTTGTATTTATTTGCTTACTTATTGGCTCTCTGCCAGTCTGGTTTACCAGTTGATCTCCTATACCTAGGACAAGGTCAGCGCAAAATGGGTATTTCCTAAGTATTTGTCAGATGATTGGTCTGTCATAAGAGATGGCCTGCTTTCTAGGGCTCTACAGTCCTGTTCCACTCAAGTTCCTGGCCTGTCTCCATCTGCTGGACACCATCCATCCCTCACCTAGATACCTGCCACCCATGAAGCCCAAACCCAAGGCCTTCTGTCTCTGAAATCCTTTTTGGCACAAGGCAGCATGTAAATTCAAATGCAAGACTCTAAGCAAGTACATTGAAGAATGTGAAGACTTGTTAAATATGATACTCAAATTTGCAGTTTTCCATAGATGCTGAGAGAGATACACAAATACGTAAGTTAAATGACTAAGAGAAGCACAAAAGTGTTAGGAATTCAAAGCACTTGCTTGCCCTCACTATTAACTTTATTCTCCAGGGCAGTACTTCCCAACTATGCACCTGTAGAAAATGATAATATTGATAAAGCACTCTGACCTGCATGAGATTGCTCAAGGCCAGAGAGAACTAGACGCAGGCCTCAGGCCCATTCAAGGACTAAGGAACCCATGACCCATTCGCAGTGAATAGTGGCTGGTAGCATTTAGGGATTGACCATAGCTCTCCATGAGGACATCGTTTTCAGATACTGTATATTTATTTTCTAGTGAACATGTGGAAATATTCTTAAAATCTTGGTGTTTTTTACTTCAGAATCTTACTTTCTTCCTCACCTAGTACAGAAGGGAATATGAAGCTGAAATTGTTATACTAGTATCTTTTTCACTTTGAAGAATAGACTTAAAAAGATAATTTCTCATAGACTTTCCCTTTTTTTCTTTGTAAAGGATTCTCCAGCTTTCCGTTGCACAAACAGTGAAGTGACAGTTCAGCCCAGTCCCTATCTGAGTTACCGACTTCCCAAGGACTTTGTAGACCTGTCTACTGGCGAGGATGCTCACAAACTCATAGATTTTCTTAAACTGGTAAAGTATATGTGTACTTAGTACACACATGTGTACACCTTTGTTTTCAAATTGACTTTGTAATATTTCACTGTACTCATACACTCCCTAGATTTTATTTGGTTAGGTCATTTTATAATGAAATAATATAAAGTAAGCTGAAGGAATAATTTATTGCTTAGAATGATAGAAAATGTGTTTTATGATTATGCTTTTTAAATAATTTTCACAATACTTGTGCTTTTGAAGAAAGTCTATATACTGTTAATAGAGCTAAGAGAAGGTCCAGCTCTCTGCTGTATTATTCAGGGCGAATGTGTGTATTTGTACTCGTGTGTGTGTGTTTCTATGTGGGAATGTTTGTACAAATGGAAGAAAGAGAAGTATTCAAATACCTGAGGATAATGTGGCCAGGAGCCAAAGTGATAAACTTGTCTGATGAATTAGTTAAGGCATGTTTTTCCATGATGATTTTCAGCCATATCTGTTGCCAAGAAAATTATACTTGCTGACAGAAAAAGTGATCTTGGCTGAACAAATATCCCAAATATACAAATAATGTATCTTGGTTTCCTTTGACAGAAAAGAAATCAGCAAGAGGATGACTGATTAGAGTGCCAGAGTTAAGTCCAAGGTAAAGAGGAAACCACCTTGACATCAGGAGCCTGCTCTGAGCTCACAACTTCCTGTTACCCCACTCAGGTTGGGGTGGGAGGCAGAGTGAAATCAATAGCTTTTTATATCCCTGTATATTAAGCTGGGAAAAAAATGGAGGGACTTTGCTACTTGTAAAAATAAATAATAAATAGATCTTAAATATAGGAAACCATACTGTTCTGATGATAAAATACCTTCTCTGAAATACCTCACTCTTGGCTCAGTCTTTTGAGATTTATCTATGTTTTCTTGTGCTATTTATCTATGTTTCTTGTGCTACCTGTTGGGTAGTGGGCAAATTTATATTTGTTATACAGAAATGGGTTCTTTTTTAATCATTACTTTTTCATGGAAAAAATAGAACCTTCTATTACTATAGAAAATATTTTTCCTACTTTGAAAAGATTTTCATATAATTTTTCTATTGGTTTATCTTTGGTTTGCATATAGCTAAAAATAATACAGAATTCTCAAGCTATCAAATAACCAGAAAATGCCAGTATATTACAGTTAGCTTAATATGCCGAGACACTCTCCTATGTGCTTTTTGTTTATTGTTTTACATCCTGGAAAATTTTTAAAGAAATTGACATTACAGTTTCCCAGGGCATCTATCTAATGTGGTATCAATATTTTAATAGTTGGAGATACGTTTTTCAACTTAGGAGTGCACATTTGAATGCTCGCATAGGAAGATAGAAAAATGGAGTAGAATTTCCCCTTTCTGTGTGGTTATGGCAGATTATACATAATGATGAGAGATTTCTTTTTTGGTTATCTCAAACTCCGTATCTTTTTGTGTGGTTATAATCACTTGGATATTAGTATTTTAAAAACAAAATACACAGATCAAATTGTGATCTTTGTACTCAGTATATCATATGCCATTTCTGAGGCCAGTTGTTTGAAGTTGAAGTGCTTCGAAATATTTTTGTTTTTTAAACTGCAGTTGAGGGACTTGACTGTTAACTCATAATAGAGCGATTTATTATCATGAGTTGACTTAACCTTAGCTTTGGAAGCTGGCTTCATCAAGATGGTACTTCACCAGTCCAAAAAAAAAAAAATGTATTTAATACCAACTGAAAAAAATTGGACTATAAATAATAAGACTTAAGCAAAATTTGGCAAATATTTTATAAAAAGTACAATTCTTGGTATAAAACTCACTAAATTTTTGCATTAATTTTCCTGGGGCATTATTGAGTTCAACTCTCACTTTTTAAAAATGTGATTTTTATACATTATTTCCCTAGTATATTTAATTTTTGTTGATTATCTTGATGTTAATAGTAAATATAGGACAATGTGCAGGAAATATTCTCCTACATTCAAATATCATTTATGCTTGCCTGAAGATTAGTTTTGAATTATCCTTTTATTTCACTGGCATTATCTGTTCTTTTTTTTTTTTTTTTGCAGTACTTCATGTTTGTGCTTGAATTTAGAAAGGGAATTTGTTAGCTTGGTCCTGAAATCCTACCTTTTGAAGTCAGTTTAGTCAAGTTGGGACAGACATGTTTACTTTGTCCTGCAGAACAGTGGCATGTAGCATGGGCCTCCAATACAGCAGACTGCCAAAAAGTTCTGTTTTTAAGTCTCATTTTCATGTGTATTTTCATAAACTTTTCCCATCTAGAGCCATTTCTCTTAGGGTGATTGAGGATTGTTTCTGCTGTTAAAAAACAAACAGAAATGTTACATGACTGAGTTTTTTGGCTTAAGTTTGTTTTCTTACCTATAAATTAGGAAAATAATTATCGAAAATTCATGCATTTGTTAAATGAGAGCCCATGTAACGCTTTTCATATAGTGTGTCAATACATACATGCTAAACCCCCAATACATGGTAGCTGTCATTATCATTCTGCTTTGCAGACCTCTGTGTATTAAAGGCAAGTTCTTTTTTTAATAGAATCAAAAAAATTTTGAGTGGCAAAGGACTTCAGAGATCATTCGGCCCAGTTTCTTTTCCTTTTTTCCTTTCTTCCTCCCTGTCCTTTCTTCCTATTTTAACACAGCAGAAAACTGCTGCCCAGAGGAGTTAAGATTTGTCCAAAATTATAGCGGAATCAGGACCACAAAAGAACTTCTATTCTAATGCTGTTCTCTAAGGGCTTTTAGCCTAGTCTTTTTTATAGATAGGTTTCAACCAGAACAAATTAGTATTTTAATAATAGAATTTTCAAAAAAATTTTTTTCTTGAGTATAGTTGACTAGTTGACACACAATATCACATTAGTTTCAGGTGTACAACATAGTGATTCCATAAGTTTATACATGATGCTATGTTTACAAGTGTAGCTAGGAATTTTTTTTTTTAAATAAAGGTAAGTACAAATTCACGTTTGTGTGGAAGAACTAGATGAGAAGAGATACTAAATACAGAAATTAAATGAGGAAATAACTGTCTCTGAAAGATTAATTCAGTTCCATGTTTATATTAACCAGGCGCATCCTGAGAGGTGACTTAACCATTTTTAGACATTTTAAAGACAAAATTCCTATTTAGTTCATGGTTATTGTTGTATTTACCTGTGTTGGCTCACAGAAAACAGCTTCAGTAAGTAATCTAAGAAAATAAGGAATGATTAGCTCACCACACACACAGCACAGGTGTGTCATGTGTACACATGGAGAGGCTCGAGGAAAAGGAAATGTAAGACCTAATAAAGTGGTTGGGCAAGGAGTCACGCATTAATTATCTGAAGAGAGAATGCATTCAAATGCGTCTTTTTTCAATCAAGGGAAACCAAACCAAAACACCGCTGTGAGGACAGACAGACGGGTAGACGTGGGGCCACAATGCTGCCGCAGCGACCCGTCCCTGGGGCAGAGCCTTGTGGGCCGGGCGGGTGTTGGGTGCTGTGCGCCGCACAGACCGCGCGAGGGGGCACCGCTCCGGAGCGAGCAGCCGCGGAGGTGGGCACCGTGGACACAAGACACCTGCTCTGGTGAGCGGGGGCTCCTGAGGTGGTGATAGGGAAGCGAGACCAGAGGTGGGGAGAAGCCAGCCACGTGAAGGGGGCAGGGACGCCCCACGGGAGCGTGCGCGTAAGCACACGCCAGCCCCGAGGCGCCCCGAGGCGGGAGAGGCGGCTGGGGTGAGGGCCGGGGCGCTGCCCGTGGCTGCTGACACGTTGGGATTACTTTCTTGCGGGCGGTGGGAAGCCAGTGCGGGGGTTGAAACAAGGGAGACAACTGGTCCGGGTTAGGTTTTCGAAGTGGTTTTCTGGTCTGTGTGGAAAGCAAATCGGCTGGGAGAAGGATGCCTCGTGGCAATCATGTGGGTGGCCTTGGGGGCAGCCAAGGGGGCCGGGCCGGGGGGCGCCGCTGAGGGAGAGCACGCTGGGCCGGATGCAGGGCGGGAAGGAGAAGCAGGGAGCCCACCCGAGCCGCGGCCTCGGGTTTGAGCTGTCAGGCGCAAGGGGACCGCAGTTTGTCTAATGGGAAACACGAACAGAGGAGGGAAATCGAGATAGTGGTCTTGGACACGGAGAACCGAAGATCCCAGTGACTCACCCAAAGATGTGCAGACACAGTTGGATTCAGCCATCAGAAGCTGTGTGGAACGAGTGGTAGGAGTGGGTCGGGAAGGCATGCATGGCACACGGGAAGGAAATCCAGGGATGGCTCTGTTCTGTGTGGGATACAGCAAGGAAGTTGAACAAAAAACAATTGTTCTTACATATTATGAGCAGCAGTCTTTCAATTTGTTAAAAGACTTAATGTGGGGGGCTCCTGGGGGGCTCAGTCGGTTAAGCATCCCACTCTTGTTTTTGGCTCGGGGCATGATCTCGGGTCTGAGATTGAGGGCCTAGTTGGGCTCCAGGGCAGTCTGCTCAAGGTTCTCTCCCGCTCCCTCTGCGCCCCGCCCCCCATGCTCGCTCGCTCTCTCAAATAAATAAATAAAATCTTAAAGAAAAGACAACGTGGGTATTTAATGTGAATTTAGAATTCTTTTTTTCCTTACAGAGTTTTATGTATAAAGTACAAATTTTCACACAATAGAAGTTGACACTATATGGCAATATAATTATTTTGAAATTCTCTTATTGATCATCATTAGTTTTGTTAAAAGTCTCAGTGTGAACCAAATATGACTTAAATTATATTTTCTGCATCACTGATTTTCTTGACTATTTGAGGCTTGGGTTTAATATGTAGAGTTCTTAGGTGGATCATCTCTTCATGGATTTATGGACTTTTAGTCAGGTAAAGACTTAAAGTGAGGGGCGCCTGGGTGGCTCAGATGGTTAAGCGTCTGCCTTCGGCTCAGGTCATGATCCCAGAGTCCTGGGATCGAGTCCCGCATCGGGCTCCCTGCTAGGTGGGGAGCCTGCTTCTCCCTCTGCCTCTCTCTCTCTCTCTGACTCTCATGAATAAATAAATAAAACATTAAAAAAAAAGAAAGACTTGAAGTGAATTTCTCCTGCAAATTACAAATGCCCTGTCCCCCCCCCCCAAAATCTGTAAAATGTCAGCACTAATTTTGGAACAAGGCAAGCAGAGAGTCAACTACCCATTTATAGTTGTATATAAAAGCAATCATTGGGAAATTGAGTATAAATAACCTTATAACCTTCAAAATAAGCTACAGCAATTCTTAATAATTTGAGGAGAAATCAATTTCTCTGAGAATCTAGTGAAAGCTACGGGCTCTCCTGAGAGTGTCATAGATCCCAGATTAAGATCCCTGTCAGAAGCCATGTAGAATCAGATTGGAAGCCAAAGATTCTGTAGTTTTAAGAATGGAGCCATTTCAAAAAAAAAAAAAAGAATGGAGCCGTTTCATAATGTGTAGTGTACCGCACTTTTAATAGTTTCTAACAATGGTATTCTTATAATTCATTTATAATGCATCCATTTCAGGTTGTCAGCTTTCATAAAGTAAACTGTGTGTTAGAATTCAACCAGAGAAGCAGAACCAGTATGAGATGCATAAGTACATGCATATAGATGTGTATATAAAATCTCACTACATGTGTGTGTGTATGTAGACATTATATACACACATAACCCTTAAGTACATACATTTGTGTGTGTAAATAAAATAAGGGTTTTATTACAAGGGATTGATTTGTGCAGTTGAGGTGGGCTGGCCACGCAAGTCTGAAGTCTGTAGACCAGGCTGGAACTCTGTGGGCATGGGCCAAAGCTATTGTCCACAGGTTGATTTTCATCTTTTAATCTCAGGAAAGCCTCAGCCCAGCTTTTAATGCCTTCCAGCTGGTTAAGTCAAGCCCACCATGATATTCTTCCTTATTTAAAGTTAATTGATAAAGACTTTAATTATGTCTGCAAAAATTTCTTGGCAGCAGAATCTAGTTAAAAGTGTTGTGTAACTGCTGGAAGCCATCACAGACTGGATAAGAAGGTCACATTGTACATTAGAAGCTAATTCCTGTGATGGATTATAATCTATTTAAAAAGTATACTGTGTGACTTAAATAATTCTGATTGTGTTTAAAGAAGCAACTGCTTATTTACTGGGATAGGTGTTATCCTTGGAAGCAGGTGCTTTAGAGAAGACTGTATACTTACTTTGTGATGCTGCCGCCACTCCAAAACCTTTGAGTTTTGTTTTTTGTTTTTTTGGAAGTTCCCTCAGATCCATTTATAAGCCACAGAAGAAAATCTATCTTACTATTTTATTCAATACCTTGTTTTTTGACCAAAAATGATATACAGTTCCATATCACTTTTCTTATTCATCAGACTTGGTTCAGAATTTTTCCAAAATTCAGATGTCAGCCTCAAGATGCCTTAATCCATTTTATGCACCACTAGGACATTAATCTTCCTGAAGCACAATTCCAGTCATTCTAATGCTTACAGCCTGCCAGCTTCCCATTGCTTGCAAGTTAAAGTAGACTTCAGTGGGCATCCAAAGCCCTGTGCAGTGTTGCCTCAATCTGCCTTTATAGGCTAATTTCATCCTAGCAGCATATACTATTCTCCAGCCAACCTAGATTACTTGAGATAGCTGAGGATGTCTTTATCTTTCTCATCTGCTCCCTTTGCTGTGCTTCCCCCACCCCCCGACCCCCACTCATCCCCTGCCCAGTCTTCTGGTTATTAAAAGCCAGCTTTCACAGCCTGGCTCAAGTGGTATGTTCCTCATGAAATTATCCAAAGATTTTCTTTTGTGCTGGAATTTTCATAGCACTCTGATATTACTGTTCCTCTTACATTTAGAATCCTGTGCAGTATTTGTAGGATGTAGCTGTCATGATCTTTTCTACTAATTGTAAACTTAGGACAAAAATGGTGTACTTGTGGGGTGCCTGGGCAGTTCAGTCAGGTCAGAATCTTGGTTTGGGCCCAGGTCATGGTCTCAGGGTCTTGGGATTGAGCCCTGTGTTGGGCTCCACCCTCAGCTCAGAGTCCACTTGTTCCTCCCCCTCCCGCTCCTCCCCTTGCTCACGCTCTGTCTATTTCAAATAAATAAATCTTAAAAAACAAAACAAAACAAAAACTTAACATCTTAAAAAAAAAGAATAATGTACTTGCTTTGTTTTCTCATAGTGGTTTGGTGCTTTATCTTGGCCAAATGAAACGTGATTTAGCATCATTGAAGGCATTCTGACTTAGAAGCAGTTCAAAATGAGTTCCCAAAACGCTTTCCACAACAGGAGCATGACCCAAGCTAATAATGCATCACTCTTAAGTTCGACAATTTGAAAAATGCAACACTGAATTATATATGTTAATCTTTTCTATTCACGTTATAGAATCACTACTCCCAAAGGTTTTTAGAGTTCTTGTCTTCCCTTAACTAAACCAGATCATCAAAACCTATTGCTGATATCTCAACCCACAGCATTCATGATAGAGCATGTGCTGGCCCTTAAACTGTGAATAGACACCAACTGAGTAATTATTTCTGCGTATTCTAAAAAATGCTGTAGAACTTCAGTATATTCTATGTTTGCTTGCCTTTCATCTTTCAGACATTTACACCCCTTCCCCGTCCGCATGCCCAGCACTAACGAGCACTGTCTCCGAATGAGGCAGGCCCAGACAGAACTGCAACCCCTGCCTAGGGAGCTATGCTTTCCATGTTTAAGAGTCATTCAGAATGATAACCTCTTAGGACGTAATTCTGTTTTTGTTTTGTTTTACATTTAAGTGAAAAATTATGCTTATGAGTTGTCAAATGTCAGCACAGCCCTAGGAACCAAACTGCCTGGGTTAGAATTGGCTTTGTCACCTGCTGATAGCATGATCCAGGGCAAGGTATTGGATCTCTCTGGCACTCTGTTTCCCAGTCTGCAAAACAGAGATGGCAATAGCACCTTTCTGGGTTGTTGCCAGAAGTCAATGTAGGACAGTTCCTGGCATCATAGTCAATGCTCGGTATATATAAGCTCTTACTTGCTGTACTATATCACTGTCATCATGTGATTTCAGTGAGCTGTTAACCTCTATATTATAATAATCCAATAATATTTTCTGCTTTCTGCTTTCCTGTGTTTGGGGGAAGGGAACCAACATTCACCCGGCTTCCCAAGACTCTGATTTCCTGAGTGTCTGTGTGTGCATTTCCAGAGCCACTCCACTTGGTCTGGGACAGGAAGGAGCAGCATGGGGGGTAAACATTTAGTTGAGAATAGAACAGATGTATCGGGGCGCCTGGGTGGCTCAGTCGGTTCAGCGTCTGCCTTTGGTTCAGGTCATGATCCTGGGGTTCCGGGAGTGAGCCCTGCATTGGGCACTCTGCTCAGCGGGGAGTCTGCTTCTCCCTCTGCCACTCACCCCGCTCATGCTCTCTCTCTTTCTCTCTCTCAAATAAATAAATAAAATCTTAAAAAAAAAAAAGAACAAATGTATCAGGAGTGCTTCAAATGCAATTATATTAAAGCAACAGAGTAGGGACCAGAACAAATGCATTCATTCAGGAGACATAAGAAATGACTAACCTGGTAGTAAAAAATTCTAGGATAAGGGAATGCCAAGTGCCTGTGGATATTACCTAATTTTTAACTCTATAGCTGTATGAATTAAACAGTTTTTCCCATTTTACAGAAAATGCCTCTGTTGCTCAGATAATTTGCTCTAGATAATAAGCAGTAAGTTATAGACCTATGATTCAAACCCATATTCACCCTATGTTTTATTACAAAAATCACAGAATAACCTGAAGTTTGTGCAGGTTTATCCAGACAGTCTTTAATTAATCTGTGGCCCTTTTAACTTTCCCCTACAAGTAAAATATATATAGCATTCTCAAAAAATCCTAGTGGAGGCCACTGATAGAAGTGGCTCCTATTTTCACAAACTAGATTCTAAGTAAAGGAAAAAAATTGGAAGCATACAAAATAAGACTTGGAATCTCCTTAGTACTTCTAGGACAGACCTCATTGTTCTGTTTCAAGAATTAATGATTCTCCCACCATACCTGTCACTGCTCACTTAAATCAGTCAAATTGGTTTATTGTAGTTCCACGAAGAAATTCCAGGAGGCCAGCCATTCTTCCTGGCAGGCAGGGAGACAGCCCTGCCAGAGAGCATGTGCACTGTGCTCTGGACTTGATGAGCGCCCTCTGCTTTGTCTTGGTTCTGTAGTTCGGTACTCATGGCTCCATGTGTGTATTTTTATTGTGTGCCCTCAGTTAAGCTTTTGGCTTAATGGGATCCCGTTTACTAAAGCAGTAGTGATGCTGCATGGCTGGGTGTTGTGCCCTTGTATTCTTGTTCTAAGTAGATTGTGATTGAATAGATTGCTCAACTTTCATTACATTTTAAGGAAAGCAGCAACACACCTAAAAAACTGAAAGCTTATGTGTTCATACTGGGCACTTTTTTCTTGCCTTTCTCCACTTCAGCGTATAAGCATAATGCATCTGTGGCTGCTGGGAATAAGCATCAGGACCAGTGCAGTATTTTAGAATTTTCACTTGTTTCTGAGATTTAGGTTACTATATTTCTTTTCTCTGATTTCCCTTTTTTTTGATTCCCCTGGACTGGTAGGAGGCGATAGTCCCTGACCTTGAGGAGGTTTACAGTCCAGTGGTAAAATAGGGACACACACACTTTGAGAATGTCCAAGAAAAGATATATGGATACACATATGTGTTAACAGCCAAATAGTAAGTGAAGATGTGCCTTGATTTATAGTTCATTTTATAAGATGTGGAAAGTGAAATTTTATAATTGAAAGTTTGATATAATTTATTGAGTTTATGAGAACAGGACTTTGTAGTTAAAAAAAATCCTCCCATTATGTCCCATTATACAAATACCTATTCATCAAATGATCAGTCCTAAATATGGTTTGCTGCATATCTGTTTTCTTTAATGCCACACAGCTTCATACACATAATAGAATGGTATTTGAGAAGGGAGATGGGGCTTGTTGACGGAATTGTACTTTCCTGGTTGTGATTGGAGAATCAGGACACAAGAGGATACTATGTGGGTGCCTAAACTGTGATATACAGTGGTCTTTTTGGAAGACCTGTGTGCAAAGCATTGAAAGGCTTTGGCTCCTGCCTTCACGCCCTGCATTTATTTGCAGTTCACAGGGTGTCTAACTGCTCAGTTCAGCCAACGATTTCTCTGAGCAGGTGGAGGCTCGTCTTTCTTTTGATGGGATGATTTCTTAAGAAGTAAGATCATCCTTAATCTCATTGAGTTCTTTCCGGTCACATCATTGCAAGACATTGGGCTAACAGGCATAGTTCATTATTTACCTTCCTTCCCAGTTCCCAGCCCCAAATAAGAAGGGAGCGGGGCGGGTGGCGGGTAATGAGGCAAGAAAGATCACAGAGGTTATGTATGTACACATATGTGGACACCTGCGCTCACAAATGTTAAAGTTGATTTGCTTTGGTGTGCTAGGTAGGTCTTGAAGGGGGAATAAGGACGTGTGCCAGGGACACGAAGGAAGACTCATCAAAAGATAAAATACGGGCTTGAGAGGTGACTGGAAACAACCTCCGTGGAAACTTCTCAGCGGGTCATGAAGTAGGATAAACAGGAGCCAGGCCAGAACACTGGCGGTTTTTCTCCAAACCATCATGCCAGACTCACAACATTAACTAGATAAATTGTAGGTCTTCTTTTCCTTCTTCCTCTTTCCGTTCCCCCACCTTTGTCCCCTTTTTCCTCCCAAGAAGTCATCTTGTGCACCCACAATTTATATGTGGGGCCCCATTGTTGGGGTCTGAGGAACTGGACAGGACTATATACCCAGGATTATGCATTTATTCTTTTTTTTTTAAGATTTTATTTATTTATTTGATAGAGCGAGAGGGAACAGTAGAGAGAGAGAGGGGGAGAAGCAGGTTCCCTGCCAAGCAGGGAGCCGGATGCGGGGCTTGATCCCAGGACCCTGGGATCATGACATGAGCCGAATGCAGACGCTTAACCATCTGAGCCACCCAGGCGCCCCTATGCATTTATTCTTGTGGGAAGAACTGACAACTTACCCTTCAATGTCTACAAATTGCTTTGTAGGTGAGAAGTGTTGCATCGATGCCAAGTAACATCGCTTTTAAAAGAGTGTTTGTTGTCAGGATGGTAAAAGGCATTTATCTCTAGACTCACTGGAAGCCCAAACTTCCACAGCCTGTTTCTCTCATATACAAGAGAAGCAGAGCCTCCTGTGCATGCGTCGAGGATGCTGAGAGCATCATTGTTCTTAGTTTTTAAAATAAAGTGGTCACCCAAAGAAAGAGGACATTGGGTAGGGATGCGGGAAAGAAGGGATGGAGAGGCATAATCTCAAATACTCTTCAGTGGCATCTGACCTTGACTGCAAGGGAATTTAGGGTTGGAGAAATAGATGGAGTAGGAAAAGACACAACATTTTAAACAGACGACTTTAAAATATGGTCCAGGGCAAAAGGATCATGGGGACCTCTTCCCATGTTAGTAGGTATGAGAAGTGAAAAGGTGCAAGGCTGCTGCGCATCACTATCTGTTGTTTGAAAAGGAAATGAGAATCCCTGGGGTGAGCAGCTTTAGAAAAGAAGAGACCGGGGCGCCTGGCTGTCTCTGTTGTTAGAGCATGTGACTCTTGATCTCAGGGTTATGATTTCAAGCCCCACACTGGGCATAGAACTTACTTTAAAAAAAAAAAAGAAAGAAAGAAAAGAAGAGATAAAGATCCTAGGATACGGTACACTCACTTCTGGATTTGGAATGCAAAATAAAGCTGTGACACAATTTGAATAAAGGGAAGGAATGTGGTCAATCAGTAAAGAAGCTTTAGTGCAAGCAACGGAAACTAGTTCTGATTAACTCTAGGAAAAAGGATGAACTGGAAGGATTTGAGGGACCTCAGAGACTTAACAGCAAAGCTCAATAAACAGGGACCCAGGCAATTTCAGAGATCCAGGGGAGAGTGTCACCAGGACTTGGTCACCAAAGAGAATGTGGGTTCTCTACTGCTCTTAGTCTGCTCACGACCCAGAATCCCAGGAGAGAGTCTGATGGGCCCAGCTGAGGTCAAGGGGAAATCACTGCTAGTTTGAACAATGTGAAGCATAGTTCTCTAGAAATTCAGCGGAGGAGGGGGATGGTAGGTACAGTGGTCTGGGAAGCTCTCAGGGAAGAGGAGAGGTTTAATGTAAGGCACAAGGCCTAACAAGTAGGTAGTGGTTGGAAACCCTAGCCAGGGTGGGGCAGAGCACTTTGATTGACAGGCCCAGCAAGACTGCGTGCACTTGGGGGAAGGGAAGTTCCCCAAGAGAAAAGAGGAACCAACAAAGGAACGGAGTCCTGGGTGACAAAACAGCAGAGGCCCCCATTCATTCCACATGGGCAGGAGATGGGGAAGAGAAAAGGTGCTGCGTGGAGACACTGCTCGAGATTCTTAGCAATCCTTATTGGAGATCGGGGACAGCGCTCCAAGGCCTCCGCTGTATCAAAGCCTGAGTTCTTATCTCTTCTCTGTTCATTTCTCTTCTCTGTCATGTGCGGTTTCATACCTGATGTCTACTTCGATGTTCCAATTTTACCTCATTTAACTCTAGTCAACCACAGTGTGTGGAGCGGTTGTTAAATTTAAGAGTTGTCAAGCCAAGTGTGAATAAATAAGATGTTATCTCTGATTTAACATCTCCTAGAGGGAAGCTCAGGACTTAGCCAAATTTCTGCTCTTTACTCCACAGCAATTTCTCTTACGCATTTACTTTTTGTTAATAGTATATGCCCAGACCATCAGCCTCGAAACCTTGAAATCATTTATTACTCATATTTTCTTAACTTTAATCTCCCATATTTATATCTCTTATCGACTTATCCCCTTAGGTAGTCCTACTAATCTGTCCTTCCCAGCCTTAAACCCATGTCTGCATTTCTGGGTTTGTGCCACTGCTTGTCAAAGCCCTCGTTCTCTTACACCCATTTTGCTGCAATACCCAAATAGCTGAGCTTGCTAACTTGGTGTCTGCATTCCTCCCGCCTTTCCGGTCTGTACACGGGTTCCATAGACCCTCCAGGAATTTCACTCTGGCCAATGCAAACTTATATTCCACTCCTCCCAACACATCCACCCCTCCAGGCAGGTGGGTCTTGTCCTTCAGATATCCCAGGTTTTTGCTTTCATACTCTTGCTCGTATTCTCCTCCTCCTCACCTGCGGTGCCCTCTTGTATCTCATCTACCCATTCAAACCAGCAGTTCGCAGCCTGGCTATGCATTCTAATCGTAGGTTAGATGGGTTGTTTTTGCCTTTTTTTTTTCTTTTAAGATTTATTTATTTATTTTAGAGAAAGAGTGTGTGAGCAGGGGGTGGGGGGTGGGGAGAGGGGCACAAGGAGAAGGAGAGAGAATCTCAAGCATACTCCCCACCGAGCATGGAGCCTTATGTGGGGCTCAATCTCACAACCCCGAGACCATGCCCTGAGCCGAAATCAAGAGTCAGATGCTTAAGTGACTCAGCCACCCAGGCACCCCATTGTTTTGTTTTTTAAGTGAAGGACCCAGCTTGATCCCCCAGATAATTCTTAGGTACTGCTAGTTAGCACAACTAGTTAAACCTCAGGCTTGCTGCCAGTGTCTACAAACCAGTCCTGCTCCTGAGCCCCTCCTGACCTGCTACAGCCACCGGTGCCTTCAATCCATGTCTTTCTTTGAACTTCTAGAAAACTACAGTCCACTTTGTCCAAACCAGCAGCTAATTCCCTACTTCGCTGTATTGTTTCCTAGTTGTCTCTGGTGTTTGATTATATCACAAGCTCCTCGAGGGCAGGAATAAAAGGCTTAGACAATTAGTAAGCTCTTCCAGCTAATGACATATACAGTCGATGGAGATCGACCCGAGAATGTTTCAGTTGCCTCTGCATGGGCAGTGAAGTGTTATGGACTGAATTGTGTCCTTTCCCAAATTCACATGTTGACTAACCCCTAGTACATCAGAATGAGATTGAATTTGGAGATGGGGCTTTTTGAAGAGGTCATTAAGTTAAAATGAGGTGGTTAGGGTGAGCCCTGATCTAATCTAACTGGTGTCCTTATAAAAAGAGGAAATGTGGACACACAGAGAGACACACACACAGAAGAAAAACCAACTGAGAACAAGTGAGAAGAAGAATATCTGCAAACCGGAGAGGCCTCAGAAGAAACCAAACCCTCCAACACCTTGATCTCAGATTTCCAGCCTCCGGAACTGGAAAAAGATTACTTTCTATTGTTTAAGCCCCCCCAGTCTGTGGTATTTTGTTATGGCCGCCCTAGCAGACTAATATATGAAATAAGGGGGTGGGGAAATTAAAATGATGAATTTGGGGCAGGTAGTCTAAATTATACTTATAAACTCTGAGCTGTCAGATACCACTCATTAACAGAATCAGACACCATTGTAGGGTGTCCTCCTAGGCAATAGCCCGATGTGTTCATTACTAAATGCAGGGATGCCTTCACAAAGGATACTAGAAACACACAAACACCCCCACACACGAAGCAGAGAAACGTTGACATCTGGGGGGCTATGTGTGCAATTCAGGTAAGCTCTTTCCTCAAGTACTCTTACTCAAACCGGCAGGATTTTTATCTGTCCTGCTGTTTGAAGATGCAAGCTGCCTTCATCCAGGAGCCCCAGCAACCACCTGGAAGCTGGTCCTTCTTCAGTCAAGCTTCCATTTGTGAACACAGACAAACCAACACCTAGATTTCAGCCTGGTGAGTCCCTGAGCAGAGAAATCAGATAAGCTCGTGCTTCTGACCTCCAGAAACTGTGAGCTGAAACAACTGTGTGTTGTTTTAAACCATTAATTTGTGGATATTTTTTACATAGCAATAGAAAACTGATACAGAACTTACTTACTAAATCCTGGAAGTTTAGAACTAGGGCCCATCATTGAAAGCTCAAAGGAAATTAGTTTTTGAACACCTAAAAGTTAACATGACTTTGCACACCAGAGACTAAATTTTATTTATTTATTTATTTTTAAAAGATTTTATTTATTTATTAGAGAGAGACACAGCCAGAGAGGGAACACAAGCAGGGGGAGTGGGAGAGGGAGAAGCAGGCTTCCCGCTGAATAGGGAGCCCGATGCGGGGCTCGATCCCAGGACTCTGGGATCATGACCTGAGCCGAAGGCAGACGCTTAACGACTGGGCCACCCAGGCGCCCCACCAGAGACTAAATTTATGGAACCAGTTATCCAAAGAACCCGTAGCATCAAAAAAACAAATAGGTTTTAGAAGGATTTCCATGGATGACCTTCCTAAAAAATGAGAGCTTGTTCTCTACTTGCTTCCAAAAATGATTTGAGGTGACTTTTATAAGGCATGTTTAATGATAATTAAAAAGACAAATAGAAATTATAAACCATGGAGGATGAGATATGAACAATATGAAAAATCTTGGGCAAGTATTATAAGGAATTTAACTTTGAATTTCTTAGAAGTCAAGATATTTTTAGAGAGGTAAAATGATAAACTATAGGAGGGATTCTCAGTCCTAGGTGTACACAACAATACCTTGGAGTACTTATTAAAAATCATCAGTGCCTGAGTCCCATGTACCGGGATTCTGACTTAATTGGTACAGTGTAAAGACAGAGCACCAAGAACTGTTCAAGCCGCCCCAGGTGATTCTCATATGTAGCCTTGGTGGTGAACCACCAAAATGTTATCTTTATTCAAAACCACCCATACTGATCTATTAGGAGAGATACATTATGTTTTGGGATTTTATATTGTGAAATTTGTGTCATGGAGAATGTCTTTACGCCTTTATACCTAAATAGTTTTGCAGAAAATGCAAAGATATTTATATGGCTATTTCTTTAAAAAGTTTTTATTTAAGTATAGTTGATACACAATGTTACATTAGTTTCAAGTATACAAAATAGTGATTCAACATCCCTATGCATTATGCTGTGCTCACCATAAGTGTAGCTACCATGTACCACCATACGAGGCTATTACAGTACCATTGACTATATTCCTTAAGCTGTACTTTTTATCTCCGTGACCTATTCATTCCATCACTGGAAGCCTGTATCTCCCATTCCCCTTCATACATTTTACCCATCCTCCCCACCCCCTTTCCTTTAGCAACCATCAGTTTGTTCTCTGTATTTATGGGTCTGATTCTGCTATTTGTTTGTTTATTCATTTGGTTTTTTTTAGATTCCACATGTGAGGAGATAATATGGCATTTGTCTTTCTGACTTATTTCACTTAGCATAATATCCTCTAGATCCATCCGTATCTCAAATGGCAAGATTTCGTCCCTTTTCATGGCTGAGAGATATTCCATTTTATATATGTGAATATATATGTGTGTATATATATATATGTACACCACATCTTCATTCATTTATTGGTGAACATTTAGGTTGCTTCCATATCTTGGCTATTGTAAATAATGCTGCAATAAACATAGGGGTGCAGGGGCGCCTGGGTGGCTCAGTTGGTTAAGCGACTGCCTTCAGCTCAGGTCATGATCCTGGAGTCCTGGGATCGAGTCCCGCATGGGGCTCCCTGCTCGGCAGGGAGTCTGCTTCTCCCTCTGACCCTCCTCCCTCTCATGCTATCTGTCTCTCATTCTCTGTCTCTCAAATAAATAAATAAAATCTTTAAAGAAAAAAAAAACAAACAAAAAAAAACATAGCGGTGCATATATCTTTTCAAATTAGTGTTTTCATTTTCTTTGGGTAAATACCCAATAGTAGAGTTATTGGATCATACGGTATTTCTATTTTTAACTTTTTGAGGAACTGCCATACTGTTTTCCACAGTGGCTGCAATAGTTTGTGTTCCCACCAACAGTGCACCAGGGTTCCATTTTCTCCACATCCTTGTCAGCACTTGTTATTTCTTGTCTTTCTGATTTTAGCCATTCTGACAGGTGTGAGGTGATGTCTCATTGTGGTTTTGATTTGCATTTCCCTGATTATTTGTGATGTTCAGCATCTTTTCATGTATCGGTTGACCATCTGGATATCTGCTTTGGAGAAATGTCTATTCAGGTTCTCTCTCTATACTCTTCTTTCTTCCTTCCTTCCTTCCTTCCTTCCTTCCCTCCTTTCCTTTCTTTTCCTTTCCTTTCCTTTCCTTTCCTTTCCTTTCCTTTCCTTTCCTTTCCTTTCCTTTCTTTCCTTTCTCCCTTTCCTTTCCTCCTTCCTTTCCTTTCTTTTGCAGTTTTATACCTTTTTATTTGACAATCAGCTGGTAGTTCTCCTTCACATTAACTCTCTGTAGGCTTTTGAAAGTGCTGATAGCTACATAGGTAACCAACGTATAGAGCTTGTTTGGTGAATCTTTATTCTCATTACATTTTCTGAACAACTGCACACAGATATGCTATAGAATATTCCTTATTCCTTTGGCCCAGACAGTTTTGTTGAGCCTTGTGTCAATGCACACATCTGGAATTCCCATCTCCTTCATGGCAAATTTCCGGATCTCTTTGAGTGCCAGAGGCGCAAGCTTCTTGAAACCCACTGTGTGGATGTGCTTGTGGATGTTGATATTCAAAATAAAATGAGAAACATTCATTTTTATTATCTATTCCCATCTGCAACAGGAGATGTGTGTTTCATTCAGGGTGGAGTTGGAGAGTTGGGTGGAGGAAGCATGGAGGCAGGAAGCATGGAGGCAGGCCACAGAGAGGTTACTTCCCACAGGCTGCTTACACCCAGTGGCCTTGAACAGACTAGGGAGAGCCATCCCTCCATCCCAAGGGGCTTCCCTGCCACCAGATCATCAGGCAATGTGTTATACACAATGGGCTGTGAACAGCAGAGAACGTAGTGGCTATTGCCTCATGGAAAATTCTGCTCTTAGCAAAACTTTTGCATTGCTTCTGTTTTTCTCTTTCTCTTCCCTTGGAGTTTGTTATTCAAGATGGCTCCAGGATAATGGACATTCTCTTTGGGAGATGCAGGTGGGAGAATAGGGAGCAGAGTCCTTATATGTCTTCCCTTATAGTATATCATGAGTTTTAGCTGCAGTTGCCCTTACCTGAAACTGAGTTTGTGATTTAATCATTGGCCTGATGACAAAGGTGGAGGCAGGGGCCTTTGGAGTGGGCAGCAACTGAATTGGTCTCCTCAGAACAGCAGGTTTCACTCAAGGGTGTGATGGTGCCCTCCCACTGTAAGCTCTGTACCTGTCTGCCCTCCCCACCTCCTTTCCCCATCCCTCCCACCACTTCTACACCCCCCTCCCCACCACTTTACACCCCATCACCCCTCACCTCCTCACCTGTTCTGTGCACGGCTGTCCCCTGCCTCTTCAACGATGACTTCTAAGTGCTACTTTCAGCTTCTCTCTGGAGCCTTGCAACTATTTCCATTGCTTCTCCCAAGACTGTTTTCTCTTCTCCAACCTGCCTCCCACTGTCTAATTATGCCCTAGGCGTTTCTCCTTCCATCTGTACCCTATCTTCTGGGACCTCTCCCCTTCCTTCCAAGTTGGTGCATCACAAACATGTCCCTGGAGTACTCTAGTAATGGAACACAAAGAAAATGGGCACCCCAAATCCATACTTTGTCACCACCATACCCTCAATTCCCTTAATCATTTGTGTTAATTTTCTTTCCCTTCTAACATTTTTTGGTGGGCTGTGAAGATCAACAAAAATGAATGTTTCTCATTTTATTTTATTTAAAGATTTTTATTTATTTATTTGACAGAGAGAAAGCACAAACAGGGGGAGCAGCAGGTAGAGGGAGAGGGAGAAGCAGGCTCCCCACTGAGCAAGGAGCCCCATGTGGGGTTCTATCCCAGGACCCTGAGATCATGACCTGAGCCAAAGGCAGACACTTAACTGACTGAGCCACCCAGGTGCCCCAAATGTTTCTTATTTTAGACCCTTGATTTCTCCCCTCCATGAAATGTCAGTGGGCAGGAAACTGGGGAGATAACAAAATTCTCAGACTCATTCATCTAGTTTACCTCCTGTCAACACGCTTTGATCCACTTGAAGATTCTCCCCAGAATAATTTCTGCCATTGGGCCTCCTTTGATGATCCTTCTTTCCTCAGAACCTGACGGCAAACTTCCAACCACATCGCTTTTCATCTTTCCCTTTTTCTCTGACCACATCCTTCTTCTGTCTCTCTCTAACTGATGGCATCATTTATGGCTCTGTCTCTTCTTTTTTTTTTTCTTTAAAGGTTTTATTTATTTATTTGATACAGAGAGAGAGACAGTGAGAGCAGGAACACAAGCAGGGGGAATGGGAGAAGGAGAAGCAGGCTTCCCGCCGAGCTAGGAGCCCGATGCGGGGCTCAATCCCAGGACCCCTGGATCATGACCTGAGCCGAAGGCAGATGCTTAACCGACTAAGCCACCCAGGTGCCCCTCTCTGTTTCTTCTTTATGCTATGCCTGGCACCTGGCTTTCTGAGAGCTGAACTCAGATGCCCTCCTGACCCAGAAAAATAATTTTCAGTCACGCCCTCATCGCTCCATTCCCTGAAAGCTAATTGTGAAACCTCTTGTCCTTCACTGCTTATTTCTTCCGGTGGAGTGACTTCCCAACATAAAGATACATGTTTACTGAAGGATAAAAGGATAAAAGGATAAAAGGGCTGGCTGTATACACATAGCTACAAGTGGAGATATCTGTGACTCTGCCTGGAACATACCAGTGGGCATTCAGTAAATGTTTGGTTAATCTGAATCTGAACAAAAGAACTCAGAGTTTGAGCAAGAGAGAATTCTGATTTACATTTTTTTTGAAAGTACAATCAGGTATTTAGTGGCCATTATGTTCCAGGCATTGGGTTCTTATGATGTTCACTGTGATGAGATGTATCAGCAGTCAACTGGGCAAGAGTGTCCACTGAGCACTTTCTGTGAATTTGGCACAGTGGTATCACCATGAAGAGAAGGATTTGGGAAGCTTTTAGGGGCTGGTGTGTTTGACAGGTTGGTGAATTTCGGGGTCTGTTTACTATAAGGTTGGTCAGGCAACAAAAGAGTCCTGAATGTGACCTGAGCCATCTCCAGTCCCCAGCTTGACAGGTCTGGGCATATTGCTCAGGTGTCTCCCCTTGACTCTCCAACCACAGGTCTGTCACTCTGATCTCATAACCACCTAAAACATCCAACTTCATACCACTCCTAGCCAGTGTGGGTTCACTACACCGAGCACTCAGAAATATAGCAAAGACCATGGAACTAGAAGTGAGGAAAGCTTTGTTTCAGTTCCGGTTTTGCAGGTACACATTCAATTGCATGGTTTTCATAAGTGCACAGGATGCCCTGCACCCTTGACATGTGAATTTCAGGGAGACCCCAACACTGGTTAACCTTTTCTCAAGATTAAAAAAAGTAAATAGAAAAATCCAGAGTCCATGTGCCCAGACCTTGAGTTCCTTTCAGGTTGTTTGAAACCAATCTATCAGTGACCATCTGGAAAAATTCCCTTTACTTTTAAACCATTTGGACCTGAGATAGTACAACATAGTCTAAAGCTTGAATCCCTGCATGACATTTTTTTCTCAAACAAAGGTAATTATAATTTAAAAATATATTTTTCTGTGAAGCAGTCAGATTCCTTCCTTTATGATTGTTGATACTGGGTTGGGGAAATCTCAATCGGTATTCTTTAACTTTTAAATCCAATGGATAATGTATCAAGGACTCTTTTTTTTTTTTCTAATTAGGAAGTGGAAGCTCAAGCTGTTGTTTTTTTTAAGATTTTATTTATTTATTTATTTGACAGAGAGAGACACAGTGAGAGAGGAGCACAGGCAGGGGGAGTGGAGGGGGGAGAGGCAGGCTTCCCGCCGAGCGGGGAGCCCGATGCGGGGCTCGATCCCAGAACGCTGGGATCATGACCTGAGCCGAAGGCAGGCGCTCAACGACTGAGCCACCCAGGCGCCCCACAAGCTGTTCTTAAACTAGTCAAAACTAGTCTAAATACTGTACTTTATAAAATTTATAATTTTATACATTTTAATTTTGTATATTACTTCAAAATTTGATAATTCTATAAAGTTGGCCTTGTTTCTTTCAAGTTGCTAAAGGGATTCACCACAAGATGGCACCATGCAAGTGGTAGTTAATAAAAAGACTTACCCTGTGCATAATGTTTACCTTATATTAGGTCCTCATACTTAAGAGCAGTGGCATATGGTAATCTGATAATGTTATGTATACAGAGACAAATGTCTGTCTTGCTATGTGGGTTTTTAATGACTAAAGTCTTCCTCTTGTGTTCTTTATATGTGCTCCACCCTTCAACCAAGCCTTTCTGATAACTTGCTATTATCTTGACAGCATGAAGTCAACAGTTACATATTTTGAGGAGAAGGTGACTTAGTTAGGTCGGCCTCTGAATGCATTGGTTAAGTTTTTCCCTTAGCAAGTGATGGAAAGTATGGGAAGGTTATGTTCTGGGTCCTCTGTTGTGTTTGTTGTAGATTTCCTTAAGCACAAAATACTTGGTTTCCTTAATTTATCCATGGAAGATCAGCAGCAGAACTAGAAAAGTCTGCAGGGCTTGTGATTCTCATTTCTGAGAATGCAAGGATGAGTCTGAACTTCGAGGCTCAGTGACAGCCATTCACTTCACACATGAAAGCAAACCTAGTATTTTCCCCATTGGGTGTTCAAATCCTGGATAACAGGATGATTTGGGAATTAAAAGTGTCCAACATTCACATGGATTTTAACACTTGGAAAGATAGCCACAGGAAAGGATGTAGCCTTTTTTATGTGTATGGAGAGAATGGTGTGCAGGGTGTGTCCTTCATGTTAAATAGAATTCTAGCTAGTACGGCCCTGTTGCCATGTAGCTAGGTAAATATTTGCCAAACGCCTACTGCTTCTCTGGATTTGGGGCACGTGTCTACCGGGTATGAAACAATCTCTGTGGGAAGTGAGCTTACCCAGCCCTTATCTCTCTCTTGTGACAGAGTTCACTGACTGACACAAACTCTAGAGGGAAAGGAGGACTTGCCAGGTCTTATCTTTCTCTCTCAGCTGCCACTGGGACATTCTGGTGGCCAAGACCAATGGCTCATTTGCAGGAGCCTTGGAGATAAGGGTAGGCCCAGATGTCCACCTTCTGAGTATACATTCCTGAAGTAATAGTATTTCCTAGAGCCTGTGATCAAAATGCATTGAGGAGTAGACCATTTAGCTCTATGGTTGTTAGGGGCCTCGATCTGTAAGAAACACTAAAATACTGTGGAAATGTAATGCGATGGAAAATCCTATCTTTCGGAATTCTGAGGTAGAATATTCTAAGAGGTAAGAAGAAGTACTTTGATGAGTGGCTTAAGGTGAAGGTAAGATCGCACCCCACCCTGCCGTTCCTGAGGGCATGCTAGAGTAAAGAAAACAAGCTGTCCAGCAGCCTTCTAGCTAGAGAACTTGTTTGCTAAGTGGGATACACAGTGTCAGGCCTGAGTTAAATACTAGAGAGAAGGGCTGAGTTATCAGACACTTTCATTTTCTCTGTCTCCCCATCCCTTAACCCCACACAGACTGTCATAATCATTAAACAAATCCCTAAAGACTATAGATTTAAAGGAGTGCCCAGTCATAAAGCCTGTGAGAGCACCGAGTGTCGAGTGTCTTTACCCTGCCCAGGAGAGAGGACCTGCCAGTCGCTGGGAGGACTTCTCAAAGAGAAGCACAATAAGAGGTTCACATGAAAAGCTCACGATCAGAGTGCTCACTGGTGAGGACCTCAGCTTTTTAGGTCTTCCTTGTTGTCCCTGTCCCCCATGCATCTCGAGACAATGATAGCCATAGATCCTGAATTTTCAAGAACAGTCTGGTTTGAATATTCTGTCTATTTTGTTCAGCTAAGTATATTTTGATTTGACAGTAAGATCTCACATTCTGACTTCTGGCTCAGAAAATTAGTTACCACAGACTCAAGAACTTCGCATTCAGCAGGTCTCTCTTTCTTGCCGTAGGAAATCCCCTACCAGATGATCAGAGATGGACCACTTGGGAAACTGCCACGCCTGGGACTGGGCATTGCTTGTGTCAGTCCCCTTGGAACAATATTGTGATTTTTTTTAACTTTTAAAATTTGAGTATAGTTGACACACAATGTTACATTAGTTTCAGGTGTACAACATAGTGATTCAACAAGTTTATAAATTATGCTGTGCTCCCCGCAAGTATAGCTACCACCTGTCACCATACAATGCTATAACGGTATCACTGACGATAGTCTTTATGTTGTGTCTTTTATTCCTGTGACTTATTCATTCCATCACTGGAAGCCTGTATTATTTCTCACTTCCCTTTACCCATTTTGCCCAGCCTACCTCCCCCCTCCCTTCTGGCAATCATCAGTTTGTTCTCTGTATTTATGAGTCTAATTTTGCTTTTTGTTTGTTTATTCATTTCTTGTAGTTTCTCTCTCTCTCTCTTTCTTTCTTTCTCTCTCTCTCTTTCTTCTTAGATTCCACCTATGAGGGAAATCATATGGTATTTTCTTTTACAGTCTGACTTTGTTCACTTAGCATAATACATTCTAGGTCCATCCATGTTGTCTCAAATGGCAAGATTTCATCCTTTTTTTATGGCTGAATAATACTCCTGTGTGTGTGTGTGTGTGTGTGTGTGTCTGCATCTTCCTTATCCATTCATCTGTCAATGAATAGGTTGCTTCCATACCTTGGCTATTGTAAATAATGCTGCAGTAAACATAGGTGTGCTTATATCTTTTCAAATTAGTGTTTTCATTTTCTTTAGGTAAATACCAAATAGTGGAATTATTGGACCATATGGTAGTTCTTTTTTTAATTTTTGAGGAACCTCCATACCATTTTCCACAGTGGCTGTACCAATTTACATTCCCACAGTGCATGAGGGATCTTTTTTCTCCACATCCTCACCTTATTTCTTGTATTTTTGATTTTAGCCATTGTGACAGGTATGAAGTGATGTCCCATTGTGGTTTTGATTTGCATTTCCCTGATGATTAGTGATGCTGAGCATCTTTTCATGTGTCTGTTGGCTATCTGTATGTTGTCTTTGGAAAAAGGTCTATTCAGGTTCTCTGCCAATTTTTTAATTGGATTGTTTGCCTTTTTGGTGTTGAGTTGTATAAGTTCTTTATATATTTTAGATATTAACTCCTTATTGGATATATCATTTGCAAATATCTTCTCCCACTCAGTTGGTTGCCTTTTTGTTTTCTTGGTTTCCTTTGCTGTGCAAAAGCTTTTTATTTTGGTATAGTCCCAATTGTTTATTGTCCTTTATTTCCCTTGCCTTAGAAGACATATCTAGAAAAATGTTGCTATGGCCAATGTCAGAGAAATTACTGCCTGTGTTCTAGGATTTTTATGATTTCAGATCTCACATTTAAGTCTTTCATCCATTTTGAGTTTATTTTTGTGTATCGTGTTAAAAAGTGGTCCGTTTTCATTCTTTTACATGTAGCTGTCCAGTTTTCCCAACACCTTTTGTTGAAGAGACGGTCTTTTCTCCATTGTATATTCTTGCCTCCTTTGTCATAGAGTAATTGGCTATATAATCATGGCTTTATTTCTGAGCTCTCTATTCTGTTCTCTTGATCTATGTGTCTATTCTGGTTCTAGTACCATTCTGTTTTGGTTACTATAGCTTTGTAGTATATCTTGAAATTTGGAATTGTGATACCTCCACCTTTCTTTTCTTTTCTCTTTTTTTAAAAAAATATTTTATTTATTTATTTGACAGAGAGAGACACAGCGAGAGAGGGAACACAAGCAGGGGGAGTGGGAGAGGGAGAAGCAGGCTTCCCGTGGAGCAGGGAGCCCGATGTGGGGCTCGATCCCAGGACCCTGGGATCATGACCTGAGCCGAAGGCAGACGCTTAACGACTGAGCCACCCAGGCGCCCCTCTTTTCTCTTCTTTTTAAAGATTTTATTTATTTATTTGAGAGAGAGGGAGAGAGCACAAGTGGGGGGAGGGGCAGGGGGAGACGGAGAAGCAGACTCTTTGCTGAGCAGGGAACCTGACGTGGGGCTTGATCCCAGGACCCTGAGATCATGACCTGAGCCAAAGGCAGATGCTGAACCTACTGAGCCACCCAAGGCACCCTCCAGCTTTATTTTCTTTCTCAAGATTGCTTTGGCTATTTGGGATCTTTTGTGGTTCCATACAAATTTTAGTATTGTTTGTTCTAGTTTTGTGAAAAATGCTATTGATATTTTGATATTTTGCATTGAATTTGTAGATTGCTTCGGGTAATATGGAAATTTCAACAATTCTAATCCATGAGCATGGACTATCCAATTGTTTGTGTCATCTTCAATTTCTTTCATCAGTGTTTTATAGTTTTCAGAGTATAGGTCTTTCACCTCTTTGGTTAAGTTTATTCCTAAATATTTTATTCTTTTTGATGCAATTGTAAATGATGCTATTTCCTTAATTTCTCTTTCTACTACTTCATTATTAGTGTATAGAAATGCTGCCAATTTCTGGGTATTAATTTTGTATTCTACAACTTTACTGAGTTCATTTATTACTTTTAGTAGTTTCTTGGTGGAGTCTTTAGGATTTTGTATGAATAGTATCATGTCATCTACAAATAGTGACAGTTTAACTTCTGTACCAATATGGATGCATCTTATTTCTTTTTCTTGTCTGATTGCTATGGATTTTCAGTAGTATGTTGAATAAAAGTGGTGAAAGTGGGTATCTTTGTCTTGCATGGAATGCTTTATTGATGCTGAAGTGAATTGGTCACTGTGGAAGGAGACAAAATAAATTAAGGACTTAATTTAAGCTTAATGGAGAGAAATACTTTTAGAGAGTTTTGAGTTATTCAAGAAGGGCTCTCTTGAAGTGTGAATGGACTATAGATACAGCAATCCAGTCTCCTGGCTCTAGAATTTCATTGCTGATGGAAGGCTCTTCAAACTGTCAAGCCTCTTGGTACATCTTCTGGGTCATATTTAGTGATCCTTTCTTGTACCCCATTTCTTTCCCTTTCTTGAATTCCTCTTTTATTTTGCCAAAGTAGTCTCTCAGGTAACCTTTTCATGGTGGGTACATGGGCAGTTAACCTTCTGAGTTTCTACATGCATGTCCCGCAGTGTCTTTTGGTTCCTTCACATTGCTTGATAGTTTGAGTGGACAGAGAACTCTAAATTCAGAGCCATTTCCCATAAAAAATTTGAACACATTGCTTCATTGTCTACTAGAAGAATTATTTAAGTTTTACAATTTAAATGAGAGCTTTCTTTGAGGCCATTTATGTCAGTCATCAAGCCTCTCCACCCTATTAACTTCTGCTTCTTGGGCAAAGCATTTCCTCATAACCAGAGTGGGGTAATAACTTTTGGTCAGAATTCCCTCTGAGGATGTATCTGCCTCAAGAGTAGTAAGCACTTATACTTAGGGTGAAAAGCCATTAATCTTCAGGGCTAGGGGCTGGAAGTTGGGCCTTTTATGGAATTTGTGGCTCATCATCCAAGAGGCTAAGAGATTAATTTACTCCTGTTGGTCTCCTAATTGCATTGGGCTGAATGCCAGCTACATGTCTAAAATCTAGCCCCTAGACACCATTTTAACTAACCAGGGAGCTACTTATTTCTATGGGGTGCCAGAGTACAGAACACCTGTTTGGTAATTGCCAACTTCCTGGTCTTAAAAACATCTGCAATGTTTGCTGAGTCACAGGGAGAGAGATAACTAGGACACTTGGATGCCAATATAAAGGACAGGAGTAATTGATGTTCTTAGCAAGAGGTGATAGCTGATTATAATCCCTCAGCATAATTGATGATTGTGAATTATGAATTAACCCAGAGGAGAACTTGCTAACTCTCAGAGCTGGCTAAAAGTGGGATGGACTACCTTGGGAATCTGTGAGTTCACAGATTCACTATAGGAACTTTAGTTTAGTCTTGATGGAGATATTGTAAATCAGATCCAAGAACTTTTTGGATGGTTGGAACATGTGATCTGTAAGTTCTTTTTCAACCATGGGAATTTATGTTTGCAGTACTTAGCATGACACCTGGCACACAGTAGATGCTCAAAATATATCTAAGTAAAATGTTTGTGGACTTGATTACCATGCAGCTGCCAAGTTGAATGGCATCACTGTTTTTGCTTGCTATAATTCAAGTTTGTAGTAAGCAGGTTTTAGTTGCAACTACCATTAGCTACTTATATTGAAAAAGTTAATAGAAAAATCTCTTCCACAAACAGTAGCTGAGTTTGAATTGGAGACTAGTACTACTAAAAACTGGTGTTGAATGAACATAACCCACACATAGGGAGTATGAAGCAATTAAACAGCAAAGCCCTTCTTAATCATGTGGATTAGGCACAGACTGAAGGTCTTTTGAATAATAGGAAAGAAGCTTCCAGGCAACACCAGACCTGGAAAATACAGCTTTTCTTGTCTGTGAAGGTTGAAGAAGGCAGAGCGTGGCCCATCTCCTACAGTTCCTTCGTCCCTGCTTGTGGAGTAAGATTAGAGACAGAATCTATAAAGGTGGGGACAATAGAGACACAGTTGATGGTGCCCATTCATTCAGTTAGAAAGCTTGAAAAGATGGAGCCTTTCAGATGGAATCTGGAGATGCCACCCAAAGGAGCACAATAAATTCAACACTGAGAAGTGCCTGCCCTGCTGGCCAGGCTGACAGAAAGGAAGGGATCTGGCAGCCCAGACAGATTGCCTTCACTTCACTTTGTTTAAAATCAGAACTTGTGGTCTGATAGAGGGTGTATCCTGCTTTGTGAATTTATTTTCATATATGAAAATAATATTACAAGGTTATAGGAAGATGCGAAAATACCTCTGGGCTCCCTGCACATCACATATAATTTATTAGAGATAGGTGGGCTGTTAGAATTGTAATGCCAATATAATGTTTATAATTGGAATTTTCCCCCTACTTAGTATATACATTTTGCTAGATAGTTTCTCTTAAGTTTTGTTTCACACTTTTAGCTTCTTATGGCTAAGTGGTATTTTGTTAAGTAGAAGAAATAATAACATCTAACATGTACAGTTTATATTATAGTCAACTTTCCATGTTTATCTGATTTGTTTCTTGCAACTTCAGGGTAGCAGCTCTTTTTTTTTTCAGATGAAGGACTGGAGTGGTAGAACTGGTTCTGCCCAGGCCCTGAGCTTTTAACCAGGGTGCTGATCATTTCCTTTCTATGTGGACGTTTAAATTACTTCTTTTTTTTCTTTTGTTATTATAACCAACCCTACAAGGAACATCTTTATCTATAGGCCATCTAAAATGCAATGTTGTTGCTCTAAATAACAAAGTTAGAATGTGAATATTTTAATGACTATTGACGCATTGTGCCAAAATGACTTTGAAAATAATTATGCCCATTTGTAATATATAAATGGCATATAAATATATATTACCTTCTTTGTTCATCCATCTATAAATGACATCCTGCTAACATTAGTTATGTTAGTTTAAAACTTTGTTTTGCTAAACTAATAGCAGAATGAAAATTCAGTATTTTAATATTTATCATTAGAACATTATCATTAGAACAATTAAGCAATATTTCATATATTTTTCCACTGGCTGTAGTTCTTTGAATTGTAGCTTTATTCTTTTCCCATTTATTCAGGAGACCTTTTAAAAAGTCAGTTATAAGGACTTTCTCTTAGTAATAACAGTATTAACCTTTTGTTAGAGTTGATGCAAATCTCTCTTCTGGTCTGTTTGCATTTTAATTGTTTTTTTCATTTGACATATTTTCAAAAGTTCATGTAGTCAGATATAGCCATTTCAAACTTTTTTAACAGACTGCTTCTAGACAAAATGATCTCCTCCAGCTTCTCCAGATATTTCAAGAAGATCTTATTTTCCTGTAATCTGTTTGGTTAAGCAATACTGTTTGAATTTTGTACTGGTTTTGG
Source organism: Leptonychotes weddellii (assembly GCF_054177405.1). Classification (NCBI taxonomy): domain Eukaryota; kingdom Metazoa; phylum Chordata; class Mammalia; order Carnivora; family Phocidae; genus Leptonychotes; species Leptonychotes weddellii. The sequence continues at coordinate 46,122,231 of NC_138373.1, forward strand.
TGTGATGGATATGCCTGACATGCTTAAGGCTGTTTTACAACAAACAAAAAAATCCTCAGCCCCAACCTGCACCCACCCAGCTCCCGGCCCAGCTACTGCTCTTTCTTCACTTCCTCACCTCCCACTCACACCTCCACCCACTCCAGTTTGGATTTCATCTCAATCATACCAACAACATCCCTCTCAGCTACCAATGACCTATACTTTCATTTCTGTTGGGTAAATTGCTAGGAGTTGGCAGATCATATGCTAGTTATATATGTTCAGTCTTATTAAAAAACTGCTAAGGTCTTATCCAAGTAGTTGTACCATTTTAAAGTCCTACTAACACTGTAAGAAAATTCCAGTTGCTTCATCTCCTTGCCAGCATTTAATATTGTCAGTCTTTTAGATTTTAGCTGATAATGGGGGTCAAGGGGCATGTCACTCTGGTTTTAATTGGCATTTCCATAATTACTAATGATTTTGAGCACCTTTCTATGTGCTCATTGGGGATTTGTGTATCATCTTTTGTGAAATGTCTGTTAAATTCTTTTGTCCATTGAAAAATTGGGTTTGTCTTTTTATTTTTGACTTGTAGAAATACATTATATATTCTGGATGTAAGACCTCTGTCAGATATTTGTATTGTGTATTTCTCCCATCCTGTGGCTTGCCTTTTCAATTTTCTTAATGGTGTTCTTTGAACAGAATTGTTTTAAATTTGATGATTTCCAGTTTATCAGTCTTTTCTTTTATGGTTACTACTTTCTGGATTCTAGGAAATTGTTGCCTACCCCAAAGTAATGAAGATATCCCCCTTTGTTTTCTTCTAGGAGACTTATAATTTTGGCTTTTACTTTTAGGTCTAAGATCCATCTCTTTTTTTTTTTTCTAGAGATTTTATTTATTTATTTGAGAGAGACAGAAAGAGAAGGAGCAGGAGAAGGGGAAGAAGCAGACTCCCCACTGAGCAGGGAGCCTGACATGGGACTCCATCCCAGGACTCTGGGATCATGACCTGAGCTGGAGGCAGACGCTTAACCAACTGAGCCACCCAACCACCCTTGTCTAGGATCCATCTTAAATAAATTTTTGTGTGTGGTGTGAGGCAGGGGTCAAAGTACATTGTTATTTCAATATGGATATTTAATAGTTCCAGCATGATTTGTTGAAATGAATTCCCCCTCTGAATTACCTGTGTATCTCTGTTGAAAATCAACTGATCACATTTTACACACACACACACACACACACACACACACACACACACACCCAATTCCTGGACTCCCTATTCTGTTCCACTGATCTCTTTGTCTGTCTTTGCACCAATACCAAACTGTTTTGTACTTTTATAGTAAGCCTTGAAATCAGGTAGTGTAAATCTTCCAATCTGGTACTCCTTTTTACCAAGATTATTTTGGCTGTTCTAAGTCTTTATATCTTAGAATCAGCCTGCTAATTTCTACAAAACCTGTTGAGATTTTGATTGGGATCATATTGACTCTGTAGATCACTTTGAAGAGAACTAACATCTTAACGAATTGAGTCTTCCAACTCATGAATATGACATATCTCTCTCTTTAATATTTAGGCATTTAAGAAGTTCTTCTCAACAATGTTATCATACTATTTATTTATTTAAATTCAATTAGCCAACATATAGTAAATTATTAGTTTCAAATATAGAGTTCAGTAATTCATCAGTTGCATATAACATCCAGTGCTCATCACATCACATGCCCTCCTTAATGCCCATTACCCAGGTACCCCTTTCTCCCCACCCACCTCCCCTCCAGCAACCCTGTTTGTTTCCTATAGTTAAGAATCTTTCATGGTTGTCTCCCTCTCTGATTTCTTCCCATTCAGTTTTCCCTCCCTTCCCCTATGATCCTCTACATTATTTCTTATATTCCACCTATGAGTGAAAGCATATGACAATTATCTTTCTCTGATTGACTTATTTTGTTCAGCATAATCCCTCCAGTTCCATCTGTGTTGATGTAAATGGTAAGTATTCATCCTTTCTGATGGTTGCGTAATATTCCATTATGTGTGTGTATGTGTGTGTGTATATATATATATATATATATATATATATATATATATATATATATATATATATATATAATATCTTCTTTATCCATTTATCTGTCAGTGGATATCTTGGCTCTTTCCACAGTTTGGCTATTATGAACAGTGCTGCTATGAACATTGGGGTGCAGGTGCCCCTTTTGATCACTACATTTGTATCTTTGGGGTAAATACCTAGTAGTGCAATTGCTGGGTCATAGGGTAGCTCTATTTTTAACTTCTTGAGGAACCTCCATACTGTTTTCCAGAGTGGCTATACCAGCTTGCATTCCTACCAGCAGTGTAAGAGAGTTCCCCTTTCTCCACATCCTCACCAACATTTGCTGTTTCCTGAGTTGTTAATTTTAGCCATTCTGACTGGTGTGAGCTGGTATCTCTTGTGGTTTTGATTTGTATTTTCCTGATGCCGAGTGATGTGGAGCACTTTTTCATGTGTCTGTTGGCCATTTGTATGTCTTCTTTGGACAAATGTCTGTTTATGTTTTCTGCCCATTTCTTGACTGGATTATTTGTTTTTTGGGAGTTGAGTTTGATAAATTCTTTATAGATCTTGGATACTAGCCCTTTATCTGATACGTCATTTGCAAATATCTTCTCCCATTCTGTAGGTTGCCTTTTAGTTTTGTTGATTATTTCCTTTGCTGTGCAGAAGCTTTTTATCTTGATGAAGTCCCAATAGTCCATTTTTGCTTTTGTTTCCCTTGCTTTTGGAGACATGTCTAATAAGAATTTGCTGTGACCGAGGTTGAAGAGGTTGCTGCCTCTGTTCTCCTTTAGGATTTTGATGGATTCCTGTCTCACATTTAGGTCTTTCATCCATTTTGAGTTTATCTTTGTATATGGTGTAAGAAAATGGTCTAGTTTCACTCTTCTACATGTGGCTATCCAATTTTCCTGACACCATTTGTTGAAGAGACTATCTTTTTTCCATTGGATCTTCTTTCCTGCTTCGTTGAAGATCAGTTGACCATAGAGTTGAGGGTTCATTTCTGGGTTCTCTATTCTGTTCCATTGATCTTTGTGTCTGTTTTTGTGCCAGTACCATACTGTCTTGATGATTATAGCTTTGTAATAGAGCTTGAAGTCTGGCATTGTGACACCCCCAGCTTTGGTTTTTCTTTTTCAGCATTCCTCTGGCTATTTGGGGTCTTTTCTGGTTCCATACAAATTTTAGGATTATTTGTTCCAGCTCTGTGAAAAATGTTGATGTTACTTTGATAGGGATTGCATTGAATGTGTAGATTGCTCTGGGCAGCATAGACATTTTAGCAATATTTATTCTCCCAATTCATGAGCATGGAATGTTTTTCCATCTCTTTGTCTCTTCTTCAATTTCTTTCATAAGTGTCCTGTAGTTTTTAGAGTACAGATCTTTACCTCTTTGGTTAGGTTTATCCCTAGGTACCTTATGGTTTTTGGTGCAATTGTAAATAGGATCAACTCCTTAATTTCTCTTCTGTCTCATTGTTAGTGTATAGAAATGCAACTGATTTCTGTGCACTGATTTTATATCCTGACACCTTGCTGAATTCCTGTATCAGTTGTAGCGATTTTAGGGTGGAGTTTTTTGAGTTTTCCACATAAAGTATCGTGTCATCTGCGAAGAGTGAGAGTTTGACTTTGTTGTCAATTTGAATGCTTTTTATTTCTTTTTGTTGTCTGATTGCTGAGGCTAGGACTGCTAGCACTATGTTGAACAACAGTGGTGAGAGCGGACTTCCCTGTCGTGTACCTGATCTTAGGGGAAAGCTCTCAGTTTTTCCCTGTTGAGAATGATATTTGCTGTGGGCTTTTCGTAGATGGCTTTTATGATATTGAGCTATGTTTTCTCTATCCCTACACTGTGGAGAGTTTTAATCAAGAAAGAATGCTATATTTTGTCAAATGTTTTTTCTGCATCAATTGCGGGGATCATATAGTTCTTGTCCTTTCTTCTGTTAATGTGATATATTACATTGACTGATTTGTGGATGTTGAACCACCCCTCCAACCCAGGACTAAATCCCACCTGGTTGTGGTGAATACTCCTTTTAATGTACTGGTCCAGTGTGTCATTCAAAGTCCTTGTTTCCTTATTGATCTTCTGCTTAGATGATATGTCCATCACAGTGAGTGGGATGTTAAAGTCCCCTACTATTATTGTATTATTATAAGTGTTTTTCTTTAATTTTGTTATTAATTGGTTTATATAATTGGCTGCTCCCAAGTTAGGAGCATAAATATTTATAATTATTAGATCTTCTTGTTGGATAGACCCTTTAAGTATGATACAGTGTCCCTCTTCATCTCTTATCACAGTCTTTTAGTCTTTGGTTTAAAATCTAATTTGTCTGATATGAGGATTGCCACCCCAGCTTTCTTTTGATGTCCAGTAGCATGATAAATGATTCTCCACCACCTCACTTTCAATCTGGAGGTGTCTTTGGGTCTAAAACGAGTGTCTTGTAGACAGCATATGGATGGGTCTTACTTTTTTAATCCAATATGATACCCTGTGTCTTTTAATTGGAGCATTTAGCCCATTTACATTCAGAGTGACTACTGAAAGATACGAATTTAGTGCCATTGTATTACCTGTAAAGTCACTGTTTCTGTATATTGTCTCTGTTCCTTCCTGGTCTGTGTTACTTTTGGGGTCTTTCCTCGCGTACAGGATCCCCTTTAATACTTCTTGTAGGGCTGGTTTAGTGGTCACAAATTCCTGAAGTTTCTGTTTGTCCTGGAAGCTCTTTATCTCTCCTTCCATTCTGAATGACAGCCTTGCTGATAAAGTATTCTTGGCTCCATGTTTTTCTCATTTAGTACCCTGAATATATCATGTCAGCCCTTACTGGCCTACCAGGTCTCTGTGGATAGGTCTGCTGCCAGTCTAATGTATCTACCCTTGTAGGTTAAGGACTTCTTGTCTCAGATCTGCTTTCAGGATTTTCTCTTTATCTCTGAAATTTGCAAGCTTTGCTATTATATGTTGGGGTGTTGATCTATTTTTGTTGATTTTGAGAGGAGGTTCTCTGTGCCTTCTGGACTTGAATGCCTGTTTCCTTCCACAGATTAGGAAAGGTCTCAGCTATGATTTGCTCAAATATACCTTCTGTCTGTCTCTCTCTCTTTCCTCTTCCTCTGGGACCTCAATCAATCTAATATTGTTTTGCTTTATGGTATTGCTGATTTCTCAAAGTCTCCCCTCATGATACCTTAGTTGTTTTTCTCTTTTTTCCTCAGTTCCTTTACTTTCCAACATTTTGTCTTCCATGTCATTGACTCTCTCTTCTGCCTCATTTACCCTAGCTATTAGAGTGTCCATTTTAGACTGCATCTCAGTTAAAGCATTTTCAATTTTGGCCTGATTAGATTTTAGTTCTTTTATTTCTGCACTAAGGAATTCACTCATTGTCTTTTATGCTTTTTTCAGTCCCAGCTAGTATCTTTATAATCATTTTTTTTTAAAGATTTTATTTATTTATTTGAGACAGAGAGAATGAGAGAGACAGAGAGCACATGAGAGGGGGGAGGGTCAGAGGGAGAAGCAGGCTCCCTGCCGAGCAGGGAGCCTGATGCGGGACTTGATCCAGGGACTCCAGGATCATGACCTGAGCCGAAGGCAGTCGTTTAACCAACTGAGGCACCCAGGCGCCCCAGTATCTTTATAATCATTATTCTGAATTCCAGGTTTGACATTTTACTTATATCCATATTGATTACATCTATGGCAGAGAGTATTAACTCTGGTTCTTTCTTTTGTGGTGAATTCCTCCTTATAGTTATTTTGTCCGAGGAAGAATAGATAAATGAGAGAAAAAAATGAAATAAAAATAAAAATATCAACCACAACCCCAGCAAAATATTTACTAGATGAATTAGAAGAGATCAGAAACCAAAAAAGAAAAAAAAAGGGGGGTAGAAAGAGAGAATATAATCAAACCAGTAGACAGAACAGGGTGATACACTTGGTCCTGGGCGTATTTTCATCTGTTAGAGGACACTTGATCCCACAATTGTAAAGAAAGAAAAACTTATATATTTACAAAAATAAAATTGAATACAGTGAAAGGAAGCCAAAAATGAAGAATATATCTATAAAATGTAAATGTAAAAATGAAAATTAAAAAAAAAAGACTTAAAAACAAAGAGTTGATAAAATAAGAAACTAGTTGAAAAGGAAAAGAAGAAAAAAAGAAAAGGAAAATTTTAAACTGAAAGATAAAAGAATCATGAGAAAAAAAATCTCAAATTCTATATACTAATTTCCTCTAGCACTGGAGTTTTGTAGTTCTGTGTGCTCCATAAACTTGGTATTAGCCTGATGTTCCAGCTGGTCTTCTGGGGGAGGGGCCTGCTGTGCTAATTCTCAGATGTTTTTGCCTGGGTGGAGTTGCACTGCCCCTTGCCAGGGGGCTAGGCTCATTGTAACTGCTTCAGGTTGCTCTATGTGGGTTTTGTTCCCTGAAGGCTTTCTGCACTGCTGTAGAGGACAAAAATAAAAATGACAGTGCCCCAATCTCCAGCCCCATAGCTGAAAGATTGCAGCCCCCACTTTTCAGTAAACCTTCAGGGAAAAACAGTCTTCACTTTTGTGTGTGCCAAACTCTGCAGACTCCTGCCAAGCACACCCCTGCTGATCCTCCTGCGGGGGAGGAGGAGGGTTGCCACCTTTCTTCCCTTTGCTGGGCCCCCAGATGGAGAGCCCAATTGTGCTGGGGTTCATTGTTTATAGCAACATCAGGCTGAAAGCCCACTCCTGGACTTGCTGTTTGCAGCCATCTTCCCTGCTCTGATGCTTGGGGACTCTGTCGGCTCAGAACAGAACTCCTGTTCTTTCTGTGACCCTGGGGATCCTGAGACCACACTGTACCACCTAGTATTCTGCCCAGCTTTACCACCTGAGCACCTTTCAGGCAGGGTTGTCTCTCACTGGAGCAGACTTCTAAAAGTTCCAATTTTGCACTTTAGGGCTGTATCAGTTTCTGGTAGCAGGTTTTTGGAGGCTCCCTCCACCCCCTGCCATTTATCTTCCAATATATCCCCTAAGATTCACTCCTCTGCACCTCCTACCTTGCAAAAAGTGGTCACTTTTCTATTTGTAGAATTCCAGCAATTCTCTTCTTATATCTCAGCTTGAATTCACAGGTGTTCAGAACGATTTGATAGATATCTAGCTGAATTCAAGGGACCAGATGAAATGAGTTCCCCTACTCTTCCACCATCTTGCCTCCTGTTTTGCACTTTTTAATGTAGAGATCTTACACATCTTCTGTGTATGTCATAGTTGTGATGCTATTATAATAGTATCATTTCAAAATTTAATTATTTATTTACTTTTATTTTAATTCCAGTATAGTTAACATACAGAATTATATTAATTTCAGGTGTACAATATAGTGATTTAAATTATACTTATTGCTAGCATATAGAAATACAATTGATTTTTGTATATTTACCTTACATTCTGTAATCTTACTAAATTCACTTATTAGTTCTTTTAGTGGTTTTTGTTGTTTTGTTTTTCCAGATTCCTTGGCTTTTTTATGTTGACAGTAATGCCATCAGCAAATAATGACAGTTTTACTTCTTCATTTTCAAGTTCTATACCACTAATTAACTGATTAATGAGTTAATTTTTGCCTTATGGCACAAGCAGTGTTGAAGTAGTAAAAGCAGACATCCTTGCCTCATTCTCAGTCTTAGAATAAATTAAATATTTCAACCTTAAGTATGATATTTTTATCATGAATGGGTATTGAAATTGTCAAATGCTTTTTTTGCATCAATAGAGTTAGCCATGAGTTTTCTTATTTATTCTGTTAATGTGGTGAAATATATTCATCGATTTTCAAGTGATAAACCAACTTTACATCCTTGGAATAAACCCCACTAGGTTATGATTTATTATTGCATATATTGCTTGCTTTGCTAATATCTTGTCAACATTTGCATCTTTGTTCTTGAGGGATAGTGGTCTGCACATTTCTTTTAATTTGTAATACTCATCAGGCTATTTCACAGGATTTACTTTAGACTATTTGTTGCAGTCCTACAGGTCATTGAGTCTCTGCTCACTTTCTCCCAGTCTCTTTTGTCTTTGTTGTTTAGTTTAGAATATTTCTGTTCATCTGTCTGGGTTCACTGATTCTTTCTTCTGCAGTGAACAATCTCCTATTAATCCCAGGTGATAAATTTTATTTCAGATATTTTTTCTGTCCTGGGATTTCCATTTGGCTTTTTTGTTGTTGTTGTTTCTATATTGCTTTTAAATTCACCATTTCTTTCCCCTTTGCATCTATCTTTTCCTTCACAATTTTTTTTACCATATTCATTTGCTAATTCCAACAAACAGGTCATCTTTGGGTCTACTTTTATTAGCTGTTTTTCATCCTTTTGCCTTTGGGTATACTTTTTCCCTGCATCTTTTCCTATCTGGTAACTCTTCTGAGTTTATAATTGTTATTGGCATGAAGGTTAATTAACAGCAAGTTACTGGTAGCAAAACTCTTCCTTTTCTTTCATTTGTACATTAAACAAGTTAAAGTGATTTTAAAAAGTTACAAAACCTGGGTTCTAATCCCATTCCTGCTACTTGTTAGCTCTCAGGTCTTGGACAACTTAGTTAACTTTTCTGGGCCTCACATTTTGTCATATTTAAAATGAGGGAATTCAAAGAGGTGTCACCTAGTTCTAAGATTCTATGATTTTATGGTTATAAGGTGTTGGTTCTAGGACTCAAGCACAGGTTTAGGAACCAAATTTTTAACTCATTCACCTCAGAAAGTTCTGCTGACTGAATATCCTTTTTATCTCTGAGCAGTTTTGCCTGCGTGATTTCCTTTGTTAATATAGCCAGCCAACTGCAGCTACCCCACCCAGAAAGCCTTCACCTTTGAAGTCTTTTTGCCCCCACATCTCTCTCTTCCAGGAGAAAGCTACCTTTGAACTGGAAAGAGCATCTGTGCAGATAAGCATGGATGGAGAACATCTTACAGCAGAGAAATTTGTTGTCAATACAAATTCATCACCAATGCAAAGTTTGGTTTCACCTTGAACATGCTGAATCAAAACCGCTTGGGGGGGGGGCGGGGCAGGACTGTGTGTTTAACAAACTCTCCAGGTCTGGGTAATTACACTCAAGATTGAGAACCACTGGTATGGGGGGGGCCTATGGGAAAATAGAGCAGGAACTTGTAAGAGGGTCTTGGGGTGCAGGGAGTGCAACAGTAAACCACATAGAGATTTTTTTTTTTTTTTTTTTGCATTTACTCTTAAAAATAGAAACCAGGGCCTATTTTGGTCTTTGGAAGATGGTCACTCAAAAGAGTGGGTGGCATTTTTTGGGGTGATATTTAGGCTGTTTTGAGAAGTAGAGGATTGAGGCAGAAACCCCATGACGTAGAAGACAGGGTAGGATTTTCTCCAGGCTGTTTTACTCCAGAACAAGCAGCCTCTTTGGTCCCCTGAGGTCAGAAGTATCTCAGGAAGGTTGCCCTGCAATCACACTGGTTCTGGTATGGAAGGAGGTGGTGTTGATTTTTCTCACGTAAGAGTTTAACTGGTCCCCTTAGCCTCTCATGGATGGGGCCCACTGTTTAGGTTCCTGTGGTGGCTTGGGTGTGGTCACCCAGCCTCCAGGTGGGTCCTGGTTAGTAGTCCTAGGAGCAGTCTGGAAGGTTTGGCTGACCTGGCTTGTAGCACATAGCATGTTATCTTGGCAGCACTCCAGGGCCTATGGTTTTGTTTCCAAACAGGAAAAGATGGAGGTATTTCTCTAGGTAGAGGGACAAGGGAGCCAACTTCTGTGGAGCAGTTGCAAATATAAGTGGATTAAAAAAAAGAACAAGGGGCACCTGGCTGGCTCAGTGGGTGGAGCATGCGGCTCTTGATCTTGGGGTTATGGGTTCAAGCTCCACATTGGGTGTAGAGATTACTTAAAAATAAAATCTTAAAAATAAAAAAAAAAAGAACAAGAAGGAAACCTGGTTTATGATTGGGCTAAGAAAGAGTCTTTGTTTTAGATTATTTAAACCCAGAGTAGGTTTGGTGAAGCAAGTAATGTAGGCTTGTCCGAGAGAGAGAACATACTCTCATGTTTGCTCGTTTCATAGGGATTACTGTACTTAAAATCTTGTTAAGAAACTTCTGCTACCTGGTAAGAGCATTGCTTGCATCACATCATCCTCTTGCTCAAGACCTCACTCCTGCCTGCCATTCGAAGGCTGCCTTTTGCTACAGCCTTCACCTGAGGCTCTTTTCCAGGCTCTCAACCTCCTTCATTACTTTCGTTCAATCCCAACTTTCTAACCTACCAATATCAACCTCTGCCTATTCCCAGCAGTTTCTGCATATCTCCTCGCTCACACCACTTGCTTGCACACCACCATGCCTTTGCTCAGCCTGTTTGCCTTCCCCAAGCCAACTGACCATCTTTCATGACCCAGCACCCCCTCCCTGATTATGTCAGCCCACATTAGACTCTATTTCCCTAACTCAACCACCAATTTAGTGCCTACGTATACTCTGTCTTGCATTTTTAACCGATTGACTCTCTAGCTGGTCATTCACAGAAGCAGGAAGCTTAACGTCAGCTTCCTTTGGATTCTCCATAAGGGCTGAGCACAGGGAAAATGAAAATACCTGGTCATTGGTAGAGCAGAGATTTGATATGTTGGGTATTAATGAATGGAATCAAGGGCTTCCCAGTAATGTTCCAAGGAGCGTGAGCTGGGTACGGTGATAATAGTTCTGTCCACAGACAGAATGCCTCTTAACATCTTAGATTGGGGGTGCACTTGCCCAGTGGAAGCAGTTCTTCATGTTACCCTTTGTTGTTCGAAGTTAAAGACAACTGGCTGAAGTTTGAAGAGGATGGGATTAAAAACAGAGGCCTTTTTTTTTTTTTTTTCCACATGGGTCATTTCTGCTCCATTTGTTTGGACCACAGCTGCTGCCCATTATTGTTCTGTGTATTTTGCTGATGGTTTGCAGGGGAATTTTTCAGTTTTATGAGAAATGGTGCTAGTCATTTCCCCCCAAATATACAGTGACTGTAAAATTTTAGGTGGTTCTTCCAGTAACATTGCCTCTCTTAGACATGGAATGAATCGATGTCACCAATATAGAGGGCATATGGGCAGATGGATGAGACACAAATAGAAACCAGACTTAGCCCAGCATTAAAAGTCTGTACCCTCAACAGTTGCTGCCCTTTCTCTTTGGACTTTGCTGTCTGCACATCCACACCCACCCTAAATCTCCTTTGTTCAACACAGACAAAACTGACAACCTCAATCAATCATAAATGGAGACCAGTCCTGCCCCTCCTCCCTTTTGCATTGATGAAGTTCCTTTTAAAAACTGTATTACTTTTCTATGCAAACAATATATGATAAATTCATGAATATTAGAAATGTAGGCAACAAAAAGAAAGCATTTACTTGAAATCACATCATCTAGACATAACCACTCCTACCATTTTACCCAATGCATTCCAGTCATGGGGATGAGTGTATATATATATTTATATATAGAAGCATGTAAACTTTTAAGAGTGGAGTCACAATAAACGTATTGTTACAAAGTTTTTCACTCATCAATGTATTTTAATCATATTTTCATATCATTAGTCATCCACATCATTTTTAATGTCTAATAATAATTCCTTTTTCTGGAGGGTACCATAACATTTTAACGATTTTCCATGGGTCGATATTTAAATATTTTAATATTTTAAAAAATTTTCTTAATAAATAAGGCTTCAATAAACATGCTTCGGATACATTTTTGGTGACTAGTTTGATGATATTAAGAGAAATCCTTACAAGTGGACTTACTAGGTCGGAGTATACATTCTTTTAAGACTTACGCTACAAATGGCCAAAATGCTCTCCGGAAGTGTCCATTCCTAAGCTTCTTGCCCACAACAGGCACTATTCTTGACTTTAATCACATACATTTACTGGTTTTGATGTGAACTAGTGTTTTTGTAGTAATAACAACTAGATCCCGGTGTACAGAGTAGCCCAGAACTGGTCTGCAGTCCTGGGAGAGGTGCTGTGCCCTGGAGATGTTGGTGTAAAATGCTGCAGAGCTGTGTACAAATCAGTGTCTGATTTTTGCTTTTGTGCCCTAAAGACACGCTTCTTGATAGGACAGGCTCTGGACCTAAGGAAGCCGTCAGCCACGTTTCCTGCACATTCCAGCCTCCCTCCTGGCAGCTCTTTTGCTTCCCACTGGCCACTCTTCTCACTTTTTTCAGACTCAACACTACTGCTTTTGTATCCTTTGCCCCCCAGCCAAGCCTGCACTCAGGAAAGATCTAGTATCAGTCATTCCCACCTAGGTATGCATTTAAATCAATGAACTCATTTTTCTAGTCGTTTGCATTTAAAATTTATCCCCAATGGGGCACAAAAAAGCATAGTTTTTGTTGTTTGTTTTTTAGTAGTCTCCATGCCCAATGTGGGGCTTGAACTCTTGACCCTGAGATCAAGAGTCACATGCTCCACTGACTGAGCCAGCCAGGTGCCCCTCAAAAGCATAGTTCTTAATGAAAGAAATATATCAGCTAAAAGGTTTTTGTTGTTGTTTATTTGTTGTAGTGACCCTTACAAATCAACCACATGGAGCCTGTCTAAATAGAATTAAATGCACTTGATTACCTGGGGAATCACAACCTTCCACACAGACCATTACCCAAGTTAACACTGGGCACAGGACAAGAGAGTGTTCTTGTGGGAAGAGGGAGTCTCTGTCACAGCACTCAGGAAGGTGACTGCTCCCTGCATTTCAGATTCATTCCTTGGTCCGCGCTAGTCGTACACTGGTGAACCAGCTCTCTGAGGAGGGAAAATGAGCACTGATTTGTAGCATCTGTTGATTTCTGTGGTATAAATACTCACATGTGGCGGATTCCAAGCTACCAACAGTTTAAACTGCTGGCTCACTATATTCCTGACTATTAAACAACACTCTCCTTTGTCAAGCGTACAAGAGAATCATCTTTTGAGTCTGGTATTTCGAGACCGCAGCTGTCTCTCACCTGTTTGTTATGATGGGCACAGTGGAGGAATTGCTCATCAATATTACAGCATGTTAGGTACTACAAGAAAACATTCTGTGATCATGGCAGTTGACTGCTAACACCTGTCTGAATTTCAAGGCTAAGTTATTTCTTCTGTACTTCGTGGTGCATGACACTGCTGTAACTAGATGCTCACGAGAGGTTTTAGGTGGGCTCATAGTCCTTGGTTGAGAAGAACTTGGGTCCTGCTGCTTTGGGAACAATAGCCTTTCTTTCAAAAAGAGAACATATGTCAGACCCCTTAATCTTCACAACAGTCCATCAATTTTTGTAGCTGGCCTCGGGTAACTGAGGAACAGGGAATGCTTTCTATCTAGCAATTCAGACAATATGAAATAAAATGCTTATGAGACTACATGCCAACATTCTTTTCTTTCTTTCTTTTTAAGATTTTACTAATTTTGGGCGACTGGGTGGCTCAGTCATTAAGGATCTGCCTTCAGCTTAGGTCATGATCCCAGGGTCCTGGGATTGAGCCCCACATCGGTCTCCCTACTCAGCGAGAAGCCTGCTTCTCCCTCTCCCACTCCCCCTGCTTGTGTTCCCTCTCTCGTTGTGTCTCTGTCAAATAAATACAAAAAAAAAGAAAATCTTAAAAAAAAAGATTTTACTTATTTATTATTTGAAAGAGAGCGAGCACAAGCAAGGGGAGTGACAGGCAGAGGGAGAAGCAGGCTTCCCACTGAGCAGGGAGCCCAGCCCGATGCAGGACTCGATCCCAGGACTCTGGGATCATGACCTGAGCCAAAGGCAGATGCTTAACCCACTGAGTCACCCAGGTGCCCTACCAACATTGTCTTCTAAATCATGGTGTCTCAGAGCTTCATGGGCATCAGAATCACCCAGGGAGTTTCAAAACTAGGGAGTTTCTAACCCCCTCCTCCCAATATTCTGATTCAGTAGATATGGATTGGTCCGAGAATCTACATATTGTCAGCAGTTCAGCTGAAGGTGGTGCAGGTTCCATGTGGGGTGGGGTAGGGTGGTGAGGAGGACACAAACACACTTGTGAGATCCTGCTTTCATCTCTCCTGACTCTCCCTGTTGTATTAAGGTTGGTCATCAGACACGAATATGTTCAGACCTGTAGAATCCTCCCCCTTGCTTAGCTGCCCTTTGTTTTTATCAAGGACCAACACAAGAACCAGCCACATGAAGTAAATGTGCATTTTCATACTTGTTTAGATTTAATAATAAATTCCTTTTAGAATTTAATTCAGTGGAAAAATACTTTTTTAGTATCTGAATAGGGAGCCATCACATTT
>NC_138373.1:46137136-46172530 GCF_054177405.1 Leptonychotes weddellii
TTCTTTTCTTTGATCTCCTGTTGAGTTTGTAGGTGTTCAGAATGGTTTGATCCCCATCCAGCTGAATTCCTGAGACCAGACGAAATCCAGGTCTCCTACTCCTCCACCATCTTGCTCCGCCCCCCAATTCTCACTTACTCTTTAAGACCCATTCAGAAGGCAACCACTCACTCCATAGAACTCAGCATATATTCATATTATAGAACCTATCAAAAAGTCACCTGATGTCACCCTTTGTTTCACCCGTCCTAATTGGGGGCTCTGTATCCGTCAACCCCTGAACACTTCCTGCACATAGTAGCTGCTCAATACTATCAGCTTGCAAGGAGTTGGTGATAGGCAGCTTGGAGCTTTGGATGAAAGCTCCAGTGGGAGAACGGTAGCAGAGAGTTAAGTGCCTTAAGGAAGGCACTGTAATTTATCTGCACAGGCTCCAAGCAGGAGCCGTCTGTTGCTACTCTTGAATGGTAAGAGTCAATTCACTTTTAGGGGAGGGGTCTCATAAGTTCAGTGTGCTCTAGAATGTTCCCGTGCTAACAGATTTTAGTGACTAAGAGGACCACAGGGGTGGGCACCAGGAGGTAGAAAGCACCAGATGGATCCAAAAGAGTCTACCATTTCTAAGGAAGGCTCCTTCAGGATATTTCCACATTCCCAAAGGAACAACATGAATTTCCTCTGTGGAAGGCTCCAAACTGCAAAATCCTAAACTTGGTTTGCATCAAACTTTATCAAATGACATTTGGCCTTCAGAGAGGGATTTTGTTGAGCAGAAACATCAGGAGGGAACATACAGCTTTTAAAGGCAAAAGTAGGACCATCTCCTTTCAGTATGAAGAGGTTCAGTCAAGCTGATAAGAAAGAAAAGAGGCTCATTTCTGCCTCATCTCAAACACCTTTCAGATTCTTTCAGATTCATGGTTGACTCTACGTTGGGGAGAAGAGAAACTATCCTAACATTGTTTTGTTTACTCCCATTGCCACCTTCATTACAAAGAGGGCTGGCAAACCCACCCATCAGAATGAGCCTTAAGTTTGATTACTTGTTCACTGCTAAATCTTCTACACTTAGTATGGTGCCTGGCCCATAATAAACACTCAGTAAATGTTGAATAGATAAATGGATGAATTATCTACTCAACAGTTCAACCCAATAAAATGCCCAGTTTGGGCAATTGCTTGAAAGATCAAATAAAAAACAAAAAAACCCAAATCAAATATAATTTTAAGCCAAGTAGGCCTCCTGTTGTTTTATCAATGAGACTAATCCAAGAAGTATTTTTTATTAAGGTACATATTATTTTACTGTATTCATTAGAATAGTTTGGGGTTCCAAGTACAGAATTTAGATCTTTGAGGGCAAGGATTATACCTTATTTTTGACCCCTCTTCACCGAAATCCTAGCTGATGCTGCTATGAGGTGATCTGATAGAGTAACCTTGAGATGTTGAATATTTAAATACAATTTTCTTCAATAAAAACTTTTCTCCACTGGAGTCAGCTCAGTCGGTAGAACATTCGACTCTTGATCTCAGGGTCCTGAATTCAAGCCCCACGTTGGGTGTACAGATTACTTAAAAACAGGTAAGCATCAGAAAAGATTTTCTCCATTAATTATATTACAGCTAGAATAGAATATTTTGTCAATAGAAATGATCTTAAATAAACCGGGTACATATTTGATATGCTCTTTTTACTGAAACAAAACAAAACAAACAAAACCCAAATCCAAAACTTTTGTTAGTATTATATACAGGACTTATGGTGCACTTATGCCTACAAACCAGTAGTAGTTTTGTAAAGTGCATCTAAGAATAAGAATTTATTGTTAAAGAAAAGAAACAGCCTGCAAGACGTAGAGATTTCATTGTCCAACATATGGTAATCTGCCTCAAGAAAATTCTCCAGTTTATGAGGGGGAGTTCTGACTGAGTGCCAAGGCACTTTCCTGACAAATGTTCTTATAATATTAAGAGGAAAAAGTTTCCTGACTTGACTTTAATTTGATTCTCAAGGATTTAAAGATGTTTTCTTTGCAACCATGACAATGTACAAAACTGGAAACTATTAAATGGCAAATTAAACCATGAGAAGAGTAATAATATATTTATTAAAGCAAAACAATATATCCAATTGTTAACATTTGAATCCCCTCAGAATCTGTAGTTTTAAGACTTCAACCTCTGCAGCAAAGTCGTCTTTGACTTTTGAGAAACTGACTAGAGAGGACACTGTCTCCAAGCAGAACTTGACTTTGAGATGAGTTGTTCTATCCAGTGAAGAAAATTCTCTCTCTCCCAGGGTGAAGACGTTTCAATGAATCACAATGTTTACGGCCAATAATGTCTTCCTAACACTCCAAGTGCTGGACCAGTGGTAGGTGTTCAATAAGTATTTGCTAACTCAGGTGAACCAGATGCACTGTGTGACACCAAATAGCTAGGATTTTTACTTTCTTGAATTTTTGGATTCCAACCAGCTATTGATGCATTTTATTCCTCAGTGGATCAGCTACTTCTCTGTCCTTACCCTACTTCTCTTCTTTGATCAGTGAGGTTCTTGCCAACACTAAACCCTCAGGGAGAGGGTGGAGACTGGTCCTTCCACTTCCCTACAGATGATGGAGTTTTCCTTCACATTCAAATGGTCTTGCCCATCTTACCACCCCATCTCCATTCAACTTTTCTTGCCTGAACTTTCTTTTTTTTAAGATTTTATTTATTTATTTATTTATTTATTTATTTATTTATTTATTTATGTAGAGCATGAGAGTGGGGGGAGGGACACTAGGAAGAGGGAGAGAGAATCCCAAGCAGACTCCTCACCCAGTGCAGAGTCTGACACGGAGCTCCATCTCACGACCCCGAGATCATGACCTGAGCCAAAATCAAGAGTCGGATGTTTGACTGGGCCTCCCAGGCGCCCCTTGGCTGAACTTTCTAGTTTCTGATTGTTAAGAAATCTTGGTGAACACCTCTAGGGGCCCCTTTGCCCCTGTCTTCCTCCAGCATTTAGGAGGTTTATTCCTAATCTCTTATAGTAATAATTGATGACCATTCCTCTGAAAACTCTCATGCAACGAAAGCTTCTTCCTATCTGAATTGTTGTCATAAGTAGAAGCAGGCCCAGTTTTCACAAACACTAGACATTTCAGTGCCCATTTCCCTTCCGACACCACACAGGCTACCCCACCTGTGCCCTTGGCATAGTTCCCACTGCCTTTGGTACTGGAAATGGATCCAGGAACTAACGAGATAGAGTGGCAGTATGCAAAGAATGTTCTAGTGAAGAAGAGGGCAAAAGAGGCCCATTCCCAGTAGATGTTGCCTAAATGCTCTGGGGCATAAGCTTTTCTTAGGGGCACCTGGGTGGCTCAGTCATTAAGCGTCTGCCTTCGGCTCAGGTCATGGTCCCAGGGTCTTGGGATCGAGCCCCACATCGGGCTCCCTGCTCCACGGGAAGGCCTGCTTCTCCCTCTCCCACTCCCCCTGCTTGTGTTCTCTCTCTCGCTATGTCTCTATCTGTGAAATAAATAAATAAAATCTTTAAAAAAAATAAGCATATCTTAGAGGGTAAGTAGGGATTATCACTGAGGGCTCATATTTACAGCCTGTTTCTTTTGTGGTGCATGAAGGTTGTTGGTGTTTTTCTTTTTTTTCTTTTTTTAAGATTTTTATTTATTTGAGACAGAGAGAATGAGAGAGACAGAGAGCACATGAGAGGGGAGAGGGTCAGAGGGAGAAGCAGGCTCCCTGCTGAGCAGGGAGCCCGATATGGGACTCGATCCCGGGACTCCGGGATCATGACCCGAGCCGAAGGCAGTCGCTTAACCAACTGAGCCACCCAGGCGCCCTGTTGGTGTTTTTCTTAACATGGAAGTTACTGAGAAACATTCTGCTTACAAAGGCAGCTCTTATTTTCTAGGCAGAGACCTGAAGGCAGGCAGCTGAAAACATGTCACAGGAGGAAAAAGACCAAAATTTGGTAGAAAATGGTCCCTCTGCCTTTTGGGGCTCTAGTTTCCCTGTGAACAAATGAGGTGATGGTAATCACTGTCATCATTCCGTTAAAGCTTTGGAGGAATAAGAGATGGTGCATGGGAAGCTCTCAGCACACTGCCTGGGATGTGCTAAGTGCTTAATAAACAGCCACCTTGGGAGACCGGTTCCCCCAAGTCCTTCCTCTTTGCCACAGGATTCTTGTACAATCCTCGCTCTCCTTGGAGGCTGAAATGCCCTGCTGTCAACCTCCTGAAGATCCTACTCTGTGACCTCATTGCCTTCATGAGAAACATAATGAGAGCTAATATTTATCGTGTATCTACTCCCTGTCAGGCACTATCTAAATGCTTTATATGTATAGAAGTAATACTGTTTCTAATTTACATGTGAGGAAACTGAGGCACAGGGATGCTTTACTTTGCTGCCCAGCTGTTGCAATTTAGAAAGCCATCAGTCCCAGGGGTCAGGCTCAGGGCTACCCCTTCAGTGACACCTTTAACGGTGGAGTCCTTTGTGAACCTAACCAGGGGAAAACAAAAAAAAAAAAAACAAACCTAACAACTATTTATAACACCTTTTGGAGGAAAGTGTGTTTTGAGTTCCAAAACCCAGCATATTCTTGAACTTCTGGACCGATGTTCCTTTGTCAAATCAGGACTGATGATAATGGGTGGGGAGTGGGGCTCCTGACTGTAAGTGTGGGATGAAGCTGTGTTATAAAGTAGTCACCCCCACCCTCACACTGAGCTGGGGCTCAAATGTTCATCTCCCACATGTCCAGGGTGTCATTCTTCTAAGTCAGTGGGTCTGGTAGGCTTCCAGATGCTTTTGGATCCTCCACTTGCACTGATGCTTTTGGATCCTCCACTTGCACTGGCCTTGTTTTCAGTGGCTTCCTACACATAACCCTCCAGAGACAGCCGTGCTGTTTCAAGTGCTGGCCCCCATGTGGGAGGTCTAATGTACGGGATGGGTCTTTGGGTCATCAAATATTTTAACTATTACTTGTCACTTGCGGGAGAGCAATTTCCATGTTCTTTTCACATATTAGCAGCAGGGAGATGGACTAGCAATGTCATCTTTTCTGTCCTTTCTTAATGTAAGGGAGGTATTTAGTGCCTGCTTATAAGGAGTTCTTTATTGATGGTGGTTGAAAAGCTATTATTTCATGAGTTTGGTCTGTGTCCTGGGCAGTGGCTCAGCTCTTTATATGTATTCTCACCAATTTCACGGATGAGACAGGGACTCAGAGGAGTTCAACCATAGGTAGAGCTGAGGTTGAAACCCAGTTTGGTCTAGTGCCAAATCCTGTTTTCCTAACCACCAGTCTGTCCTGCCCCTTGCTGCCTTGTGGTCCGCTATGGGGGCAAAGGGGGTATGTGTGAGGCTAATTCAAACAACAGGAAACTTAAAAATATTCCTGTTTGCTTCTGGAATCAATTATTTATGGGATTTAATTGTTTTATTTAGGTTAATATTGAAATTAATTTGCATTTTGTGAGTTTATAACAGCTCACGGTATGGGAAGTTATAAGACTGAAGCTGGGGAGCCCAGGATAATTAAAAGTTAGCCTAATAGAACCAATAATCTGTGGCTGTAGAAGTGGGTAGCCAAAGGTGGGCTATGTGCCCAAGTTTTATGGTATATTATAAAATGATGAATTTCAATCTGTAATGCAGTTTCATTAAGTTCAGACACTTCTAATTTGGAATTCATGGCCACTGAACAGCAGCTGAGTTGAAGTTTTCCTGTGTGTACTTAGCAAAACAATTTCTTTAAAGATCATACAAATGAATAAGGTAAACAAGGACTGGAGCTGTTAGAGGTAAATAGTTTTTGGTGAGTTTCAATGCCTTAGATGCATTTCTTCCCAGATGATAGTAAACATTAGGTACATGTCCTATTCCCAGATTATTAAAGTGGCACCCATAGTTCCCTCTATGAAGGAATATTATTCCCTTGATCAGGCAGCCTTGTTAGACAAGGTTGTCATTCTTTTCTATAAAATTCTGGGATTAAGACTGTGTCAGATTGTGAGCAGTCTTCCTTCTGATTTAATGAGATGAATTGTCCCTGAAAATTTTCATTTCTGTAGCCACAATACTTTAGCAGTGGTCAGCGTCTGGTAGGCAATGCTGTCATGTACAGACTCATCGTGCACACAGAGCAATGAGGAAATTTCTGTGCATGAAGGAAAACCCAACTAAACCCAACAGAAGGACGCTGGTTCCATTGTGCAGGACTCCATGTTTTCTCATGGCCGTTTCTGCAAAAGATAAGCTGTCCCAGATTCATACAATTTCAGGGCTAGACAGGAGTTTAGATATAGCCAACTCCATCATTTTCAGACATTCCTCAGGAACATCAATTTCCTTGAAAACACAACTGAAAAGAAAATTCGAGGAAAATCAGATGCCTCATGGGTCTGTCTTCCTGAACCACGGTTTGTTTTTAATGGTGGCATCTGCATATTAGCTCCCGTGCACAGGCCTCTCTCTCTCTCTCTCCCTCATCTGGTTCTTATTTATTCACCTCCAGAAAAAAATTCAGGGCTGCCTCTCAAGCTCCAAGAAGACACATATCTTTTTTGACGTTCTTTTTGGGTTGTTCAAAATACGCAGATAAAAGGAATCACATACATATTCGGACCATGTAAAAATGTCCAAATTGCTAAGATCGTGAGTTTAACTGATAGGGACTACAATTTAGTTCAATTCCCTAGTAACAGACTATCTTTTGAATGTTCTAATTCACTCATTCATTCATTCATGAAACATGTAGTAATTGTCAGATGTCTTCTATTTATAGAAGAGCAATAAATAAAGCACAGAGTTCATTCTCTGGGAGCCACAATCAGCAGGTGAGGCAGACTGACTTACCTCTACCTAAGAGGGTGAGCACCTTCATTGTTTTCTAGTGATGGCAATGGGTTGTACTGACTCAAAGCTTACCCAGAATTTGCTTGTGAACCAGGGCACTCATTTCTGAAGACCAGCTGAGTGGGAGGTGTAGGGAAGACTCAGAATGTAGGGTGGCCCGGTGACCACAGCCCCACTGGCACCATGTTTTGATCAAGTAAGCTGGCTGAACTCAGCTGTCACGTGTCTTGTGATGATGGAAAAGGCTGCAAGTCAACCAGATTTGCAGGGTTTTATACCCAGATGAACCAGGGGTCCCTAAATCCTTGGCAGTTGATCCTACACTGAGGGTGCCGTGTAGGGTGTACGTACCCATCACTGTAGACCCTATTTAGAGAAGAATCTGAGCCGCAGTAGGCAAAGTTCACCAGACAAAGCTGGTGATTCATGGGTCACTTCTAAAGAGCAGGAGAAATTCATTCATTTCTTCTTCTGTGGATTCTTGGCTCATCCTTGAAAGTTTCTATTTGGGAAAGGAAAGCTCAGAGGATGAGAACTTTCCACCTCCAAAGCTTGGCTTTCTTTTTACAAGTCCAGGTTTCCCAATTTCAACTTAAAAAAATAAATCAAGGCAAGCTCGTTTCAGATTTCACTCTTGTTTTGTTTTGATTTTTCCAGTTTAGTGAGTGTTCCATTTTAATAATCAGACCATGCTTTTTAGTTTATGTTTTTTTTTTTTCCACCAAAAAAGAGGCACAGAACTGCAAGACCCTTTCTTAGGTTAAGTCCACACATCTGTACCTCAGAACGTTTGTCTTCTACATGAATATTTGTCTTTTACATGAGTAATAACAAAGAAATGAGAGGAATAGATAGTCTTTATTTTCAAGTAGAATTATTTATGAAAGCACATGCATAAAAGATCTATGAAACAGTAGAAAGTTCTATATGTGTATTGAAGATCACAGTAATTAAAGCAGTGTGTTATTGATGTAAAGAGTAAAACACAGATAAACAGAACAGAGGAGACAGCCATGAAGCCAATCCCAGAACATGTAATAGAGAGTATATGACAAAAGAGCTTTACAAATCACGTGATAAAGGGATGAATCTATTTAATGAATTATTTAATGAATGTTGATTGGAAGACAGACTATCTGGGAAGTCTCGAGTTATATTTACTTTTACCATCAGAGGTAAAGACATGTCCAGATGAATTCCAGATGGTTAAGAGTGAAATGTGAAAATGAAACCATAAAAAATCTAAAAGAAAATATGTGATCTCAGAGTAGAAGAAGGCATTATAACAACAACAACAAAAAAAATCAGAAGAAATCAAAAAAAGAAAGATCCACAGATTGAATGATATCAAATGTAAGGCAGTTTTTGGTCAAAATATCAAGCAAAATTAAAACACACATTACAACAAATAGCAATCTAATATATTAAGAGCTTTTAAAATGCAAAATGATAAATGCTTTGTGCCAATAGAAAAATGAGTCAAAGTGCAGATAATTTGCAGAAATACACATAGATGAAAAATACGTGTAAAAAATGCAAACTCATGAGTAACAAAAATAATTACTTAGATGAAATTCTGTGAAATGGAATTTCTCACTTATCAAATTAGCAAAGACTAGGGGCGCCTGGATGGCTCAGTTGTTAAACGTCCACCTTCAGCTCAGGTCATTATCCCAGGGTCCTTGGATCGAGCCCCACATCAGGTTCCCTTCTCAGTGGGAAGCCTGCTTCTCCCTCTCCCACTCCCCCTGCTTGTGTTCCCTCTCTCACTGTCTCTTTGTCTCTGTCAAAATAAATAAATAAAATCTTAAAAAAAAAATCAGCAAAGACTGGGAAAATAATACTTAATTCTAGGGTAGATCTACAGGAAACAAGCCCTTTCATGTACTCTGGATGAATGTGCAAATTGGTAAAATCTTTTTTTGAAAACAATTTGTCATTATCTATTAAGAGTCCTAAAAATATTTATGCCCTTAGCTCTAATAATTGCATATCACCAAGCAATCGGAGAAGTGTGGACCCATATTTATATCAAGGGATACTCAGTGCAGTATGATTTATAATAATGAAAAATTGGAAGCAACATAAATGTTCAACAGAGAGCAATTAATAGCATTATGGTACATCAAAAAATGGAATATTAGGTAGCCAGTAAGCATCTTGTTTTCAAAGAATATTCAGCGACAAGGGGCAAGTCTTACAATGTTTAGTGAAAATAGATACATTCATCCTATTTTTGAAAAAAAATTATCTTTGGAAATAAAACAGGAAGAAAATATGCCAAAATGATAGTGGTTTTGCTGATTGATAGAATTACAGTTTTTAAGTTTTGCCAATTTCCATGTTTTCTACAAAAACACATATAATGCAGAATATAAGTAAGAATCAAATGGGAATAAGTCACAATGCTTGTTTTCAGTAAACCGAAAAGCACCACCCACATGCAGTTTTATTTTATTTCTTGTACTCTATCACTGAGTCACACAATCCAGGGACCTTTATGTTAAATTCACATCTCTTCCTGATAGGTTCCCTATCAACTTTTTATTTCTTTGTCCCCAGTTTCTTTGCAACCCTCCAGCTCTCCAGACTCAGACCTTCTGGTCCCCCAAACCCTTCTCACCATCGGAATGTTCTCAGTGCTGCTCCCTGCATTTCCAAGGCTCTTGGGGTTCACCCCTGCTTGGGGATCATCTTCCCAGTTTGGCCTGAATTCCTACAAACCTTTATTATATTTCCCTCTTATCTAACTTCCTCTGTGGGTGTCCTTTTCCACAACTAGATTGCAGGAATCCACAGGGAGCCACCATGTGCTGCCTAGTACAATTCTTGGTATATAGGAGGTAGAGTTAGTACACAGTAGGCACTCAATAAATACTGCTGATTATCTCATTCCTGATGTAACTCTGGTAGTACAGTCCGCCACCCACTGGGAAAGTATTTTTTTGGCATGTTTCCTCTCCACCTGACCCTCCAAAACAAAGCCATTTAGAGGTGATAGACCATCTCAGTGAGCATCCCCAGTGGAATGGAAATTAGGCTGTAGACCCAGCAGACATTTAGGACTGTCCCCTCCTTTTTGTTGCTCTTCTTAGATCTCTGTGCTGGTAAGGAGTCACTTTCTATATTAACTCTAGGCAGATGCTTAGACGGTCCTTTCCTTCTAACCTCGCAAAGGAGAGGGAGTTGTAAAGCATGAAGACTTCTTTTTACTACCTTTTAAAATAAATGAAGTCATCCTTCATTTAGTTACCGGAGTTGTCGGGAAGGTGGGGCCTGCTTTACAGGGCTGTGTTTATATTGGAAATTGGAGCAGGAATAAGGAGTGGTGACCACAACATATAGGCAAGAGGTCATGGGCTCTGACACCTACATGGGCAGCATGCAGGCCCTGGACTGGGGGTGAAAGGAGAGGCCACGGGTGGGAACCTGAGGGGGATTTACCTGGAAGCTCCTGGTGTTTAAGCTTCATGACCCACCACTCGCTCAGGCCCTTGGAGGGGCCCTAGGAATTTTATAGTTATAATTTTGATTTATTTTTCTCAGAGGGGTTGTCCCAAATTACATAAGCTTCAGGTCCCACAAAACCTGGCTCTGGTGACTGGGATGCCCTATCTAAACAAGTAGGACTATTCATCTCCAAGTGATGACAGCTAATCAGAAATGTTGTTAGAGTCTCTGATTTTTCAAGAACAGCAAGGAATCCAGATTTTTGTATGAAATCTCCTACATTTTAAATGTTGGCAACTTAAACAAAACCCAAAAAAAACCCTAACCCTCTCTGGCCAAAACAAGTCATTTCTATAGGTTTGATTGAGCCCAGGGGCTGCCAGACAGTGATTTCTGGTTGTTTGAGCCCATAGCAATTACAGAATTGCCAAATGCTAGGGATGGCCCTATGGCAGGTACCCCTGCCTGCCTTGGCCTCTACCCATTAAGAACAGGTCTGGCCACATCTAGACCAGGGAGCTTTGCTTTTTTTCCACGGCTTCAGTCAGTGGCCAGACATTCTTTAAGTGTCTGCCACTGGTCACAAGGCAGGGAGCTGATGGAGGGTGTGGATGGAAGAGTTGGTGTAAACGTCCTCAAAACTGGCAAAACCAACTGCAGCATGTGGCCCATGGACAGTGATGTAGCAGCAAAGTCACCTTGTGAACATCTGAAGACAATGAAGGGTGACTAGTATTCCTCCCGGGCACCAATTAGTCTTGAAGGTGGGGGAAGTATGTGTTTTGTGCTCCTCCTTAGGGCTGCAACCAACGGTTTCAGGGAAAATTTATACGACTGCTTAAGTGGAAAGCAAGTCACTTCTGTGTAATCCCCAGATCCTCCTGAGGCTATGCAACCCAACATTTCATAACTGCAGGCTTTCCACAGTGTGAACACTCTTTAAAAGCCATGAAGGGCCCCCAGAATGAAAGGAATTATTTCTGGGTACCATTTCATGTGCAGAACGTGAGGACTTTTAAGAAAGTTTCTGGTGTGACAGGGGACATCAGATAAGGTAACGGGCTGGAATTTGAGGCAGGACACGGCAGTAAGGGCTGTAGGGGAGACGGGGCCGGGGAGAGGACCGTCGGGAACAAGGGATGGCCAGTGACAGCCCTGTAGGCGTCCCTCTGCTGTCAGCTCAGATTCCTGATAAAGCTGCTTCCAGTGGTTGCATTTTGATGGCTGATTAGCTTGTTGTAGGATCTGCTTTGCTGCAGAATGGCTTTGGGGGCTGCAGCTTGGCTTCAACTAATCTGTCGTGGTGACTAAGCATGTCAAGTATGGGGCCAGAGCCCGCGGGGTCTGTCGTATAAACCACTGCTCCTGATTCTAACCAAGGTGGAAGCAGAAGGGGGAGGAAGGCAGAATACGGAGGGCATAGGGGGACAATCGTGGAGTCTTTACTCCTACTAGGGACGGTAAGGAACCATCCTCTTGTGCAAGGGCTGCTTCTGGAAAAGGGCGTATCAGAATTGCCTGGGGCTGTTTTGAACTACACACCTCATACTACCTAGAGATTTTGGCAGAACACACCCATCCCACTCACTCTGCATCCCCCCTACCATTGCTCTATGATAAGCTCTTCTTGCCACTGAGGCATGGGGTCCCGGGCGAGTGAGTGACTTGCCTACAGTGCACAGGTCACATCCTGGCTTCTGGCCTAGTGCCCTTTCAACTATGTCCTACCCCTCCCTGAGCAAGACGGTAGGACTTTTATAGTTAGCTGGGGACAAGAGCCGGGGACCCAGAAGGTGGTTTGGGTGTAGTATGGGATCTGCCAAAGCACTAGCACTATTTCAGGACCAGGGCCCTACAGTGCCGGTGCTCAGGACTTTTAAAAGGACTCAATACACTGCAAAATCATGTAAGTCCATTTTCACCCTAACTTTTAAAAAAATCTTTACATTTTTAGAAACTACAGCAGATAACGTGTGATAGAAGATGACAGCAACGAGAAGAGGAGTTTTTCATTTCTCTAGGGAGTAGTCTGTGTGTCTGAAACCTTCCTGAGAGTCAATATTCCTGATATGGCCTTGGCAGAATTGCCTTTGTCTACAGATTTGTTCACTCACAAATTAACGTGTGATTTCCTATTGTAATTCCAAGCCCTGATTCAGAGGCTGGGCATATAGGATGGATGAAATACATCTTGCCCTGGTGTTTGGAGCACCCATAAAGAATAGTGTAAAAATGAAATTGCCTCCTCCCTCATCACCCACCCTCCCTCCCAGCCTTGAGCTCTTCTCTATCTTAGGGACTATGGGGTCATTGGATCACACAGGTAACCGGCCGGTGAGAGAAGACTGGAATAGTTTTATTCTGCTCTTCCCATTTCCACCTGGCAGTTGCTGATTCTTTTGCTTTCATGTGAGTTAAAAATCCTTCTGGTGTGACAGGGGACGTCAGATGGGACCACAGGCTGGAGTTCGAGGCCGAACATGGCAGTGAGGATGTGGGAGGGAGACAGGCCAATGGGAACAAGGGATGGCCAGTGACAGGCTGTGGGCGTCCCTCTGCTGTCAGCTCAGATTCGTGATAAAGCTGCTTCCAGGGGCGCCTGGGTGGCTCCGTCGGTTAAGCACCTGCCTTCGGCTCAGGTCATGATCCCAGGGTCCTGGGATCAAGTCCTGCATCAGGCTCCCTGCTCCGCGGGGAGCCTACTTCTCCCTCTCCCTCTGCTGCTTCCCCTGCTTGTGTTCCCTCTCTCTGTGTCAAATAAATAAATAAAATCTTAAAAAACAAACAAACAAAAAAAGCTGCTTCCATTGGTTGCATTTTCATCCCCTTCTTGGCCTGCTGGCTTTAAAGAGCAAGTTTCATTCTTTCTGATTACTACTAACTAGTTGTGGCCATCAGAACTGTTCTAGAAACCAGTGGTATTTCTGCGTATGTGAAAAGAAGATCACTTGGGAATTGATGCTGTTGCCACTCACCCAGGGAGAGGGGGGCCAGCCGGCGAACGACGAGGCCTCGGTGGAGAAGGGCCTCAGTGGGATGGGAAGAAAGCCAAACTCAGCCTCAGGTGATCTAGGTTCAAGATTGCTCGGACTTTGGTTGTTTGCAGTTTCTTTATGTTGTATCTAGGTATGGATTAAAAAAAAAAATTCAGGTTGCTTGGGATTTGTTGGGGTCTTGAAACTGTGAGTTGATGTCTGCCCATCAGTTCTGGAAAATCCTTGGCTATTATCTCTCCAAATACTGTCTTTGTTCCAATATTTCCTTCCTTTCCACCTGCCAATTCAATGTGTTCCATCTTTGGAGCGTATCTTGTTTTTTTTTTTTTTTTTCATTTTTTTCCCCGTTTTTCCCCCCTTTTCAGCTGAATTCTGGACATTATCTCTGACTGACCTATATTCTGGTTCACTAATCCTCACTTAGCTGTGATAATCTGCTGTTAAGCCAGCCATTGGAGTTTTTAACTTTCTGTGACTGCAGTCCTCAGTTTGAGAGTTTCTATTTGGCTCTTTTTAAAATCTTTTACATAATTTTCTAGTTTCCAGTTCCCTGTCAAAATTTTCAAGTGTGGCATTTATGTTTCTGAATATAGTAAGTAGAGTTGTTTAGTGGTCTATATTGAAGAATACCTATTTCTGAAGTCTTTGTGGGCCTGTTTGCACTTTTGGCTGTTTTTGCTGTTCTTACAATGTCCTGACATTGAAACAAATATATTAGACATTAGAAGATTCCAATTGTGGAATCTTCTTCTGGAGAGGCTTTCCCTTGTGTCTGCCTGCCAGGCATTCAGAGCACTTCCTGTCTGAAGCCACCTTAATCCAAGTGCAAAGCTTGAGATTCCCTTGACCCAGTGATGAAGGGAACCTGTCTGTGAAGCCGAGGGCTCTATACTTCCCTTTCTCCTTTACCCTGGCGATCCAGCTTAAAATGGCGAGTGGCTTCTCTGAATCCCCAGCTTTGGCAGACTCTGGGCTTCGGCCTCGTGAGGCATCAGAACAAGAGCTCATTTTTAAAGGTGCTTTTTCCAGATTGACAAATGCCTTAGGATAAAAGCTTTGTGGGCTGGGCTAACCTCTCTGGGGTTTGTCCTCTCTAGTTTTTGGCAGGTGTTTCTTCACTACCTTATTATTGCTTTGATGCTTTTAAGAAAATTAAGCAAATATTTCATCCAGCTTTTTAAGTTTTCTTTGGTAGGAAGGTTGATCTAAATTACTTAGTCTGCTATTGCCAAAAGCCGAAATACCAGATGACGTAGGTTTAAATCCCAGGTCTGACACTTATCAGCTAGCTGATGTTGGCTAAGTTCGTTCCCACATTTATCACAGAGGTTCATTAAACCCTAGCTACTTGACAGTGTGGCCATAAAATGTGAAAGTGTTTTGTAAAATGGTACAATAACATTTTTGCTTATTATCTGTGTCCTACACTAGAATGGAAGCCCTGTGAGGATGGCAAATTTATTTATTTTTCACTGTGGTTTCCCCAACAATGCCTGATGGATAGTAGATGCTTGATAAACATTGCATAGGAGAAAGGGTTACTGCATGTATTTTAAAATGAAAAAATATAGGAAAAGTGTACTCTTGGGAGGGGGGGCAAGCTCAAATCTTCGAAACAGCTTCTACTATTTAGAAGATCCTATTCCTCTTTATTAATAAACCTGGTTGTTAGATCAGTACAATCCCTGTTACTTTGTTTTAGTTTTTTTCACTTGATATTATTTTGACTAGAATCTACACCTTAAGTGAAAGCATTATATTCCATTGCTTTGTGAAAACAGGGTCTCCACCTGTTGGATGCTGGGACTGTTTCCAGTTTTGGCTGTGATAGATAATGCTGGCTTCTTTGTTCTGATGACAGTGAGATGGATAAAATGTGTCCATTGTCAAGGCTTGCTCAGGCTTATTTCAGAACGAGCATGTTTTTTAGTGCTTGAAGTCTGGCATCTTCTATAGTGTAAACAAAATCATCAAAAATTGATCTCTGACTCTCCCCAGAGTAAAGCTCAAGCTGCTTCCAAAGCAGATCAAGGAACGAGAGGTCATGAAATACGGGATTCAGGGTCACTGTTGAATCCTGATGATTAACTTGTGTATTTCCTTGGACAAAAATTATTTTAATAAATGCTCTATTTATCATTTTTGCCACAGATACTTTTTTTTATTAAGATTGATTTATTTATTTTAGAGAGAGAGAGAGTGTGTGAGCAGGAGGAGGGGCCGAGGGAGAGGGAGAGAAAGAAGCAGACTCCAAGCTGAGTGCGGAGCCTGACATGGGGCTCGATCTCACGACCCTGAGATCATGACCTGAGCTGAAAGCAGGAGTCAGAGACTTCACTGACTGAGTCACCCAGGTGCCCCTAACTTAAAAAAAACAAAACCAAAAACAAACCAAGGAGTGGTTTAAAAACAATAATGTCATTTACCTTAAGCCAAAGAAGCTGGGGTCCTTGACTCCTTCATTCCATACTCTTCTGCAGCTTTTTAGATAAACAATTAAAATAATTTTGTAGTCAGAACAACTAAGTAACCCAACTGTGCTTTTATTTAATGATCACATGATTGGGCGACAGACAAAGTCATGACAACAGTAAGAACTATCCTTTATTGACTGCCTTCGTGTGAAGTGTTTTATAGCTCCTCTTCAGTTAATTTGCTTGAAACCATCCAGCAAATTAGATACTACTGTTATGTCCGTTTTCCTGATAAGGAAACAGACTGAGGTTATGCAACCTGCCTAAGGCCGCACAGCTACAGAGGGGCTGAGGCAAACCGGTGGTGTTAGTTAAGAGCCACACTCTTCCCACTGCACTCCACTGCTCTCTGACTTCTCATTTCTCTGGAAAAGAAATATGATATCTCCTACTGGGGAGAGCTCTTCATGCCACCCTGTTTGAGCATCCTCAGGCCCGTGACGTTTGGATGTTCATTAAATTCAGCAAGGGTTTCTTTAGGACTAGTTGCATTTGCCCCAGTGGGTAAGGTGACTTAAAAGGTGACAACGGGGTATGAGACGTGGCATCACTGGGGGCTCAAGGATGAGGTGAGGCATCTATGCCCACAGAAATAAGCCACTCCAGTGGCCAATGGGGTGGTACACTCAGTAATTATGATGGGTTTCCAGAGGTAGGAGGGGTGGGCGTGCTGGCCAAGGAGGGGCCATCTCTCAGAAGATCAGGAGACTACGGTTTAAAGGCTCTATTTTATAGATGTGGAAGCTGAGGATAAAAGCTTCCCCTGTACATAAGGATATCGATTTGAATTATCATCCAAAGCCAAAGCGAAGTATTTAGTCTTTCCCGAGTACACAGGGATAGTGTAAACGTGGGATTCTGGGTTTAAAAGTAAAAGAAGTGATGGGTATTGGGGAGGGCACGTTCTGCATGGAGCACTGGGTGTTATGCACAATGAATCATGGAACACTACATCAAAAACTAATGATGTAATGTATGGTGATTAACATAACAATAAAAAATTAAAAAAAAAAAGTAAAAGAAGTGAAGCTCTTGGCTAGCACTCATGTGCCCCCTTCTCCCTCCCATTGGCCATTTGGCATTTTGGGGAAAGGTTGGTTGGGGGGAGGTAGGATAAGGTGGCACGTGGAGGAAGAGGGCTCCGAAACCCTCCTTCCTCCTGGTTCACTTCTGAATTGAACCGGAGCTCAGGCCCTTTGTGAGCCTGTGAATATTCTGATTTTTGGTGAACAGGCAGCATGCAGAAGGTCACCTTAAAACTTTGGGCTTTCTGTAGGCACAGCAACAAAAAGTTCAAGGGTCTTGTCCAAGGATACATATCAAGCCAGAAACAGAAGTCGGATCTCTGGCCTGCCAGTCTGGGGCTGCCTCTAATTTAACGTTCTTGCCTGAGTCACAGACTCATCCAGTACAGGGAGGCAACCGAGGGACTCAGCATCTTTTCATAACCCTCGGTAGCTGGGTTGAGGGAAAGAGAAATTTTTGTTCATGAGCTCATTCCAATAAGAATGTGTCCAGACGCCCAAATATTTGATTTGAGCCTGGTTGCTAAGAGACCTCCCACTGGGACCCAGCTGCCTGCGGGCAGGAGGGCGGTATTGGCATTGTTTCAGATTTCTGCCAATTTATTTTGAAACCAGAAAACCTGGAACTTCGGCCTCCTCAAGGAGAGGAGGGATCTGAGTCAGCCAAGCAACAGAGGAAAAAACCCCCACTGACCTTCTGCCAGGGATCTGTAGGAGGGTTTAGGATGATAGAATTCTTACATTGCGATTGTTTACATGCAGTGGAATATGCTGGTGTGGTAATGAAGAAGTCTAAGCTCCGTGCTTGGTCACGCAGGGGACATCTCGAAGCAAAGCCAGAGATTCCAGAACAATGCTGGATTTCTGAGTTATCACTGGGCACTGTGAAGCCGGCCTGGATTCAAAATCAGAGCCACACGCCCAGCTTTATGGGTTTTAGTTACCCAGTGACTTACACCCCTCCCGCTCCCCCCAGGGAATGCTGTGAGCAACAGGGTCACAGAGAAGTGTGAGGGGTCAGTGCTCTCGGGAATGCTGGGGAAACCCCATTTTCTCAACTCAAGGCAGACAGCTGAGCATAGCAGTGCCCTTCTCAGGACCAGGTAGCGATCTATATAGGCCTTCAACTTTTTCCAGGGTATAGGTATCCCACTGCTTTTTGAAAGTTTGAGAAAAAGGTGGAGAACAAAAATGGCTCCCAGCGTTTTTTGCAGCCGGCCATTACAGAGGCAGTGTGCACCCCAGCAGTGAGTGGCCCCGCCAAGCTCCTTCCTCAGCACTGCACTCAGTATCTCATCATCAAACAGCCATTGATTTAAACCGTGCCTGTGAGCACCTGTACTTTATCTTGATTTATTTTGTGCATCTGTTAACCAGATACGTCCTAAGGTATCGGAGAAGCCTAATAGAGGTTATTTTTTTGGGGTCTGGGAATGCTCAAAAAATTTCCATATAAATTAATGGTAATTGCTCCTTTGCTTTACATCATTTTGGCTTATGAAAGGTTTCATAGGAATGCTCTGCTTTTGGACAGTGGGGGAAAACCTGTATTTTCTTTCTGAACTTGGCTTTAGTTCTTATTGATAAATAAATGCCTTGGTGGGACAAACGTAGGTTTTGCTCTCAGGATTTTTGCTTGAGAGTTGGAATGTGAAATATAAAGGTCATGGGTGGTTATCCTTGGCTTTCACCCAAAGCTCTCCTTTCAATGAATTTTTCACTTGGAGGTGATATATACACTGGTGGGTTTTCTTTCAGTTAGAACTTTGCTGTAAGTTCCATTCCCTTCTGTGTAGACGTGTGCCTTTGGGCAAGTTTGATGACTCAGTTTCCTCACCTGTCAAAAACCATCCTGAAAGAAGTCTTTGTTGAGTTTGAGGAGAGTGGGTTTGGTGCTTGGGGAAAATCAACTGTGAATAGGAAAGAACTTGAAATTAGATATGGAAACGAGAGCAAAGGGATGGGTCTGGGTCTGCACGGTGTTGGGCACCCGGTAACCAGTTTCTGTCATTCTGGATTTGCTCTGAGAGGCTGCAGTCAAATTTGCTTGACTGGGAAGGAAGGTGAGACAGGAGATATATGCCTAGCCCTATGAGCAGAGAACTTTGAAAACCAAAAATGATTAGTTTGAATGTAATGTAGAAGATAAAGGGGCATCACAAATGCATCACACAACTGGTCTCGTTGTGGTTTGAGAAGGCATCAAATCAGTAGGTAATATAATTTTCATCTTGCAGACCAGGGAAAAGGTACCCTCCTGGCGTGAAATATACTTGAATCCAGAGGGAGGGCCCTTCAATAAAGCAAGGTTTTGGCTGTTATGTCTGTGTGCTGAAGAAATCTGCAAGAGATTTCTTTCTTTTTTTTTTTTTGTTAAGATTTCATTTATTTTTTTTTTGAGAGAGAGAGAGAGATCACATGCAGGGGGCAGGGGTCGAGGGAGAAGCACACTCCCTGAGCAGAGAGCCTGATGCAGGACTCAATCCCAGGACTCTGGGATCATGACCTGAGTCGAAGGCAGACGCTCAACCGACTGAGCCACCCAGATGCCCTGCAAGAGATTTCTAAATGTGCCTCCCCCTCCCCTTTGGTTAAATATACCATGTCATCCAAGGTACCAATGATTTGTTTCCATGAAAGAAGCTATGATATCATGAGGGCTGCATCATGATGTCATCACAGGATCCTTTAGGTGTCTGACCAAGAGAGACCACCTCTTCTTTTGAATACAAATATCCTTACTAATGAGGAACATTGGCAGGGAGAAGAAGACCACTCCAAATAAGATAAATGCAGCAGACTGAGGGCCAAATCCTGCATGGAGATCTTAAATATTCCTCAGGATATTCAGCCAAAACCTGTCTCTTAGTTTTTCGGTAATGATAGATGACAAACCCACTTCCAGTGTTTTTCTGGCTGGTTCAGCGGGAAACAGCGTTGTTAACCTTGAGGGGACCGCGGAGCTGTCTGAGACTTGGGAGGCCTGGCCTCTCTGGGGAGGAAGATGAGTGCAGAAGCAGAGTTGCTCCTCAGACTATTGGGGCCCAACTCAGCAGCCTTTCCTCGGTTCCTGCATAAAGACTCTTCTCGAGGCCGGCCGACCTTTTAAACCTCTTTCCTAAGTTCATCCATTTAAGGCCGGTGGTTGCATTAGGTAGAGCGCCTACATTTTGTCACGGGTGTAGTTAATACCCCAATAACCCCACAGGCTGGTTTATGTCCACTGGAGGTGTAAATTCCACAGACGCTGGCATCTGTGAACCCTGGAAAAAGCACTTGGACCAGGAATGCTGAGAAGCACTTAGCCAACGTTTTGCCCTGTCACTTTTGGCTGGATATTTCCCCTTCACCTTTCCTGTTTTCAGAAACACTTGGGGAAATAGCAGCACCCTGGTCGCCTACAGGGATACTTTGTCAACTTGCAGGAGCAGATCTTAAAAAAAATTAAGCTACAAGTCATTTGCTTTTATAAAAATATTAGTCTCCACTTGTAGGTTTTTAAATATAAAAATGGATATGTTTCCGGTTACTGATTTTTAAAATCTTGGTTTCGAAGGGTCAATGCCACAGTGCCCAAGACACACTCAGGGGATAATGTATGGGCAGGATCTTGTGAATTGATAGGTTTCCTTCAGCTAGAAAACCCCTGTGGGAAACAAGAATCTTGTGACATTCCTAGATTATTTCCATCTAATATAAAATGCAACAATCTAGTGGAAGTCTTGTGGGTAGATGTGTTTTTAGTAGGGATATGTTTTCTTTTTAGCCATTCATTTATAACTCAGGCAAAAAAACAAAGAGCCAGATGTGACAGCTATTAAGAGAAAAAGATGCATACTATGAATACCTTATGTTTATCTATTGCCTTTCTTCTGAGAAGTTCAAAGTGCTTTCCAGATGTTATCTCCTCCATCCCCATATGTCAGCCTCATTTGAAGGAAGGACTGGAAAGTGCCTGAAGTCAGGGAGTGTGTTAGACATCAGATGAGACCTGGGTTCTTCCATTTTGCACCACACCTTGCTCTGGTTTGTACTCTGTATTCAGCGCACCAGTGTTGGAACAGGAGCTAGATGCCTCTAACCCAAGTCTTGTTTTAGAAAACCCCTCATTGCACCCGCTCCCCTGTCTCCCTGTTGCCCTACGGCAGAAAGACTGAACTTGCAAACAGCTCTCAGCAGACCCACTGACAAACCCAGTTGCTTGTTGGCTTGTTTCCTGCATCAGGCTGTTTGCAAAGTCACTTGCGTGGTGTACCCAGACAGTCACCAGTGACATAATTCCAGGGTCACACCTCTATTGGAGTTAAGATTCAGTGAATTGCCCCTGACTAGTTCTGAGACTAATGCCTGCAGCGATGCCCCAATAGGAGATTGCATTTTAGAATCCTGGCTCATTCATCTGTCTTTGGCACATCCTCAGCACTTGACCCAGACTTCAAGATTCCTTAATGACTAGAAATTGAAAGCTATTACTAACATCACAAATAGGAATATAGGAAGCAATACAGCAATTTTCTCTGGAGCTATTGGCCTGAATTCCTTCAGAGGTATACAGGGTTCTATTGTGGTTCAGGCTGTGCGTGGCCGGGATGAGAAAAAACACCACAAGCCCGTGTTCTTCCCTTGGGTGACAGAGCCATTACTGAAATGCAGGGTGGGGAGTTGCTAGGTTTTCAACCCTGGTTGTCATACTTGTTGAAGCACTTAAAATTTTTATTTTGGGGCTCAAAGGAAGAGCAAATTAGGCCTTTCACAAATAGGTCCTTCAGTTTCCTCCAGCCTCCTCTTTGCTTGCTGCACTCAACCCCATTTGCACAGCACCAGTTCCTAAATGTGCAGCCTCCTGCGGGGCCTTCGTGGTGGCAATTAGTGCTATGGCCAAATCTCCTTCTGGCTTCTGGATTAAACAAGATTGCCCTTCCTGGCCCCCGTGTGGTTGGGAGAGACTGTATCAATAGTTCTGGCCAATAACTTGAGTGGAAGTGATGGGCTGCTGGTGCAAGACCTGGCTGGGTTTCCCTCCATCATAGCAACTACCAAAGCTTAAGATGGCAGCTGATCTGTCAGCACATCCCCAACCAATTTATGATGGAAGTGAGAAACAAACTTCTGTTATTATGAGCCACTAAGATTCTGGGATTGTCACCAGGCTATTCAGACGGATACAACGTTCTTTGATTTTGGTACCTTTAAACGTGCTTTTCTGTCTGCTCAAAAATCTGCACCCTTCCTTCTCTGCTTGGCAAATTCTTACAGATCCTTCCAGACTCAGTTCAAAAGTTCCTTTGTGAAGACTCTTTTAACATCCTCGGGAAGGTGGACCCTGCCTATTCTGCGCTTCCCAGCGCAGTCTCTGTGCAAACTTCCATGATGGCCTGAATCACATTTTATGCTTGCTATCTGTTGACATGTCTCTCTTTGTCTCTTAGATGTTTAGACATCTTGAGGGCAGGAACTGTGCTTAGTTTATTTTTCTATCCAAGTTGTCTATTTCAAAGTACAAGCTCAACAAATGTCTCACAGAGAAATTAAGGCACTCCAAATAGTTGATGGACATAATTAAGGTCAACTCACTGGTATTACAGTTCATCATCCTAATGCCCCCAGATATACAAGAACTGATATTGGAAGACATTTTTAAAGGTTGATTTCTTTCCTTTTTCAACACTCTTTAAGTAACTGTTATATTTTGAAAATGTTTGTGGTTCAAATAGCTAAAAAGGAAGAAAACATTGTACAGTCAGGCTCCCATCTTTTGATAATTACTCATCTTTACAGGAAATGATTTTTAAAAGATTCGGGATTTCGGAGAAAATCAACCTTTATGGGCAGTTATTTGAAGCTGTTGTAGTTGGGTGTTTAGGTCTGGCTCTGCTTGTATGAAACAGGTATTTATTGACTTGATGCCCTCGGTGTTTGTAAATGCATTTATGTACATCATCAAATGTACCTCCCTCAGTTGTTTGTAATATACTATTAGTTCAAATGTAAACTGGGGAGATTCTATTTCAATGTCTGTTGTAGATTTCATTCTGGGTAGAAAATCAGGGGAGGTGCCATTATTGTTTAGGCTGATTCTCCATAGAAGAGGTAGCACATTTACTGTTTGCAGTGTCCTTAATTTTATAAATGCACCATGCATATTGCCAAATGCACTTCAGTGAGTTAAGAATAGACTCTTAATTCTAACAGGAACTGACAAGATTTTGTCTCAATGTCACTTGTAGAAGAAGCAAAATCCAGGTCCAGGAGAATGTCAGGAAAAGTCTCACTCTTGTCTTGGGTCTAAGGTAGAAAGATAAAGGTTATGTCCACTAGGTAAGATCCAAGGGGTGTGTCTGCTTAAAAGTCCCTTAAGGTTTGAAAAAAGTGAAACTAAACACACAGGAAAAGGTGTATTTGTGGATCTAGCAGCCATTTGATTCTCTTATTTTGGTTTTGAACAACTATCAAATCTCTCTCTCTCTCTTTTTTAATTAAGAAGAGGATTTTTACATTGTGGTAGACATCTCCCCTGTTTGCCTGCTCAACATCCATTCCTTCTAGTAACAGCTTCTCAGTGTTTGTCTGAGGCCTGTTATTTGAGAGTACCATAGTTAGAGGCAGGGTTCTGGAGCCAGGCTGCGTGTGTTTTATTCATTCATGCTGGGTGATCTGGGGTGTGTTACTTAACCTTTCTTATCTTGGTCTGCTCCACTATGAAATGGAAGAAGGATATTACCTACTTCATAGAATTGACATGAGCATTCACAAATAAATGCAGTAAAGCACTTAGAACAGGGCTGATGCATAATATGAATGCAGTAACTGTTAGCTATTATTAGGAAAATCTTACACGACAATTAATTTCCTTAGGGACTTTGTAAACACGTCTTCTATCATTGGCCATGACTGTAGAAGTAACAGACTGATATTTTTTTTCTTCAATACACTTGACTTGATTATTTTTTCTTTGAAAATCAAAGAAATATTTCTTTAGAGATAAGTTTTACTAGGGTACATCTTGATACTGATCATCCATATATTTTCTAGTATGTGATGTGCCTTTTGGTCTGTAGATTAGCCTTTCTTCATTTCTGAAAAGTTTTCTTGAATAACATCTTTAAATATTTTTTTGTTGCATTATTTCTGCTTCTTCAGAAGGGTTACCATTTATGGATATATTGTACTTCCTTTGTGTTTCATATAATTTTCTAGCTAACCTCTGTTCCATTTTATTTTCCCACTATTCTTGATTTGTCCTCTAGATCACTTAAAACGTTTTCAGCAATTTTCCTTGTGTCATTTCCATGTCCAAGATAATCTTTGTATCTATGGTGGTTTCACTTTGTTTCCTGCTTCCTTCCTGAGCTCTCCAGCTTGTTTTAATCCCTCCTGTTGTCTTGCCCTGTCTTTCCTGAGCAAACGCATCTTTGTTTTATAGTTTGTTTTTTTTTTTATTGTGATGTGTTTGAACACAAACTTTACTTTTTCTGTAGCAATTTTTTTTCCTTGTGTTGAATCTTCACTGCTACCGTTTTTCCTATTACCCTTCCACCCCCCAATTTTTTTGTTTTGGCTTTAATTAGAGGAATTTTGTAAAGATTTTGTGCTGGTTCCACCTTGACTTTTCATCATGTGAACTACATGAGTTCCTCCATGAATGACCATTAATATGTAAGAGGTTCAGGTTAAGGAGTGGGCCTTAGATATTTTCCAGGCTAGCTAGAATTTTCCTTGGTTCATGCTCAGTTTCTTTATGACCCAGGTTTGTGACTGAAGGTTCTTTTAATCTTTACCTTCTCCAGTAGAGATCTGAAATGACAATATTGAGTCCCTTTTCTTGACTATGCCTCCCTGACAAGCTGCTTCTCGCAGAGGTGGCCCTTCTTTGTGATTCCTCATTCAGCTATGCTTTTCCTAGATATTATTGTCCTGTAAACTGGCAACAACTTATGCTAATCATCAGTATATAGAACATATGCTCTAGTAACTCTTTTACCTATTTTTAAGAACTAAGTACACAATTTAAGATGCTAAAACTTTTGCAGTATTTATGAGAAGAGGCTCTAACATCAAAGTGTTGTCAAACAATACTTTTGATGGAGAGGATAGCACCCAACTTTTAAGAAGGAAATGTTTTTCCCTGCAATATTTCTTGTTGAGATTTAAGTTTTTCATGGAGAATGTATCTATATGAGGTCACCTAATAAAATATTTTTGATCAATACAATTTTGGACCAAAGAATTCTTAAGTTTTCAAAGATTAATGATATTCTTTTTTTTTAATTTAATTTATTTATCATAAAGAGCACAAGCAGGGGGAGTGGCAGGCAGAGGGAGAAGCAGGCTCCCCGTGGAGCAAGGAGCCAGATGCGGGACTTGATTCTAGGACCCCGAGATCATGACCTGAGCTGAAGGCAGATGCTTAACCGACTGAGCCACCCAGGCATCTCAGGTTTTTTTGTCAAATAAAAAAAAAATCATTGATTTACAAGTCTTAAAAATTACCAAATTTATGTACCATTCTCCCTTCTACAACCTGCATTTTACAGGTCCAGGGAGGTCGAGTGTTTTTACAAATTTTGTGAGCTGGGCCTTAAGTCTAGTTTCCTGGATTTCCAGTTCTTTCCACCGCCCCAGTTTGCCTTGCCAGCTTATCACTTTAGGTATGAAAGATTGAATAGGGATAATTTAGAAAATTTCAGATTTAATCTATGAATCTGCTCTAGATAGTATTTATCTCCCTTACACCATCTGCCCAGTTCTGAACCTGGGCCACACAAGCATGATCTACTGGCAAGAGGGTTGGTGGGAGAGAAGGTTGATGGGCATAATATTAGTAACTACTTAATGATACGTTATTAAAAGTAACTCTGGGTGGCTCAGTTGGTTAGGCATCTGGCTTCAGCTCAGATCATGATCTCCAGGTGCAGGGATCAAGCCCCATGTTGGGCTTCCTGCTCAGTGGGGGTTTACTTCTCCCTTTCCCTCTCCCCCTGCCCCTCCTCCACCATTCATGCTTTCTCTCTCAAAGAAAGAAATAAAATCTTTTAAAAAAATACCTTTTCTTTGGGTTCTTTAAGCAAAATTGTAAGAGCTTTAAGAAAATATAAAGATGTGTGACCTAACTTTAGTAATTCAGAATATGTGACAGAGCTTTCTAGAGTGGAATTGTTGGGGGACAGATAGCCTTTGATCAATAGATAATAAATGATTGACAGTGGAGGTGGGGTAGAATCATGAGACTGGCTGCCATCACCTGTCTCTCTAGAAAAACATGGCAGGCTGGAGGAAATGGTCAGTTACTGGAAAACAGTCCAAGTGAGGGCCCTCCAGTGAACAGAATTAGGCAGTGTACAGTCTAATGCATAACCATTCTTAGGAAATGGTGGATTTTGTTTTCCACTGCAGTCTCCAGGATCAAGATCTTTTATTTTACATGGAGTCCAGTAAGGGAGGAATGACCATAGTAAAGCCACACAATTTGTCTGTGACATTTCTGCCTCCTTGGGGATCCATTCTTTTGGGTCTGGCCTCCTTAGCTTCGCATTAAATGTTTGTATCTTTTCTTTGGGACCTAGTCCAGCTGAGCATAGCCTGATAATGCTGAATGAACATCATTACAAAGTTTGGAAGAGAAAGAAGTTTCTCTATAGCCTTTACATCAGTACAACAAATACCAAAAAGTTGTCTTGATTCTATTTCATTTCTTTATCCATCTTATGCCCATTCATCTGTCAGTTACTATGTGTGACTTACCATGCTAGGTGCTGAGCATACAGTGGTGCAAGAGGCAATGTGTTCCTTGACCTCACGGATGTTACAGGATGGTAGGTAAAGTCACAGCCATTGAGCCAGGTGCCACCCTCCCCTGCTTCTCCTTCACTTTTGTTCCTCCTGGACAACTGCCTCTCTTTGATAGGGAGAAAGAGAGAGAGCATCAGCATTTCCTTAGTTCTGGGGACAAAAGCTGAGACTGAGAAGTGTTTTCAGGAGCTCTGGAGGCTGATCCTTAGGCTAGGAGCAAGGGTGAAACAGAGAGGAAAGAACTGAGTAAGAAGGAGGAAAATGGGAGGAAGGGAAGGAGGGAAGAGAAGATGCTTATAGTAGGGCATGGGAAGGTGTCCACTAGCATCTTAGTTATTCCCGGTTCTAACTCTTCGTATTACTGAACCTTTGACAGAAGGAAAAGATATTCTAGTTCCTCAAATCCAGTTCTGGTTGAAAGGGGTGCTATTGGCCTTGCACTTCGGTGATGTGCCCCGATTTCTTGTGTCCTCAGTTATCTGTCCTGGAAGTTCCGCTTATCCATTGTAACAGCCAAGTAATACTGAATTTCCTCTGGCCAGCCTGGAGAGCCTTAAGCTAACAGCCCCTGAAAGACAGGAAACCAGCATGGAGGTGTGGAGGGATGGGCAGGTCAGGGTATCTTCTGATCTCCTTGGGGTCAGAGAAGGGGTGGAGGGCTGTCAGTGTCCAGACGGTTCCCGGGAGAGCACTGGGCCTGCATCCACCCTGTCAGGCCCAGGAAGAAGATGCTGGATGAAGTTTCCTTTTCAGGGAGTAGATTCCCCCCCCCCCCTTACAGTGAAATTGGAACAGTCCTGGGAAAATGGGGCAGGTGTCATGCAACAATCAAGAGACAAAGCTGTTTACTCAACTCAGCAGAGGGGCCAGGGGCCCTACGGGAGCGTGAGCGATAATCTGGATACAAAGAAAACTACTATTTTCTGAATCAAGAGTAGTCCCTTCAGGTTGGGGACGGGGATCTGCACGTGGGTCCCCCTCTGACAGGTGGACGTGGGAGAAGGGTGGGCAGTCAAAGAGCATCTCTGAGATGGGAGGCTAGGGGGAACTCCGAGTTCTTTTCTCCAGCCAGTAGGAAAGGATATTTCCAGGTACAAGCTCCGCCTCCGGGTACCCTACTAAGCCCACTGCAGGCAGGGCTAAGGAGGGGGAAGCCCTCCTTTTGAGGAGGGTGTGGGGCAGATGTTCACTTTTCACTAAGTCTCTGGGTTTCAGCAGGAGGAGAGGGGGAGAACCAGGGGGTGCTGAACAGCAGCGAAGGCCGGCCAGGCCCGCCCAGGCCCGCTGGCAGTTCCAGTCCGGGGACCGAGGCAGCCCAAGAGGGGTACGAAGCCCGCGCCGGGAGGTCCCCAAAT
Organism: Leptonychotes weddellii; assembly: GCF_054177405.1. Taxonomy (NCBI): domain Eukaryota; kingdom Metazoa; phylum Chordata; class Mammalia; order Carnivora; family Phocidae; genus Leptonychotes; species Leptonychotes weddellii. The sequence goes on from NC_138373.1 coordinate 46,165,108, forward strand.
CCACCCGCAGCCCGGGCGCCTAGTAACTCCGGGAGTCCAGCTCCCAAAGGGAAAACGAGGCAGCGCCTGGCACGTCCTGCGCGTCCCCGGTCCCGAGGCTTCCAGGCTTTCTCCTCGCCACGAGGCCCTCTCCCTCGGCCAGAATTTGACGCGAGCGCCGATTTTGGTGCAATGCGAATTAGCTCTAGTCGCCGAGTCGGGAGGGACCGACAGGCTCCGGGAGCGCCAGAAGCGGGCCCGCATGGCGGGGCCCGAGTCAACGCCCACCTCCGCCTGCATCCCCACCGCCTTCTCCCGTCGCCATAACAACCGGCCCCCGCCCGCCTGCTCCGCGCCGCCCCGGGACGCACCGGCCACTGGCCCGGGCGCTCGGGGAAAGCGCCCCCACCCTCGGCGCCTCGGATCCCGGCAGCCTCTCACTCCCGCCCCCACCCCGCTGCTGCCAAGCACAACGCAGAGGCGCCCCCTCCCGCCGCCAAGGAGGAAAGCCCTCGCGCCCCCGGGACTTGACTGGAGAATTACTAAAGCACCTCAAGGGCTGGGGTCCTCCCGCGCGCGCCCCGGCGCCCTGCACCTGCCGGGGTCCCCCGCACCTGCCCTCTCCGGGGCTCCAGGGCGCGCGCCGCGGCCAGCCGACGGCGGTGCCCCGCGCCCGGTGCACGGCGCTCCCGGGGAGCAGGACATCCCCGAAGGCGGCAACGCGCCGGAGGCGGAGAGGCGGGAGGCGGGAGGCGGCCGGGGCGCGCGGGGAGGGCGGGGAGCCCGCGGGAGGAGGAGGAGGGGGAGGAGGGGGAGGGAGCAAGGCGGGCGGCAGGGAGGGAGGAGAAGGGAGGCAAGAAAGTAGCAGAAAGTGAGGCTGGCAGCCGGCGGCAAAGGAGCGGGGCGAGCGGCGGCGGCAGGAAGTCTGTGCCCGAGACGAGCAGAAATAAGAGCCAGGGAGGGACCGCGGCGGCGGCGAGAGTGAAAGAGGAAACTGCAGAAGAGGAAGCTCTGCCGCAGCACAAAGTCTCCTCCGGCTCCCGCGCCGAGCATCCCCGCGCGCCGGCCCCAGCCCTCCCGGACAGGCTCGCCGCCGCCGCCTGCGCCCCTGTCGCCGGGCGCCCCCTCCTCAGCGCGCCCAACCCGGCCCCACGCGCCCCGGCCGCGCAGCCTCGCCGCCCTCGGCACACGCCGCCCTCGTCTGCCATGGCCCGGGAGAACGGCGAGAGCAGCTCCTCCTGGAAAAAGCAAGCTGAAGACATCAAGAAAATCTTCGAGTTCAAGGAGACTCTCGGAACGTAAGTGGGGCTCCGGGAGAGAAGGGTGGAGGTACCTACCGGCGGCCGCGGGTGCACAGGCGGCGCCTGCTGCCACCACCACCGGCCACCGCAGCAGGAACCGGCTGGTCGCCGCGTCCTCATTGTCCGGTTTTCGGCTCTGCGGAGCCCCCCGCGTGTCCATCGCGTGGGTCTGCGTCCCTCGGGCGCAGGTGGACACCGCTCCCGGGCGGGGGCGATAGGACCTCTGAGCTTTTGGGAGGACAGCCCCCGGCAGGCGACTTTCCACTTCCCCTGACACCGCCGCCCTCCTCGACTTCTTTCTCCCCACGCGTGACTGTGGGCTGAGCATGGTGGATATGAGTGTTTCCTGGCTGTGTACGTTTACTCACCGTGTGTGTGGGCGCACCGTGTAGATGAGAGATAGGGTCTCGAGAAAATGGGGCTTCGGTCATTCCCATTTCTGTCCTTCCACCATGTATTCTTAGAGAATCGACATCTGCACGTACTAGGTGTAGGCAAGACTTTGGAAGCCACGCGATCATGGAAGGGAAGAATTTCGCAGTGTGCAGGGTCACGTGTGGGTAGAGCCTTACCTGAGTGCATGTCCATTTCACATAGGCTCAGCCACACACGCTGGGGTGTATGTCTCCAGGGAGGGTCTGTGAGTGTCTCCCTACAGGGGACTTCTCTCCCGGGCTGCCTTTAGTCCAGTGTTGGACTGCGTCGACAGGAAGCTGAAATACTCAGAAGTCGATGGCATCAGTGCCCCCAAGCATATGCTGCTCAGTTCAGTGGGTGCTCTCTTTCTGCCCAGGAGTTGGTTTTTGTTTGTTTTGTTTTGAAGCGCCCCAGAATAGGTAGGGAGGCTGATAGTGAAAGAGAATCAGGCATTGCTGGTGAGTCTGAAGTTCAAGTTATTTTCTTCCCTCATGTGATCAGTATCTGTTGGTGATCAGTATCTGTCAGTATATATATTCTCTCACACGCACACATGTGCTATATGAACTGAACATTTAGCAGGGGTTCATGGAGGTGTTGATTAGGCTGGGAAGAGAAAGAGGAGGTGTTTGGTGAGCTAAATCATTGTGTTCTTCCTTCCCCCCTTCCTTCCCTTTCCCTCCTTTCCTTGTTTTTGTGTGTTGGCTTGCTTTTCCAGAACCACATTTTCCAACCCAGATTGTCTGCTGCCCCCTACTCAGGGTCCCCTGTGGCTGTTCAGTCATTTCCCTCACCCCCACCCCCACATCTGCAGTGGGTCCCCCAGAGTGAAGTTGTGAAGGCAGCATTCCCAGCCATGCTTCTGATTCCCAGGAAAGCACACTGGCAAGGCTGAGAATAGGGTCTCCCAGCTGTTGTGCTGTACTTTAGGGAGGGCACCTGTGGGTATAGACTATCTTTGTTGGGATGAAAATAGAAGGGACTTTGCCCTTTTTAATAAAGAGGGGTTTGGGACTGCCTCTCTCAGCATGGCCAGTTAAGGGGTGAGTTTTGGTCAAAACTTTTGAAAATTACTATTGAGGTTTATTCGGATATGGGGTTTTGATGCTGGGATGCTCAAGTTATGGAGAAGCAAGAAGCATGCCCATGCTTGTCATCCTGAGACCGGTTATGTGGCTGCAGAGGAGGGGATGGGAGAGAGCGGAGTCTCAGTATGTGGGAATGCCTTCCTTTGCATGGCACATCCCCACCTGAGCCCCTCTCTCTGCTCCCCCTGCCTGCAGCTTCCAGGTGGACAGAGGCCGTCTCCCCCTAACTGACTCCTGCTTTTCAGGAGAGCCCTGCAGCCTCACCTCTGCAGCAGCCAGGCCGCGGAAGCTCAGTGAGCTGTGGCTTTATTAAGTGGCTCCTGCTGAAGCAGGCGCTGTTTGGGGGTGACTGCAGGCGGTTTTCCCTCTGGGAAGGATGGGGATTTGCCTTCTGGTACCAGAGAGGCCAGGGGAGCTGTTGCAGAACAATCTCTTGGACTCTGGTGAGGTGCCCCGTGAACTTGGGCATGGGTCTCTGTTGGGGTCCCAAAGCTTTGCCTTCTGCCTTGGAAATAATTCTTTGAAAAGAAGTTTTCCACTGAGGCCCTGTGGTGCTGGCGTGGGTTCTAAAAGAGTCTAACACAAATAATTAAATGATCAAAATGTTTTTACTCAATGACGTAATAATAATAGTCATTATAGGTGACTTTCTTAAATGAATACCAAGTATCAGGCATTATTCTAAGTGCCTTACATGTATTTCACTCTCATAATAAGCTTAGAAGGTGGGTTTTGCTATTATCCCCAATTGGCAGATTGGGGAAAAATGAGGTGACAGAGAGATTAAGTGACTCGCCAAACATGAGCTAGTTATTAAGTGGTGGAGCTGATACTTGAATCTAGGCAGAACAACTCATCATGATCCATATGGGGTTGACCTATGTTGTGGGTTATGTAACAGCAAATGTTTTCTAATAATTTGATTTAACTTGAGTATTTGGAAAGCTAATTTTAATATTAATGCAAAGAAAACATCATTCTGGGGTAACCTGTTATCTAAATATGGCAACATTTCAAAGCTTTTAGATTATCAGCATTATTTCGTCTGCTTGGACTTCGTAGCAGTGGTCTGAAATTCAGCATGCCTGTTTCACCCGGGGCCAGCTCCAGTGACCTTGACCTGAGTCCGAATAGGGAGGTCGCTTCCCGTCCTGTCTGTGCAGATGCGGAGTCTGGACCCCTCTCCTGTTTGTAATGAAACCTAGCATAAGTCAAAGGCATCACTAATCAAGATTGGGATTCATTTCCAAGATACTCTGCAGTTCCAAGTCCTTTTGTTTGTCACACCTTCCCCATATGCCTTCAGGATCCTAAGGCAGGAAAGCCCTGCCAGGAGCCAGACTGTCATCTCTCAGTGTTAAAATGCTTTTAAAATGAAGCACTGTAGGGCTGCCAGGGTGGCTCAGTTGTTAAGTGTCTGCCTTTGGCTCAGGTCATGATCTCAGGGTCCTGGGATCCAGCCCGTCATCAGGCTCCCTGCTCGGTGGGGAGTTGCTTCTCCCTCTCCCACTCCCCCTGCTTGTGTTCCCTCTCTCGCTGTGTCTCTCTCTGTCAAATAAATAAATAAATAAAATCTAAAATAAAATAAAATAAAGCATCGTAAAGGCCTGAGGAGCACACTTAGCCAAACTTTGTCATCCGATATCTGGCTGCCTGATTCACGTACCTTTCCCTGCGGAGCTAGAACACTTACTGTTGAAGCCAAAGGGTCGAGTCATTTAGTTTGTGTGGTCAGAGGAGACTTGCTGGAGGGTGGGGGCCAAATGGGAGTGAAGGTGGGCCCAGGAGGGTGGGAAGGAGATGAAGGAAGCCAGGGACAGCCTAGGCAAAAAGATCTGTCTTTGGGGTTTGGGCCTGGGTTAACTGCTGTGCCTCTCAGTCAGGCCTCAGGAAGAACCTCCCAACCAGTGGGCTGCATGTAACTTCCTCTGAACTGGAATTCCAGAACCTGACCATAGCTCTGAGTAAGGTGAAAGACCTAATTACTGTTTAGTAATCCACGACGTGTTTTCAGATCCTTGGCACACTGTGTGAGCAAATAAATGTGTAACAGCAAATTAGGGGTAGTGAACATTTCTGTCAGTGTATTTACCAAGGCTCTTCAGACCACCTCTATTGGAGATACCTTTCAACAACTTCTGAAATTAAAAAAAAAATTGCCATTTGGAGAAGAATACGGATGGGAAGAGAGCTTTGGTGTGGTGTCCAGGAAGTACCCCAGACTCATGGAAATCACTTCTGTAATTTCCACACCATGAAAGGCATCTGAACAGAGAAGGCCTCAGTACTTGGCATGACACAGAATGATTGTCCCAATATACCTCCTTTCCTCTGGAGTATAGGAAATGGCATGTCCTAGAAAATAGATCTTCATCTCTGCAGGGTGTGAATGCATGGTTTTCTGATAGACTGAGCATTTTACGGTGAAGTAATTGCTGTCGGTAGGGGGCTGGACTGGGCATCGTGGAGGGTTTGAGCCTGGCTCCCAGGTCTGGCTCAGCCACTAATGGGTTGTGTGGCCTGTGGGCTGCTTGGTCATTTGTCCACACCACTCTCTCCCTGTCTCAGCTTCCTCCTCTCTAAAATCAGGGGTGGGGGGGGACAGGGAAGACAAGATGGTTTTCAAGTGCTCTTAGAACCCTGAGAATTTATGGCTCACCTGTACAAGGAAGCTACTCGCTGGGGCTCTTTTTTTTTTTTTTAAAGATTTTATTTATTTATTCATGAGAGACAGAGAGAGAGAGGCAGAGGGAGAAGCAGGCTTCCAAGGAGCAGAGAGCCCGATGCGGGACTCGATCCCAGGACCCCGGGATCACGACCTGAGCCGAAGGCAGACGCTCAACCATCTGAGCCACCCAGGCGCCCTCGCTGGGGCTCTTTACAAGCCTTCCATGTGTGGCTAGTGCAGCTCATTTTTGTTTGGAGCGACATTTTTAGGCCCATGCTAGTAGCAAAGTGAAACAGCTCGGGACACGAAGTCTTATCTCACTTAATGTCAATAGCATAGTGCGTTCCCTTTTTCATTAAATGAGTGCCTGCTGGTGCTGCTTTAGGAAGAGTGTAAATAGAAATATCCGTGGGGCAAGCACGGTCTTTTCCCACTAGTATCATCCTTACACTCCTTATTCTGAAATTGCTCAGTAAATACACCTGTTGAGGACACGGATGATTGAGTTATCTGAAAGCCCCAGTGGAAAACACACTCAAGTCTTTTTTGGGGATGTATGTTGGGGGTAAGAGGGGTAGAATGCAAAGCTGCTTCAGGTGGTTTGTATATTTGACTGGCTGGTTTAATAGTATTTATTCTGGGATTATTCAGAATTTTAGAGTCTGGGTGAAGCATTTGAAAGAATATCACCAAGAGGAACATAGGGGCAGAAGCCCCTAGATTTCTCCCTGAGGATATCCCAGGTGCGGTATTTGTTAGGAGTTTGTATTTCTCAGATCTCTTGTTTAGGGGGGCAGGATATAAATTCAGCCTCCCATACATTTAAAGATATCTACTGAGCATCTGCTGTATTCTAGGCACTGCGGGGCATAGCTACAAACAAACAACAAAAAAATACCCTCTTGGAGCTTACCTTCTGGTAGGAGAACCAGGGAATGAAAAAGATAAGTAAGTAAAATGTAGAGTATGGTGCAATTACTCTAGTACACACATGAGGGAGGAAACCAAGCTGGGAAGGGGGATTCTGTGGAGTGGGGTGATGGCAACTTGAGGCCGGGTAGTCATGGATGACCTTACTGAGAAGCTAGTATTTGAATACCATCTAAAGGAGCCCTGGGACATCTGAAGGCAGAATGTTCCCATCAGAGAGGGCAGCAAGAGCTGAGGGCCTGGCGGGAAGTTTGTCTGGTGTTCCAAGAGGCCCGTGTGGCTGGGAGTGGGTGGTCAGGGGAGGAGGGTGGGAGCTAAGAGAGGCATGAGGGTGAGGAAGTGGGGGGGGCAAGGTGGAGGGGAGATCGGATTCATGGAGGACCTTTATAGGCCTTCGTCAAAACTTTGTCTTTGCTCTGAGAGACGTGGGGGACATTGGAGGGTTTTGAGCAGAGGAGAACCTTGATCTGACTTAGGTGTTTCCATCATCACTGTACTTGCAGTGTTGATGATGGACTGGTGGGCTTAGGGACAGAAGTGGGGAGACCAGCTTGGAGGCCATTGCAATGATCCAGGTGACAGACAGGTGGTTTAGAAGGAGGAAGTAGCTATGGAGGTGATGAGAAGTGATTGGATCCTGGATATTTTTGGAAGGGACAACAGAAAGGAATTGCTGTGGTTGGGTGTGAGATTCTCCAAGGCTTTGGGGTTGGAAGAAAGGTGCCATTGGATGGTTTTGGTCAGTTTATGCAAGGATTTTCTGAGTGCCTGCAGTTCCTTCTTCAATTAAAAATATGGCTCCCCAGGAGGCTGTGGACTCCCTGATGATTCCTGGGAAATCTGGTAAGGATTGGAGGTGTGAGGTTGGAGGTCTATCACTGTGGGTGCAAGGTGATCAGCAATGTGACAGTCCCCCTCTGGGACCCTAAGCTGTCCCAGAGGAGAGAGGAGGGGAAGAAGAGAGATTGAAGGGGATTTAAGGAGATTTATTTGGGGAAAGGAAAGATTAAGGGGATTTATGGAGACCTAGCCAAAAAAAA
>NC_138373.1:46173030-46222394 GCF_054177405.1 Leptonychotes weddellii
CCAGTACCTTGCAGGCTGCACAACAGATGGAGGCTTTGTTTGGTTCAGTTTTAAAAATCCCGGAGTCATGAAGTTGTCTCGGTAGCTGCTCAGGAAGCTTGCTTTTCTAAATGTTTTCCTTACTGATAAGCTCTTCAGAATGCTCTGTCCCTCTTTTCTTCCTCTGGATTTTGTCTCTCTAGATCATCACCGCTTTTCTGCTTGTGGATTACTTACTCAGTGGATTAGCTGGGGTGAACTTCTAATCTGTGGGGCTTTGCCTTGCTTCTTCCCTCAGCCTGCTGGCGGGCTCTTTCTGTTGGCTGCCATCAGGACTGCGCTCGGGGAAAGAAGACTAGTTGTCAGGGCCCCCAAACAGAGTCTTCCTCAGTAGGACGGCCCAAAACGAAATATAAACGATGTTTGAACCACACCCTTCTGTCAGTTGGGTACCACAGTTGGCTGTGTCCTGTGGTGTCCTTTTAAATACTATTTTCTGTTACTTTCCTTTTTGAGATATCCCACCTCAAGCATGGCTTGTTGTGGTCTTGAGATTACTCATGGAAGCAAGGCGTACTTGGCTTTTTCATCGTTTCCCTTGCAGATCGGGCCTTTAGTGGCTTTGTGATTTTTTTCTGCATGCCAGTGTGTCTAAAACCCGATGATGATCCCTTCATTTTTCTTTAGTAGATGTGATGGCCATAGAACTGCAGATGCGATGAAGATTTCTGGGCATGTGCAGTAGCATTTCCTGGTTTTTCCCTCAGAATTTATTGAGCCCTTTGTCTCAGTGTCCCAGATGTAGTCCCTCTAAGGTAAAAGTTTTCCTTGTTCTTGGTACCTTGGCAAAACCTGAGTGAAAAAAAAAATGTGCATTTTCTCCTTTGCCAACACCTACATTCTGGATGTATTAGATTTTTTGAGGAGATTGCCAAGACGAGTTAGTGTGAAGGCGTGGAGGTGGTTTGAAAAAGAATAATATCTGCTAGGCATGGGATACTTCACTAGACACTTGACCAATTGGTGGGTCGTTTAATTTGTCAATGACCCTGTGTATTAAGTACTGTTTGACAGTTGAGGAGAACTGACTGACCCCAGGTCCCATGATGCGTAAGTCGCAGGACAGGGATTGACCCTAGATCTGTCTGAAGCAGCTCTGGAAGGCTGTGCCTGGCTCACAGCTGGGCTGACTGAGGTGGAACAGGCTTCTCCAGGGTGTGTCCTAGAAATCTGCACCACTGACAGGAGACTTGTGTGCTGGTGTGTCATAACTGTGGTTCCTGGGTCTCTAGATCTTCAGCCTCCTTCACGGGTGCACTGGAGGCCTTGCCTTCGGTGCCGGAGCTGGGGAGTTGTATTATGCTCAGTGTGCAGGAGAGGGGCCTGGGACTTGGGCTGTATGACCTGGCTTATGCTTCATCAGAAACCTCTGTGTTGAGAGAGGATGGGCCTCAGGACTCGTTTACAGGTTAAGGATCAATTTTGTTATTGGGTTGCTATTTCTGTACCAGCAACATGAAGAACATCATTTTTTAACACACCCAGAGAACCCTGAGATTTCAAATCAGACTGTTTGCAAAAGAAAAAACTGTGCAAAATGCACATCATTTATAGCTTAGGTATCCGTTAGCAAAAGGTCATGCGCAATTCAGGCAGATATCCAGAAGTTCAGATCAAGTCAGGTTTGTTTGTTTGTTTGTTTATTTATTTATTATTTGAGAGCGAGGGAACACAAGCAGGGGGAACAGCAGAGGGAGAGGGAGAAGGAGAAGCAGGCTCCCCGCCAAGCAGAGGGCCCGACCCTGGGATCATGACCTGAGCCAACAGACGCTCAACTGACTAAGCCACCCAGGAGCCCCAAGTCTGGTTTATTTTCTGAAATGGCTAGTAAAACGTGCACAGGAATGTGATTTCTATCCTTACCCCTCCTGTTTGGGCTGGTGTTGAGCTGCTTACTTAGTGGCTTGTTGAACAAGTAGGGGACAGATATTGTTATATTGCTGACTCCCAGCTCAGTGTTCTTTTTATACTGAACTTTTTAAAATTGTTTTTGTTCTGATCACACTAAAATAATTATTTCCCTTTTTTTTTTTAAAGATTTATTTTATTTATTTGACAGAGAGACAGCGAGAGAGGGAACACAAGCAGGGGAGTGGGAGAGGGAGAAGCAGGGTTCCCGCGGAGCAGGAGCCTGATGCGGGGCTCGATCCCAGGACCCTGGGATCATGACCTGAGCCGAAGGCAGACGCTTAACAACGGAGCCACCCAGGCACCCCTATTTCCCTTTTCTTGTTACAAAGTACTGTAAGTGCTTTTCAAAAGTTTTTTAGATCAGATTTACTTTTTCTCAGGGCTTGGCAATTAAACAAAATCATTATTAGCTGTGCAATAAAGGACTCATACTATGTGCCTTAAATGGTTTCTTTATATTTTCGCTAATTAGAACATACCAGGAGACAGCCAATAGAAATATTAAAAGTTTTGAACACCTGCTCTATTAAGGAAGACGTGCCAGTGTGATGTGCAACATTACTCACTGTTTCTTTTCAGGATCTGTTTGGAAATCTGTTTCTCTAATGATTTATATGCAGGATGACCTTTTCCCACCGTTACAGGCAATGTCTTTATAAAGAAACATTTGAAGTTGTATTGAGTTCACATCCAGAGATAATCAGGAGCCAAGCTGTTTCACGTTCCAGTTTGAGGTTCTGACTTTGCCTGGGTTTCATTCTGGAGAAAGCATCTGACACATGCAGCTGAGCTCACAGGCCATGTCGTAGCCCATAGGCCTCATTCCTTTGGATTTCAGAGTGACCTCCTGGGTCCTGGACATCGATGCCCTCTGGGGCCAGCTTTACAGTGACACAGGGTCCCATGTTCCCCTAATGCGTTTCTCCCTCTGTATTGAAATTCTTGATATTTTTTGAACAAGGATTCCCTTCTTCCCCCCCTCCCCATTTTGCACTGAGTTCTGCAGGTTGCAGAGCTGGTCTGATCCCTTTTAATTAGAAAACTTTTCCCTCCAACCTTCCAGCCTGATGTCAAAGGGATTTTACTGATTGATTAAACTTTTCTTAGGGTTAGTGGTTAAAAAAGTTTTTGAACACTGAGGGTATTGGGTACTTGGGGAAGTCTTGTATTGTGATGTCCTGTGTGGTAATCCTACCCAGGCATGGTCATACATTTTATATAAAAAAAATATTTGAGGCACTACTTTGCAAAAATTTGAGGTGTTCTCAGAATGCTGTGGCCTGCAGGCTTTCTCAGTTTTATAATGGATTAAAAATAAACAATTTTATTTACAGTTGTAAACTTAAACACAGAAAATCCTGGGTTCTGCATCTGTGACACTTCCAAGGCCTCTTGATCAAAGAGGGCATCAGCAGGCAGGGAAGCCAACACATGGTCCAATCCAGATTATTTTACTCACGCGCATCACCCAGAGCAAGGGAAGGCCTGATCCATTTTGCTCTGGACCTCAGCTCCCCACACTGTGACATCACCATGGGGGGTTTGGGCTTATGGTTGGGGCCTCTGGGAACATTCTTAATCTTTTGCATCACTAGAAGTCCGTCAGTGATTTTTTTTCAAACACCACGTGCTTCCCATCCAGCCAATGACATTTAGAGCAGGTGATGAAGAACTGGCAGCCATTTGTACTGGGACCACTGAAGCAGGTCTGGAGCTGAATGTCTAAGTTTAAAATTTTCATCTGCAAATGGCCCCCCCACCCCCAGTAAATACCGGCGACTCTAATACCATCTCCGTTAACAAAATCCCCACCCTGAATCATGAAATCCGTTATGACCCTGTGGAAGGTGCTTCCTTTGTATCCTGTTGGAACCCCACCTTTTGTATAACCCCAAAGAAGGAGACTTGGAATGATGATGACAGGTAATCATAGGCCTTTCCAGTTTACCACACACTTGAGCCAAGGGACTCTCCTGAATTCTCCAGTGCAGAACTGCCTAAAATTCTTGGCTATCTTAGGCACAACGTCTGCAAAGAACTTGATCTTCACGCGGCCAACTTCCTGGCTGCCAAGGCTGACATCAAAGCATAGTGGATCTTATAAGTAGGTCATGGTCTGTGGATGGGGGTACAGTCCTCCCTAGGCCTGACTCCTGGCTCTCCTGCTCACCAGCCGTATATGTGTGGAATGCTGAGCCTCTATCATTCATGGAATGGAGATAACAATGGCACACATTGTCTAAGATTGCTAAGAGGTTTTGGTGAGATGAAGTGCAGAAGTTTGTGCTTTTTTTGTTGTTTTGTTTTTGCATAATGCCTGGTATATATCAAGTGCTCAATAAATGTTAGCTGAAATCACTTCATTTTGGGCCTATTTCTGCCACTCTGATTCATGGTCAAATATGACACCTTTAACTCCCAGTTTGATAGCTTTCAAAATTGTGTCATAAAGCAAATGGATCAGCATAGATCTTTTAGGAGAACTTTAAAAAAAGGAAAAAAAAAAGGATGTTTTGAGATGTTGTCCTTGCATATGAAGGGCAGGGATTGCTAAGTTTCCTGGTAATTGATATGTCAACGTGTAGCCAGAAATAATATTTGGAGGGTCAAACTGAAAAGAGGTAAGAATGCAGTTCATCACAGGTGCATGCACACACACACACACACACACACACACCCTAGTATATTGTAGGCCCTATGGACACAAAAATGAAAAGGTCACAACCGCTCCTTTCCTCAAGGAGTTCTTAGAAGGTACTCTTTCATGATATTTGCTACATGGTCCTGCAGAGCTGGAAAAAGGGAGACATTTGCTCATGTGGTTTCTTCTCTGATGTTACAGTTCACAGGCCATGCACCTGCAGTGTCTTAGGGCTTGGCATTGCAAGGAATGATGGGAGAGGGCTGCAAAAGAGAACAAGTGAGTGTTTGGCTTGCGTGACTGTGAGTGGGGGGTGGGCTGGGAGCGGGGTGGAGAGGAGGCAGATCTGATTTCAGATCAGGTGAAACCCTTTTCCCCTCAGCCCTGAGAGCAGCTGAGCCTGTTCCAGCTGCCAGTTAAGCAGATACATGGTTTCAAGTATGAGATAAAAGTTCTAATGCTGCGAGGTTTCAGTCACACTTGTGGCCCATTTTGTGTCATAATTATTCAGTCTGACAACAGAAAGGAGGCTGAACGGTCCTTCCTTTTATGAAGCAGATAACATAATGGCACTTCTGCTTTTCATGTGATTATTGCTTTTATAAAATAGATTGATTTTTATCATGGTGCACCCAAATCTATATATTTTTATAGAGCGTTTCTCACCTGATGTAAGGCTCACATATTCAGTAATGATATAATCGGCTGGTCTGTCATTTACCCATCTCTTTTGGCTTAAAATGAATGGCTTGAGGTTCAGATGAAAACAGCGAAAAGTATATCCCTGCCTGAAGTAGCTAGTGCATTTTATGAATTTCTTCCATTTCGATTTAGTCGAAGGCCTTCGTCTTTTCTTTAGACTTAGGGAAATAAGGAGGTGGAAGTGGAGAGAACGAGCTGTACCTTCAAAATAATTGTAAAAGGAGGTCACTTTTGTACATTCATCGAGCACCAACAATGGGCCAGGTGCCGCATAAAGCTGCAGAATTAATGCTGCCCCCTTCCCGGTGTGCTTGAGGCCTGATGAGGACCAATGTGATCAAAACCTGCAGTTTGCTAAGAGAAATCCTGGGTACTGTTTCTTAAAAGGGAAGTAGGAAGAATGTGAAAAACATGTCGCTTTATTGTGAACATGTCATCTGTCAGGTTCCTCTGGTAACCAGGCTCAGCCCGGGTTTGTATCATGCGGTCCTCACGTGGCCTTGAGCAGATGTAGGGACACTATGGATTTTTACGCCGCAGAATGTTGACTCTGGCAAGGGCCTTGTGAACATCTTGTTCTTTGATCAGGTTGAGGAAACAGAGGCCTGGGACGGTTGGGGCCTTCCCCAGGGCCACAGCGCGAAAGGTGGTAGATTTGGTGTAAATAATAGGAACTTTTGTGTGCAGGGCTCCTTCCGTGATGGCACAAATGCTCAAGCTCTTTAGGGGACGGAAATGCATGTAGGTTCTCCTTCGAGAGGAGTAAACATGATTGCAATCTGCCTTCTTATCCTACTTTTGATTCCTTATCAAACTCTCAGGGAGGCTGAGGAGTGTGGTCCTCGGGAACCCCTGTCTCTGCTGTTGTGAGAATTCAGTGACCCGGGCGCCTGGGTGGCTCAGTCGGTAAGCGTTTGCCTTCGGCTCAGGTCATGATTCCAGAGTCCTGGGATCGAGCCCCACATCGGGCTCCCTGCTCGGCGGGAACCCTGCTTCTCCCTTTCCCACTCCCCCTGCTTGTGTTCCCTCTCTCGCTGTCTCTGTCAGATAAATAATAAAAAATTCTTAAAAAAAAAAAAAGAATTCAGTGAACCGACAGAGGTCAAGTTCTTAGCACAGGCCTGCCTCACAGTGAGCACTCAATCACCGTGAGCCGTGGCTGTCAAGAGCTACGGGACATGGGTGAGCGCAGGCGGCTGTGGGGCTCGCCTTGTTTTCTGTGCTTTATTACCGTGTGGCCTTTGTCCTTCGGCGTCAGCGGCTTGGCTCTCCTGCCTGAGGGGGCTGCTTTCATTTCAGGAGACCAAGTGTAGGAGCCCCCCGTCTGCTAACTTATTGTTGGGTTTATTTCTGTCATTGCTTGATGATTTTTAGTTGTTGATGAATGGTTTTCTGTGGCTGACGTTGCTAATTAGGAGACAGCCCCGTATGTATGTGTGTGTGTGTGCGCGCGCGCGCGCGCACGTGCGCCGGTGTGCGCATGTTTTTGCATGTAAGAGATATTTGATACAGTTTAATTAAGTTTCGTGTCGTCCTCTGGAAAGCTGGTGGCTCCGCTAAGCCCAGCACCTGGGCCCTGGGAGGCGTCCCGCCTTGACTCCGGAAGGAGAGTCCGCTGAGTTTCCCGAACAAGTCCCTCTCTCAGCAACTGCTCTGCTGCACACGGATCTCCACTCCTTCGTTTTTCCCCTGCTTGCCAACGGGGTGCTAACCTTTCTGAGACAGGAACTTTTGTCGGGTGCCTACGGTTTTCACAGCTAAGAAAATATATTGTCTTTAGGCTCGTTGTCAAGCTTTCAAAGAGGACAGAGCGGACCTCTCAGGATTGATTAGAATCACAGTCTGAGTTTTTGGAAGGTGGTGGTGTAGCACACATACCGACGCGGCCCGAGTTCACCTTCACAGTGCTGGGCAGTTCTCATCATGTTAATTGGACGGTTTCAGATGAGCCAATTAGCCTGTGTCAGGAGCATGCTAAAATGGGAGAGATGGGGGCGCCTGGGTGGCTCAGTTGGTTAAGCGACTGCCTTCGGCTCAGGTCGTGATCCTGGAGTCCCGGGATCGAGTCCCGCATCGGGCTCCCTGCTCGGCAGGGAGTCTGCTTCTCCCTCTGACCCTCCCCCCTCTCATGCTCTCTGTCTCTCATTCTCTCTCTCGCAAATAAATAAAATCTTAAAAAAAAAAAATTAAAATGGGAGAGATGGGGAGTTTGGCAGTGCCGTTTCTGATGAGTTTTCAGAGTGCAGACGTGGCTTTTCCGGGGGCTTGGGGACATAAGGTAATTCAGCCCGTCGGCTTTTTTCCTATGCGTCTCTTTAAAGGAGAACAGGCAAACACCGATTGTGTTAGCTCCTATTTGCAATTTTTTCGTGAAAACCATGGTTTAGAAGGTGTGCCGAGTCGGTGCTGGGCCTCATCAGCCCAAACTCCAGCACCTTCTGTCCCTATGATACTATGTAATGGTAACACACATAAAGTCCTTATGGTGTGCATCACACTTATTCCAGATTATAAACTGCTTGTGGATGAGCCTGACACACCTCTCAGTAACTTGTATGGGATCTTGCACATGAAATACTTAGAAATGAAATGGAAGATGTAGCAGTCTACCAGAATACAGATGCAAAAAAAAAAACAAAAAAAAACGAATATTGTTTTGAAGGATTTTCAGCCCCAGAAGTTTGAAAACCAGAAATTATAATGGATCGACGACTCCATTTCCTGAACACTTTAGTTAAGAAATACTTCTGCTATCAGTAATAATAGCACCTACTATATTCCAGGCATTTTATGAAAAGCGTGTCGTGTAATCTACACAACATTCCTGCAAGGCTATCCTTTAAAAATTTTTTAACAGTTGGCACAGAGAGGATACAAACTTGCCCAAAGATGTACAGCTAGGAATGGAAAGACCTGGGATTTGAAGCCATGTCTTTTCAAGCCCAGATTTTTTTCCCCTATACCTCTGAATATGTATCCCAGCTAACCAGATGTTGCTGTAATATAATTTGTTTAGGGGTCAGAGCAGATGATCTGCCTTTCTGAGTGTAGTTTTTGACCTGAAGTATTTGGTGTGACTAAATAATCAAATTAAGTAACTGTCAAATCCCTCTTTGTTCTGGATTTACAGATTTAAATACAATTAGAATAGATTTTCCCCAAATGTTTTTTTTAGGTACTGTGAAGAGCCTTTTGTGGTAGAACTAATTTTGGTGGGTAGGACAATGAGAACTCAGGGAACATTCAAACACGAAAACTGACACAGAATTTCAGAATAGGCTCAGAATGAAGTCTTCCTTTGACTAGTGAATTGAGTGACTGACAACTCAGGGAAATGTCAAAATGACTTTAACTTAATGCCCACTGCTTGGGCTTTATCTTCGCAGGTGTTTATTTCACCAGACACAGGCTTTGGATTTCATTAAATCCGTCCATTTCTCCTTGAACTTCACAACCACCTGAGATTTCCCTTTAATATGTCACTGCCCCTTTCCGACCTATTATAAGTGCAAAGGATGTTGAAATTGTATTAGAGAAATAAATATTGAGGAAACTGTACAATTGGAAATGGGCATATTTAGGATTTTTATGAAAGGGTAGAACACTGAAATAACCTTTTTACCTTCCCACAAAAATTACAGTTAAGAATTCTACTCCCAGAGCTAACATCATACTTAATGGTGAAAGAATGAATGCTTTCTCCTCAGATTAAGAACAAGGCAAGATGTCTGCTCTCACCAGTTCTGTTCAACACTGTACTGGAGCTTCCAGTCTGGACAGTTAGGCAAAAAAAACAAAAAACAAAACAAAAAAACCCCCAACAAAATAAAAGGCATCCAGATTGTAAAGTAATAAGTCTCTATTTGCTGTTTCTATGACATGATCTTATAGAGAGAAAATCCTAAACTCCACTAAAATCTCCATTAAAAATCTATCTACTCCTAATATGAATTCATCAAAGCTGTAGGATACAAAATCAATATATAATATACAATATACAAAATCATTTATATATATATTCTGGGAATGAACCATCCAAAAACAAAATTAATAAAACAGTTTCATTCATAATGGCATCAAAAAGAATAAAACAGTTAGGAATAAATTTACCAAAGAAGTACAAGACTTGTACACTGCAGAGTACAAAATATCACTGGAAGAAATTAATAAAGTCCTAAATAAGTGGAAAGACATCCTGTATTAGTGGATTGGAAGACTTAATAGGGTCAAGATAGCAAAAGTTCCTAAATTTATCCGCAGAGTCAACACAGTATCTATCAAAATCCTAGCTGTCCTTTTTGCAAAAGTTGACAAACTGATCCTAAAGTTTATATGGAGATGCAGAGGACTCCAAAACAGTCTTGAAAAAGAACAAAGTTGGAGAAATCACACTTCTTGATTTTCCAAAACTTATTACAAAGCTACAATAATCAAGACAGTGTGGTGCTGGCATAAAGACAGACTTCTATAGCTCAGTGGACTGGAATTGAGAGTCCTGAAATAGACCTTTACATTTATGGTCTATTGATTGTTGACAGGGGTACTTAAGACAATTTAATGGGGCAAAGAATAGTCTTTTCAACAAATGGTGCTGGGACAGCTAGATCTCCATATGCAAAAGAATGAATTGGGACCATTACCTGACACCATATACAAAAATTAACTCAGAATGGTTCCATGACCTATATACCAGAGCTAAAACTATAAAACACTTAGAAGAAAACATAGGTGTAAATCTGTGTGCTTTGGAGTAAGCAGTGTTTCTTAGATAGGACACCAAAAGCACAAGCAACAAAAGAAAAAATAGACAAATTAATACTTCATCCAAACTGAAAACTTTTGTGCTTCAAAGGACATGGTCAAGATGGTGAAAAGACAACCCACATAATGGGAAGATTTTTTTTTTTTCCAAATCTGGTAAGAGACTGTTATTTAAAATATGTTTTAAAGCACAGCTCAGTAATTAAAATACAACCCAATTAAAAATGGACAAGGGATCCAAATACACATTTCTGCAAAGAAGTGTACACATGACCAATAAGCACACGGAAAGATGCTCAACATTGTAAGCCAACACGGAAGTGCAGATCAAAACCACAGTGAGATATCACTTCATGCCCCCTGGGATGAATATAATAAAAAGATGGGTAATAACAAGTGTTGGTGAAGATGTGGAGACATTACTGGTGACAATGTAAAATGGTGCAGCTGCTTTGGAAAACAGTCTGGCAATTCCTTAAGAGGTTAAAATACAGTTACTATGTAAGCGGACAATTCTGCTCCTAGATATATACCCAGGAGAACTGCAAATATGTGTCCACACAATAACTTGCACGTGGATGTTCAGGGCAGCCTTATTCATACTAGCCCCAAAGAGGAGACAACCTAAATGTTCATCGACCGATAATGCATAAACAAATGAAGTATATCCATACAAAGGTATAATATTTAGCCATGAAAAGGAATGAGATAGTGATGCATACTACAGTATGGTTGAACCTCGAAAACATTAGGGTAAATGGAAGAAGCCAGTCACCAAAAACCACATAGTGTGTTATTCCATTTATATGAAATGTCAGAATAGACAAATCTGTGAAGATGGAAAGCAGATTAGTGGTCACCTAGGACTAGGGGTGGGAGGGCTTGAGGGGATGGAGAGAATGACAGCTAAAAGGTGCCCATTTTTTGGTGGCGGAATGATGAACATGTCACAAAATAGATTATGGCAATCCTTGCACGTACTATAAATATAGTGAAACCACTGAATTGCACACTTTAAATCAGTGGATTGCGAATTTTATCTCCATAAAGCTTTTATGGAAAAAAGGAAATCTGTTTCTCTCTCTCTCCATCCACTAGTATTTCCTATAGTAATTGACGGTTGGAAACAACTCATTTAATAATATTTATAAAATATTCTAAAATATAGCACATCAATAGAATGTGACACCCTACAGGCTTTAACTCATGATGCAGAATACTATTTTAGGGCATGGGTAAGTGACACACCATTTAATGTGAAACATAAGTTATCAAATAACATGATCCCAATTTTGTGGAAGAACATTTATAATTATATGCCTAGGGAGAGGGCTGGAAGTATGTACATCAACTATAGTGATAGTAGTCACCTCTTGGGTGTTGAAATGACAGAGAACTTTAATTTTCTTCTTCTTGCCTTGCTGTATTTTCCAGATTTTTTTTTAATGCTAATCGTTTATTAGTGATCAGAAAAAGAAATTTTATGTACAATTTACATATAAGAGACTGGCTTAAAATGTTTCTAAAATAATAAGGAACTAAGAAGATAACCTTACCTTCACATATCTTATATTACAATTATTACTGTTCTGAGAATAATGACATTCTTCCACGTTTTGACACACAGACACTATATACCTAATATAAAATAGCTAACTTTCATTGAGAGCTTAAAAAATATAATCTGTACATTAGACATCGTAAGCTGTTACTATAAGTTAGTGGTATGTATCTTAAGCAGGTCATAATTGCCTCATCAATGCTAGCTATCTCTTTCAGAATGTTAGTTCCGAAATACCTTATTCATCTCTAAAAATTGGGCCATAACACCTCTCTTTCACCTGCCTCCCCACCCCCTCTAGTAGCAAGTTGCTTTCCTGACTGGACGGCGAGGACATGGAGCCTCTAGGGCCAGGGAAGGAACCTCAGATGTGTCTTTCCTGAGCTTCGCATCCTTTCTGCAGGCACCTGCCACTTAGCGTTTCTTGCACAGCTAGTGTTCCGTGTGCGGCTCCAGGCAATACCTGGAGCAGTGATTCTCAGGAGATGTCCACTCTCCAGTGATGTCTGTATCCCGCGCCTCCTTCAGCGATATTTTGGGAGACTGTTTTGGGACGCTGGGCTGTTTCCCCCTCCGCTTTGGGAGGAGGAGACTTCTTTTTTTTTTTAAGATTTTATTTATTTATTTGAGACAGAGAGAATGAGAGACAGAGAGCATGAGAGGGAGGAGGGTCAGAGGGAGAAGCAGACTCCCTGCCGAGCAGGGAGCCCGATGCGGGACTCGATCCCGGGACTCCAGGATCATGACCTGAGCCGAAGGCAGTCGCTTAACCAACTGAGCCACCCAGGCGCCCGGGAGGAGGAGACTTCTAAGCCCTGGTTGACTATAGAATTTTTACCTGAGTCAGCCTGGAACTTAACGGTTTTTCTCACATTCAGCTTTTTCCTTCATACTCCGGCTTCTGTATCCTGTGTCTGCAAAGAAATGGTGTCAGGTAAAACTGGTTAAAAGCAGAGGAGAAGAAAGCCGTGGAATGCGCTGGTGTGCCTGTCTTTCCCAGGACATACTTGGGCACGCTCGGTGTTTGTGCCTCTGCTGTTAAAGAGAGTTAAGAGAGCTTCCGATCGGCTGATTGCAGAGGTTAAAAGGAAAAGTGAGAGCGCATCTCATCTAACGTGCCTCTTTAATTAATAAATTGTGAAAAAGGCGCCATTGCAAGCCCTCTGAGGTATTCATAAGCAGCTCTGTGATCGCCTGGGGCTAGAGGTTCCAACCATTTTTCGGATAAACTGTGCCAACGTGGAGGTTTGTCTGCTATGAAAAGAAAAACATCACAGCCTGAGGAAGTCGTGAGATATGGCATGAATGTGAGTGTGTTACCCGGCTCCCCGAGTCACATCATGTTCTTCTAAAAACTCTGCTGTTGGAGGCAAATGCTTTATGAGCCTCGGAGAAAGGTGAGGCTGGTGATGCCAGTTGTGAAGACGATTTTTGTTAAATCTGCCTGCTTTACGTCCCAGGGAGCTGCCGGAGATGCACCTGTGCTTCGTCGAAGACGCTTCCAGTCCCTGTGTTTTCATTGGGCAGGACCTGCAAGACGCAAGCGCGTCACGTTAGAGAAGAGGCTTGTCATCCAGGTTCCGGGTGATTCACGGCATCAGCTCCTGAGTTAGGGATGGTGTGAGGTCGTGAAGTGAGTTGAAGGGTTTGGGTGGATGGCCGTCCATTGCAGTGTGTCCCGGCTGTGTCTTTCATGTGGCGGCAAGCCCCTGGATGTGTGCTAGATTGCTGCTCTTGGGACAGGCTCTTTAGGATGCCATGCACTCTGGAAACATCCTGTCTCGTCTCCCCGTGGCGGGTGTGACCAGAGGCACCTTCCTCAGGCTTCCTGAGAGTCGCTAAGCATGGGAGCAGGAGTGGGGCCGGCTCTGAACAGCGCCTCCAGGATGCCCTCCTGCAGCAAGCAGGCCCGAGTGGGAACGTGACCTAGTTGTGTGCCTCCCAGCACATTGGCACAATAACCAGACCTTCCTTCCTCCTCTCCTCACAGCAAGAATAATTCTGCTGAGCCTTTTGGAGGCCGGAGGGCCAGTTTTAGTAACGTGCCCTTTCCTGGCTGGCTCTCGTCCATTTATTTTGGGTGAGTGTTAATGGCCGTGAGTTTGAAAGTTTTATTTTTAAGGAAACTGTCTCTCTTGATCCTGGTGTCCTTGTCAACTGTTATCTGTCTGAAGCCCCTTCCTTCTTGGGGAAAAGGCTGAGAACAAAGTGGTCACAGGATTGTCACCTGTGGTCTTCTGTTTTTTGTTTTTTTTTTGATGTCTTCCATATGGATTTAGGCCAGGGGAGCCAGGGGGGTGGGGTGGGGGTTGGTGAATTCAGTGTACATACCTGTAGTAGGTCTCCCAGAGCCCCAGTGAAAAGGTCACTTTCCCTGTAGGTCATTTTTGTGCTAGCCATGGGATGCACTCTCCCCTCCTCCCCCCGCAACCCTGTGAGTCCCGGCTCCACGGTGCAGGGTGACTAACTTTGGGAGGTGACTGGTGGTCCTGGATGGAATTTCCTTTTGAGTCATGGGTGTGACCAATCGACTGCCCTGACTGCTCTGGAGGAATGAATACGTAATGTTTATCCTATACTTGACCTTTTAGAAAGCACTTGCTTGGCATGGTCTGTTCATTTTCAAAGCCGATGCAGAATTTTTGCAGTCCTTTTGCTGGCAATTTGCACCAAGGGGCTGGAAAACTGCGAAGTGGTTCAGTCTCTGTTGTACTCCCTCGTGGAAGGGATTTCTCTGATAGGTAGACGTCTAGAGCTAGAAGGGATGGTGTATATATACAGCTTATCGTCATGTTTTACAGAGAAAAAAAAATCCTGGCACAGAAGGGTTCAGTGCGTTGTTCACGCCCACACAGCTAGTTAGGGACGGAATAGGACAGAATGCAAGAGCAAAACCCAAATAAGAGAGCAAGGCCAGGGCCCAGAATGGCCTCCAGGGGCACTTCTGAAACTGTGTGTCTCCAGTCTCTCGGTTCCCCAAAGCTCGCGTTACGTGAGAGCAGGAGCATCTAGTCTAATGTGTAAATGACATACAAGAAACAGAAGCCCAGAGGGGTGGAGGGACTTGCTCAAGGCCACACACCTAGTGGGTTACTGATCCTGGTCTGAAATGCAGGTCCAGTTATCCCCACAATGTGGTCCTTCTGGCCCACTAGATTCAAAACGTACTTAGGTCCAGGGTGCATGAATATGGAATGCTGTCTGTACATTATCTTGACTTTATGAGTCAAATTGATGGGATTCAGTTTGGGGTCACGAATGTGCTCAATGTCTGCCACTGAATGGGGGTGGGGGTGTGTGAGGTTCAAGCCGGTTCTAGAGCTGATGTGTTGAGCTACCACCCTCTTCTGCTAAGAGTGAGGAAACCCTTTTCTTGGGTCATGGTATATTTAGGGATATAAGGGGAAGATTCACTTCTGTTTTAAGTCAGATGTCTGCCTGGATTCTTGTTATTCTCAATACAAAGTCGAGTACTTTAAAGACATTTGGGACCCTGGGGACAAGTTGTAGGTGTGCTTTCTTCAGATTAAATCGAAATCATTATGTAAATGAGCTTTCCAGAGTACTGTTTTTGGGAATTCCTAAAGCAGTCTTAGGGTTGGTATCACATGTAATATGACGGCAACTTCACCCCAGCTGGGATCACTAGTTGCTTTTTGTATTCTTGAATCTTTTGCCAATTTTCCAGATGCTTTTGGAAATTCATGCTGACCGTTTTTTTTTTTTTCATTCCATTTTGAGTACTGAATATTTTCCTGTCACTACTTAAACTGGCATGAATAAAATATTCCTTTTCAGAATGATGATTTTCAATTTTTTTTTTTAAAGAAAAACAAAACACCCCAGTTGGTTAAATTTGTGAGGCCTGCGAAAATGTCTTTACAATGTGAGTGGGTGAATTTGGGAACAGGAATTGTCTTTCTAGAGGCCACATAGTGTCAAGTAGGGTATTTCCTGGTAGTAGGGGTACAGGAACAAGCCAGTAGAAAATAGATAACTTTGAATGAGTGGAACTGAATCATTCAGGACTCAGAATAGAGTTTTCCCCTCAGAACCATCTGGATATCTGTACTCAACGTATGGGATGGTTATTGTCATTAACAACAACATAGGTGAAAATGAGGAATGATTAAAAATAATACAAAGAGTCGGGGCACCTGGGTGGCTCAGTCAGTTAAGTGTCTGACTCTTGATTTTGGCTCAGGTCATGATCTCAGGGTGGTGGGATCGAGCCCCCTTTTGGGCTCTGCTCTGGTCGTGGAGCCTGCTTGGGATTCTGTCTCCTTGTGCCCCTCCCCCCCCAATAATAATATAAAGAGTAAGTGTAAAATATTCCATTCATCTCTTCCTTCATTTGATAAATTGCTGTTTAGCTCCTACTAAGTGTAAGGCCTTGTGCTAGGTTTTTGGAGAAACACAGAAATATGCACTCAAGGAACTTAAGAGTGTCAGGAGAAAGAAAACCGAGAAGCCTAAAACTATAATAAAATTTAGAGAAGTAATAAATTCCATAAGAAAGGGCAGGTGAAGAGAACTTAAACCAAGCATTTTGCATATATTATCTCCATTTATCCTCATAACCACAGTGAGATAGGTTCAGAGATTTAAATTTTCTGGCCCAGAGACATTCAGCTAGTAAGTGGCAGAGCTGGGACTCTTTTAACTCCTGACAAGACACTTCTCTGCCTTCCCCAAGCAGGGATGAATGCTCTGTGAGTTTAGAAGAGGAGATAATAATTCTGCCTGGTCCGGAGATGTGATGGGAGTGTTAGAGCATTAGCCAAACCTCGAAGCGTGGGGGGGGGGGGCGGGGGATGTCCATGTCCAGCTTTGGAGGCGGGAACTCAAGCCATCGCCGTGGGGATGGTGGGATGGACGTAAAGGGTGAGGTTCAGTTCTCTGGTCATGAAGGAAATCAGTAGGAAATAAGGTTACAAAGGTAGGTAAGGGGTCAGATCGTGAGTTTTGAAGTCTAGGCAAAATTCTCCTTAATTTTAGCTGATGATACAAGCTGTTCAAATATTCAGGTGATACTAGCTATAATATAATAGTCTAAAATTAGAATATTCTAAACCGACCTTGGTGTCTGGGGTAGGGGGATTGGGTGGGAGGGCCTGCAGGCCAACGGGAGAGCTAGGAGGTCAGTGTGGTGGGGTCCCAGCGAGGCGGCTGAGCTGGTGTGGTGGGGGGAGTGGTGGAGGGGGGCAGGGGGAGGGGCCTAGTGGCCGTCTCACCTAGGAGCTGGGAGAAGTGGGGTTGGGTGTTGCCGCTGCCCCAGGTGGGCTTCCCATTGCGGCACAGTGCTCCTCCAGTCTGACTTGGGTGTAATTTGTAGTTGCTTCTTGATGGGAGATAAAACGGTTATATAGTTTTATTTAAACACATAGTGCTTTGTGGCACCTTTTGTTCTAAGTGCTTTACAACTCACTCGTTTAATTTTCATGACTACCCCACAAGGCAGGCTGTGATTATTATTCCCAATTTACAGATGAGACAATGAAGGCTGGCTCCAGGATCTGTACTCTTAAAGATTACTTAGGTGTTAACAGTACATTTGATATTCAAATTTTAGTGTATTTCCCTGAATCCCTACTCCCTTCCCTTCCCAAAATAAAACAGTCATTAGTATCCACATAGTAGGAGCATCCAGAATGAGAGTTGTCATGAGGGTTGTTACACGACATTGGATGGGAATTGCTGAACCAGGAGAATGAGAGCTTGTTGGAGTGAGGAGGACCATGAAAGAGATGATCTGCTCACGAAATTCCGGCCCCGTCTCCTCAGCGCACAGGTAGGGAGAGAGACGCAGGGCCTGCTATCTAGTGTGGTCGGGAATGTTCTGTTGCATTTGGGGAAAGCTGGTTTTTCAGCACTGGGGAGCTACGTCTTGGGCTCCTTAGATGGAAGCCGCGGTCACTTCCGTGGGGAAGAGATGCAGGAGGCCAGCACCAGAGTCCCAGGAGCTAGGTGGCTTCAGGGGCTCCTCCTCCCACGGCTGATGTCCCTTCTTTTTCTGTATCTTCATTGTCTGCCTCTGTTCCTCTTGTGGGTTTAAGAACTTTGGGAACTGTTGCACATATTGTCATTTTTCTGATGAGTGCTATGGAGGCTTTTTCAGTATTAAAGCTTACATCACGACAGTGTGTTCAGATTCTGGGTCCCCAAACCAGAATTTCCATAACCATCTCCTGTGTAATCTCCTTTTTGCTGCCATTGGGGAAAAAAACAAGAGCAGTTCTCCATCGGAGAAAACTCCTTTTCTTAGCAGCTCCTTTTGGGGTGAGGGCTCTGTGGACAGAGTCTCCTCACTGTTCTAGTTTCTTAGCTCTACTTCTCATCGAGGCCTTACCTGAGCAGATCCTTGACATTGTTTTAAAGAAGCACTTAAAATCTTGCTTGAGTTCAGGGCAACAGTTGTGTTCCTTGCTCCCTTCGCTGGTCCCTCTGGTCTGTGGCTGTTCTGCCGCTGTGGCTGACTTGGCTCAGAAGTTCAAGACCCCCGTAGGCTCCCTGTTGGTCACGGCCCACAAGGGCGGGCTGCTTGCCTAGTGTACTGGAGTCCTGCTGCATGCTCTTCCTGAGATTTGGGTTTTTAAGTCAAGCGTCATCCCCAGGAATTGAATTAGAGGGCCTAGGAAGAAGCAGGTTTTATGCAACATCTCCGCGTTTGGCCTGCAGCTGTGTTTGTGTGATCTTAAAACAATTTCTCTCTCATCTCCACTGTGCCCCATCGGCTGACCCAGCTCATCTGCCGCCATCGGTAATCTCCATTTTAATTAATCTTTCAAAGAAACAGATTAAGTTGATTGCTTTACAAGCTGAGTTTTGGTGTATGTACCTTTCAGCTGCCTTCCAGAAGTGATTAAAAGAAGAATTTTTATATGAGGTTTTATGCCCAGTTAAGATTATTTTTGGATCTTGTCTCAATGGTTTATTTCCATCATGTGCCTGTTTTTAACAGAGGAACTGAAAATGAGGAGCGGGGCTGGGTTTTGTCTCACTGTGGGTGTTCTTTGCGTTCAGACATCCTGATGTGATCTTTGCTCCAGGCTGCCTGGTTGGCCATCTTCCAAGGAGCCTTCCCCAGGTAGCCTTGCTTAGTCACTGGCATTGAAGTTACACCTTGTGCTAGTTATTCAGGACGCTTCTAGTCCTGCCTTGTCTCCCCCCACTAAGCTTTCACAAATAAACCATCTCTTCCTAAACCCACTCAAGCCAAGCTTCCATGGATACCCTACCTAGGATCTAACGAGCACTGCATTGAACAGATGGTATTGCCAAAGGTTATCTATCTGTCATTTGTTTTCCTTGAGGGCAGTTATTTCTGCCATCTTTGTGTCCCCAGGACCCAGGGAAGTGTCTGGAACAACTGGGAGGTGTTCAGTGAGCATTTTTTGAATGAGGGGCTCTCCTATCAGCATATGGAAAAGTTGACAGAAGATGGTAACTGTTGCTCAGAGTCAAGGTAGAAACAATATTGGCCTTTAGATGTGTTTTGTTTGGCCTGCACACTGCTTAAAAAAATTTCTGAACCAGCATAGTATGAAAAGGTAAACTGTACATAGAAAATCCAGTTTTCCAGCTTCTCTTGCAGAATGTTAAGACTAGGGTGGAACTGAAAGGTGAACTTGCCTTGGAGGGGCCTGTATTCTGCCTTTTGCTCACCTAATCCCCAAAATAGTTTTGTAAAGCCATCTATCCCCTCACACACTCTGTGTTGATAGCTAACATTTTTCATCATAATTGAAGAGTTGCAAAGGATGTTATTTCTAGCTTATTGTAAATATCGACATCTTTAAATAAAACTTTACATCATTCTTTTAAATATAACCAGTGGAATCTAAACACCACAGAGACTTGATACCCATCATCACCATTTAAAAAGCACTCGAATTGTCTCGTCTTTAACCATTGGAATTTCTACCTCATTCTCTTTTTTTCTCCGAATTCATATTCTGTCCCCACAGAATGTTGTTGTCCTTGGGTATTATATTTGTCCTTGCAAAAATCTGTATCTACATTTAAATTAAATTTCCTATGGCTGTAATGGTCTAAAAATTAAAAAGTTCTTGTATTTACTTATCGTGGTTGATTACTATTATACATTTGAACAAATCCTAAATATATTACAAATTTAGCTAACTATACTCACAAGAGAACACCAAATTTGCTTGGAAACACACCTCCTAAGGTGCATAGAGTCCTATGTGTTTTTGCAATTGTTTTCTGTATCCAAGGATGAATATTACTTATTGCTGAGTAAGAAAGTTCAGCATCAGTTCATTCCTGTTTTTTTGCAGTTTAACAGTTTAGTGCCATGTTTTTCACATTTTTGTGCTGTGTGTTAGTGATTTCACTGCAGCGAACGGCCCCAAAGCCCAGTGCTGAAGTGCTGTGTATAGTTCCTGAATGAAAGAAGGCCGAGATGTGCCTTCGGGAGCAAACACATGTGCTAGACAAGCCTGTTCAAGCATGAGTTATGGTGCTATTGGCCGTGTTTCATGTTAATCAACCAGAAATATGTATTAAAGAGGGTATCTTTATACAGAAACACACATAAAGCAAGGTTATGTATGGATCGGTTGACAAAAATGCTGTGACCAGAGGCCCAAAGGAGCCCAGTGCTATGTTTCCCCTAGGAGCAGTGGTTCAATATCTGCAAATTCAACATAATTTTACAGGACGTGACTACTGTGAATCATGAGAATCACCTGCATGTACAGATAGTCCCCGACTCACGATTTTTCAGTTTTATGATGGTGCAAACGTGATGCAGATTCAGTAGAAACTACTTGGGATTTTGAAGTTGGATCTTGTCCCGGGCTAGCGACGTGCAGTCAGTCCTCTCTCGGATGCTGGGCAGTGAGCTGCAGATCCCAGGCAGCCAGCAATCACGAGGGCGGACGACCCATCCCGACAACCATTTTGCACCCATCACCGTTCTGTTCTTCTCAGGGCCGTCCTCAACACATGACACAGGACAGTCAACCCCTGATGATCAAATAGGCTTCGTGCGAGGTGATTTGCCCACCTGCTGGCTGATGGGAGTGTTGTGGGCATGTGTAAGGCAGGCCAGGCTAAGCCATGATGATCTGTAAGTTAGGTGTATTAAATGCATTTTCATCTTACCATATTTTCAGTTTAGAATGGGTTTATCGGGATGCAACCCCATGGTAAGGCGAGGAAGATCTGTCATTTGCACGTGGATATTACAGCCTTAGAAATTTAAGAACGAATTTCAGGGTAATGTCTAGGTAGGCAGGTTTTTCACTCAGAATATGAAGTATTTGATTTTATTTTTACAAGACAGTCTTTTAAAGCATGTCCCTAACAGGATGGCATTGATTTGTTGCATCTCTAGGGTTCATCGAAAGGGGTAACTTTCCAATACTGGTAGATGCCTCTGCTATTGGACTTGGCCGTGAACTTGGACTCACGGCTCACTTGAAGGCTGAGACTCAGACTGGGGGCCTAGTGAGGAGAACAGCATCTGAGTTATTCTTTTATTATTCAACTGAGGCTTCTGTGCCCGGAAGATAAAAGAGCTCAGAGAAGCCTGGAGTTGGGAAGCTGCACGGACCTCCTCGCTTACAGTCAGAGTCCTCATTAATTCTCTGATTTCACACGGCTTCAACGATTTTTTTTTTTTTAACAGCCACATGTCCCACAACCACTAATCCTGACTAAATAGTACAAAAGATGTAATTGTTGTGGTTTTGAGAAATTTATCTTCTGAGGAACGGAGTGTGTTTTAAGACATGACTTCATCTTTCTGGAATCCCCACTTGAGGGCTTCGCATTTCAGCTGACGGGGGCTCACAACCTTCACCGGGGTAGGACACAGGCCTCCGGGAAGTGTGTGCTCCTTATCGAATTCCCTTCTCCCTCTGGGACACATCTCTGGTCCAAGAACACCTTTTCTCTCCTTAACCTCTCCCCTTCAGGGGATGTCTTATAAGCTCAAACCAGATTCTAAGACTGGTTCTCACCTCAATAAATTATAAAGCCAGTGGTTTTCTTTCCTTCCCATGTATGTAGCTTGATTCATGTTTATGTAATCAGTAGATATTATAGAGCCCCTACTTTGTGCCTGGGCCTGGGCCGGGTGCTAGGGGTGTAAAGACAGCCAGCCCTCAGCCCAGGGAAGTGGAGCCCACCTTCTGCTGGGAAGAAGAGTCCATGCTATAGTGTGGAGACCCTGCCAGGGGAGGTTCCTTGAGACGAGCCTCAGAAGGCTGTGGTCGGGGTGTCTCAGAGTTGGCCTGGGAGAGTCAAGGAAGGCTTCATAGATGAGGGGGTGCAGGGCCTGAGGCTTGAGGGATGAGTAGGAGTTTACCAGCTGAGCAAGGGAGAGAGGGCTTCCGAGCAGATGGCCCCACTGTGGTCCTATGATCTAGAGGATGGAAGAGCACAGGGTCTGTTTGGGGGTTCAGGCAAGAATAGGGGAGTGGTGAGAGAAGAAGCTGGAAAGGGAGTTGTGGTTTCACGGACTTTCTATGCCACACTTAGTTGTGTGGAATTTATCCTGCAGATGAGGGAATTGGAGAGGAAACATGATGAGCCTTTCCATGCATTTGAAAGCCCAGCTTGGAGCTGTAGGGGGGAACTTTAAGACAGGTGTCAAGGAGACCAGCTAGATTTCTCTTGGATTCATGGAGGGGTTCTGGGGTAGAGGTGAAGGGTATGGGAACTGGCAGGGGTATGGGAAGATGGGACAGACAGATGACATCCTGAAGTAGGTCAAGTTCAGTTCTTTGGGATCATTTTAGATTTGGGACCATCCAAGAAGGAAGGGCTAAGAAGGGTTTGTGCTTGGAGAGCTGAGTAAAAGATGGTGCCCTCTACGGAGAAGACACACAGGAGCAGGTCTGGGGGAGAAAGGTAAGGAGTTCTGAATGCATAGAGTTGCCTTGCCACCTCACAGTGGAGATACCCAGTATACAGGTGAATAGATTCATCATTATGGCATAAATACAGCTCCAGGGTTATATCCCTGAGGCAGGGTTTTCTTTTGTTTTGTCTTATCTGCTTGTTTTTGCCTGCATTATCTACTTAAGTAATTTAGGTCGGCAGAAAAAGAGCGTGGAGCAAAATGGGTCAAAGTACCTGGAAAGAAAGAAAATCTCTGATGATATGGTCTGAACACCAGTGTGGGTACATGAAACCAGATGCCCTGAAAGGCTGGGGGCTGGTTTTCAAGTGACTTGGACAAGCTGTCCCCTTCTTGCTATCCTGTGTTCACACCTGCCCTGTGGAATGGTGCGGTGGCTAAAGACTGGTGCAGGTGGACCTTGTTTATCCCGTCACGGGTGGGTTCACCCCTTGTGCAAGTCCCTGCTCTGTGTTGAAACATCTTTCTTGCATAGCGATGATAATAGAACCCACTTTATTTGTGAGGATTAAACGAGATAATTGATGCTATTTCTTAGCCCAGTTCCTGGCATAGTGAGCACTCAAAAAGATTATATCTCAAAATAATTACATGAACAGATCTTATATAATGACTCTAAATTCACAACCAAACATAAAACTGGAATTCAGGTTTGGTTTTCTAAGAGATTCATTTCTCATTTGGGCATTAAGGATGCACCGTAGAATCCCTGTAGAAAATCTTCGTGCGTTTAAAAATATTTGACCTGCAAACGTTCACCATACTTTAAAATCGTAGTCCGTTATTCATAATAGTAATAATAATAATAATGAAATGATTCATTTACAAATATGTATAAATCTTCGTAAATGAAAAATCGAGACAAGAATAAACTATATTATATAATGCATTGAACTCCGAAGTTTCTCCCCTACGTCATCTCAACTGCTTCTCTGATATAGACCTCATGGTCGAGGTGGCACATAGCTCTGATGTTACTGATGAATGATGCCAAGGCCAGGGAGCTCCAGGGCCATCACGCAGGTGATGGCATCGGGTCACCTGAAAAGCCTTTCCTGCGCTTTGGAAAGAAAAGGAGGAAAGAGAGAAGAAACGAATATCTAGTAGCTTGAGCTTTATGAAGAGGTAGAAATTGAGGAAGAAACTGCTAATTGAGCAAATCCAGACCATCCCTTACCATCTTCAGAGAATGTACAATGGCACCTAATTCTTTTTGGAAATACGGCACCCCCTTACAAATAGATATGCTTTTACAAAAGTTGAAAAGCTATAAACAAGTGTTGGGAAGCCAAGGGAGAAAGCTGTTTGTTCCTGTTAATCATGTATTAAGGCTACACTAAGAATGGGTTATTCTTGGTATGAATAACTTCCTGTGAAAGAATCATAGAACTTTAGAATACAAGGGACCTTAAGGGTCACCTTTTATTTATTGATTGATTCATTAGTTGCATATAACACCCAGTGCTCATCACATCACGTGCCCTCCTTATGCCCATCACCCGGTTACTCCGTCCCCTCACACCCCTCCCTTCTGTAACCCACAGTTTGTTTCCCAGAGTCCAGAGTCTCTCCTGGTTTGTCTCTGTCTCTGATTTCTTCCCATTCAGTTTTCCCTCCCTTCCCCTGTGGTCCTCCATGCTATTCCTTATGTTCCACATATGAGTGAAACCATATGATACTTGTTTTTCTCTGCTTGACTTATTTCACTTAGCGTAATCCCCTCTAGTTCCATCCATGTCGATGCAAATGGTGGGTATTCATCCTTTCTAATGCCTGAGTAATATTCCATTGTATATATGAACCACATCCTCTTTAAGGGATCACCTTTTAATCACAAGGAACAAGGAAACTGTGTTTTTGAAGTGCTAATACATTTCCTTTATATTTTTATGAATAAAGGACAGACCTAGCTGCCGGCGAGGGCTTCTCCTCCCTGAGCTGTCACCACGGCCACTGTCCGTTGAGTTGACATAATCCTAGTCCAAAGTAAATATGTTTTAGCCTGTGCCATCCTATTGTGGGTAAATGGGTGGTTTCTGTGGGGCCTTTCGAAAAACTGAAAATAGCCCTGGTGTGTTCACTGCTCCCTTTGGGGACGTCCACAGCTGCTTGCAGTCCAGCCAGCTCATTTTGTAGACCTCAAGACTTTAAATCACTTGCTCAGGTCAGAAACATGGGGCCTTTGTAAGGTAATACATTATATCCAGTGCAGACAGAGCTTGAGGGAACCTTGGGGCCAACCCATAATGTCTCCGTAGAAATGGCAGCCAGAGAGCTGTGTACTCCAGGCCGTTTGTAGGTTCAGTAGGAACTGGCACTGCAACTCAACTCTTGGTTGGCTTAGAGCGTCTGTGTATTGACTCGCATGCCCACTGCCCTAAGCAGCTACCTGAAAAAATTAGTCACAGTCTGTCAGACAGAAACAGAACAATTAACACCTGCAATTGGCCCATGCACCCCTGTCATGTCAGAACCCCTCGTAAAACCTCATTTATCGAGACCTCCGTACCTTTGGAGTGCCAAGTAAAAACCCACAGGGGTAGGCCGGAGTTTGTTCAAGCCCGTATGTACGAGAAAGGAGTTTGCTAAGCAAATGAATTGTATCAACACGGACGCGGTCGTGTTGTTTAACAACTTAGCTTTAATATTTGCACACATAGTTAAGTGTTCACTATAAGTAACTCTTATCAGGACCTGGGAGACTCCTGCTTAGCCATACTTGGCTCGTTTTTAAAAGTTGTTTATGAACTTCAAAGCATTTAAATTTCATTTCTCTATGTATGTTTGAAGATCAGTGGGGATAGGGCATGTGACAAGTGTCTGACTTGTTTGCATAGAGCCAGCAAGAGGAGTTGGCTCGGAGGGTTGCTCAGTGCTTAGTTGTCAAAGGTATAATTGAATATGTGAATAAATACACTGACACTGGGATTGTGGTCTAACCAGTTGGAAAAAAGTAATACATTTTGTTTCTCAGTGGCAGGCGCTATTGGTACTGTGGCCAAGATGATTCTTCCCGGCTAAGCACTGCCTGGTGCATCTCCAGACATTCGGCCTCCCTGACTCCCATCCGCTAAAGAGCAGGAGTGCCCACCCTGCTGAGATAGACCACCGAGCCCCACTTGCTTCCAGATACCCCTGGGGGAGCAGTGCCATCCCTAGTTAGGGACCACCACTGCCTCTCATCCCCCAAACACCAAAATAAATTACAGATATTAGAAAGTTAAATGTAAAAAAGAAATAATAAAGTAACTGGAAGAAAATAGAAGTTAATATCTGACAAAAAGATGTTAAAAATTTAAACTATTGGGTTCTCTGCAAAATCATGCTTTCTGATTCTACCTGGGCCACCTCCCACCTCTGCCGTGTCATGTTTTTGCCTTGAGCTGCCTGTTAGATTTTCTCATGGGCTATTCCAGCCCTTTCTCATCCTGCTTGTTCTTGATTTTCTCTGCCTCTTTCCAGGGGGCGGAGGCCGGCCAGAGTGATTTGTTGTGACTTCATCTCTCCAAACCTTGGAATCCCTCCTTCTTTCTAAGGAAGACTTCTCCTCCAGGAGTCTCGCTGCCCTGGCCTGCTGCCCTTTAGCCACCCTCCTCATCTCTAGAATTTTCCATTTTGTCTTCTCTGTCTCTTCCACACTGCCTATAAACCTTCTCAGATGTCCTGAAATTCTAAAATAAATCTTTAACATCCATAATTCTGCATCACCATCTACTAGCCTATCTTGGTCCTTATATTCATGTCTAAACCCCTCTATAAATTCTCCTTAGCCTGGTGGAAAGGACGCGGGTCCTGCATTGAGCAGCCCAGGGCGGAATCCAATCTGTTCGGCCTCTCAGCCTGATGAGTTAAATGGGGATAGTGATGCCCACCATGGAAGGAGAGGTCACCACAAGTGCTGGATCTAAAATGCAGGTAGGGTCATGTCCCACCCCAGCTTAGAATCCTTCAGGAGCAGAAGATAGTAGGAAGGGAAAAATGAAGAGGGGGAAATCGGAGGTGGAGACGAACCATGAGAGACTATGGACTCTGAGAAACAAACTGAGGGTTCTAGAGGGGAGGGGGGTGGGGGGGATGGTTTAGCCTGGTGATGGGTATTAAAGAGGGCATGCTCTGCATGGAGCACTGGGTGTTATATGCAAACAATGAATCATGGAACGCTACATCAAAAACTAATGATGTAATGTATGGTGACTAACATAACATAATAAAAAAAAAGAAATACATATATAAAATGTTTGCATAAGGAAAAGACTAGAATAATATACACTATTTTTATTGGCTACTTCTGTGTAATGGGATTAATCAGTGATTTTCATTTTTTCATTGTTTTCCAGAATATTTTAAATAAACGTGAGTAACGGCTAGCACATTTTATATTTATTATTTAAAAATTTTTCAAAGAATAAAAAGAATTCTCAGAAAGAAAAAAAAAAAAAAGAATCCTTCAGGAGCTTACCATTGCCTGAGCAAATCATACAAGTCCTTGCTTCTTTTGCACATTTCCTTTTCAGCATTCCCTCTCTCCAGCTTCACATTTCCTTCCCACTGAACTGTTGATGGCACCATCGTTATCCCTGCCCTCTTCCCCCAGCCCTGTCTGCTTTGCTGTTGCCTGTCTGGGTCTTTTCTGACTGGTTGTCTGCCTCCAGCTCCCTCCTTCCCGCCACCGTTGACTCCTGCTCATTATTTTGCAGTAAGCCCTTCTTCTGGAAGTTTCCCGGAGGCCCCTCCCCCTCAATCTATCACTGCACCCATACATTATATTACAGTCGGCTGTGGTGGTATCAGGCTCCTCCCGCTAGACTGTGAATAGCCTAAGGGCAAGGAAGAGGCTCCTTCAGGAGACGTCAAGGGGTTGGTGAAGAAATATCTGGTTGAATGAATATCCAGTCTGGGAGGAGGTTTTGACCCATCAGTTCCAGCTATGGTGGAAGTTGACGAACATCATGCGAATAGGCGATTTTCTTGAGCATTTTACAGCAGTCATGGTTTAAGTGCTTTTCCCCAAACAAATCTTCTGGGGAAAATAAAAACAGAATTCTTTCCCAGGGACATGGTTTGCTGACTCTCTAATTTTCTCATGCCCTGTCTGAAACACCATAGCCACTATTCCAGGTATGCGCATGGCACAGCTGACTTCCTTTGCCTGTGGAAACATTTGGACCGAAGATAGGTGCCCTGTCAGACCTTTTCCCGGAGAATTGTTCATATCCAGTGTAGACGGCAGGGGGCGGGGCTCCGGTTCAGGTGGGCGTGGCATGCAGTTACGTGGGAAAGCTTGGGTGACTCAGGAGCTGAGGTAGGTGAGGGGCTCTCTTTCTAGACTCAGTGGTCACACGCAGTACCTGTTCCAGTGGTGTTCTCAGCCACTGGTTTTCTCCTGTGCTCAATCTTTTCAAGTCATAGAGGTATTTTTCTCTTGTATGGTTTTTATCCCTTTCTTGCCTTTTCCATTCCTTATTGACTTACTTCGTTTACTCATTTATAAATAAATATTCAGGACCTTTCGTGGGCAGGCACAGGGGAGACAAATGAGTAAGACCCCCATGGCCCTACCTCTGTGTATTTGGTCCCTACATTCGTGGGTAGGAGGAGAAATGGGATGTAGGTTAAGAATGTGTACACAAAGAAATAAAACAGTTACACTCGTGATGAATGTTGTGATAGAGAATAAGGGGATAAAAGAGGGAATGCTATTTTACGTGGGGTGATCAGGAAGCTCTTACACCACTTGAGATCTTTTTTTTTTTTTTTAAACAATCCTATTGAGGTATAAATACAATTCAGAGGCCATACAATTCATCCATTTAAAGTGTAACTATTCACTGGTTTTTACTATATTATTCTCTGTAAATTGTGGATATATAGATTTATATCTCCCAAAGTTGGCCATCTTAACCATTTTTAAATGTACAATTCCGCGGCATTAATTACATTCACAATGTCATGCAGCCATCACTATTTCCAAAACTTTTTCATCATCCCAAGCAGAAACTCTGTAACCATTAAGCAATAACTCCCCAGTACCTCCTCTTCCAGCCCCTGCTAACCTCTCATCTACTCAATGTCTCAGTGTATTTGCCTGTTGTATGTACTTCACGTTAGTGGAGGCATACAGTATTTGTCCTTTTGTGTCTGACTTATTTCACTCAGCGTGATATCGTCAAGTTTCATCCATGTGGTAGCAGGTGTCAGAACTTTTCCTTTTTACGGTTGCATAATGTTCTTTTGTAAGTATACCCCACATTTCATTTATCCATGTCACTGGAAATCTTGATACATGCTTTGTATTTTCTTAGGGCTTCCCCATAATTCTCAACAGATCAATTTGCCTGCCATATTGCTAGCAAATATTTCATGATTGCATTGACTAACAATTTCCAGCAAGGTGATGGTAGTGACAAGTCAGAAATGCCATTTCCTGGTGTGAATGTGTGTAACTGTGTGCATTTTTTTTTTTTTTTTACTATGTGCATTTTCTTGAGTGTGTGTATTTCTGTCTCTCTCTCTCTCTCTTTTTTTTTTTTTAAAGATTTTATTTATTTATTTGACAGAGAGACAGCGAGAGAGGGAACACAAGCAGGGGCAGTGGGAAAGGGAGAAGCAGGTTTCCCTCTGAGCAGGGAGCCTGATGCGGGGCTCGATCCCAGGACCCTGGGATCATGACCTGAGCCGTAGGCAGACCCTTAACCAACTGAGCCACCCAGGTGCCCCTCTGTGTCTCTTATAAGTGAGGTCATCCAGTTAATAAACATGTCTGGGGAAGATAATAGGAGGGGCCAGGTTAGAATTGCAAGAACTTGGAGCAATTCACCCTACTCCCTGCTCCAGAGGTATTTAAAAGAAAAGCCAGTTCCTCTGAAGCTTAGTATCATCCCAATTTACTCTTGCAGTCTGCTCAAAACAGATTTATATCTGTCTCCTTATAATAAATGTGTCTCGAGGGGCTGAAGAAACACAGGGAAAAAAAAGGTACTTCTCTGGCGGGCTGCTCCCCAGGGAAAGTGAATTGATAAATCTTTTTTGTTGTTGGTTTCACAAACCAAAGGAGGATACCTCCAGTTCTGTAAGGCAGTGGGGCAAATATATAATGTGCTTGATGACAGATAATTAGTTTTCTCTGACCAGAGCAACACACATTTAATGGGTGGCTTAAGGTAAAGCGATTTGAGACCTTAGGGATGGCCTGGGGTCTAGCCTTTGCTGAGTCTGTTTCACCTTGGAAGATATTCTTCCCTCTGCCTTTCATATTGATTATTTTTAACTCATCTCTGCAGATCTCCTCCGTGCTCTTGCTCTTCTTGGGTTTGTACTCATTACCAAAGGTGGCAGAGCATAATGATTTGTTGCAGTGGCCACTGTGTGTCTGTGACATTTCTAGAATGCTCGTGGTGAACCTTTGCTCTTCCCCTCCTTATCTGTGAAATATGTGTTAAAAAATCCAGTGTGTTCATTCATTACTAAGCTTTGAGCTTTTCTCATGGGCCCCCCTGACACCATCTCACTGAATGTTGACTCATGGAATATTTATTTGGGCCAGTCTGGGTGCTGAGTAACCATCCCTGGAACAAGATGACCTCGGCTAGCCCTCTGGTTCTTGTTTTCTTCTTCCATGGGCATATCTAAGCCTTGACTTACACACTGTGGGGTTTCAAGGAGAAAAATATTGTAAATGCATTCTAATTTGCTTATTGTTGATAATAGCTACAAAGCCAGGAAGGAAAATAATGACTCCTAAACAAAGGCTACAAGGTCTGCTGATGTCTTTTGATCAGTCTTGTTTGAGGTTTGAGTCCATCAGAGTGACGTTTGTTGAGAGAAGCGAAGTAGGAGACTTAGTCCAGGGGGCTAATCATGCAGCCATGTTCCTTCCCCACCTGTTTACAATAAAGCGCGCTGTAAATGACCCTCCTTTGCTGGTCAGTGGGCTGAGCTTGTGGCATTAGGGGCTCTGGATGCCATGACCAGAGGGGACGCGGACTGTTTCCCCCCAGCTGCTCTGACGCCCTGACACATTCGCGGCTCCTCTTCATGGCCACTAGAGAAAGAAAAGTCAAATGGTGTCTATTAAAAATGAAACCAATTGTAAGTTATAGCAAGATGCCTGGGTTGAGTGTACCAGAAACAGTCCAGGGTAAAGTGCGGGCGTTCAGCACTGAATTTTCCAGCCTCCTTTTTTTTTAATCTTTCCCTCAGATGAATCACTTGCTCATCTGTGTTTGGTCCTCCTGGGTTCTTTCTGTCCCTGGACCCTGGAAGGCATTCATGAACGTCTTCTCACTGTTCTTTTCTACTTGACTCATGACAGGTCCTTGCCTGCCCTGGATCAGGTCACAGGGGTGGGTTCTACCCACAGCACAGTGATGAGCAGCACATTTCCCCGAGAGCAGCTTCCTACATGGGAATCGGGCCCCTTCTCCTCTCTGAGGGGCCTTGCGGTCTTGATGCTCCAGAGTCATGCCCACATCTCTTGGCAGGTGGGAGGTTTATTCAGGGGTTGGGGAGAAATGGCCCGCCTGCTTTGGCAGAGGCGAGGGCTGGTCTTGCTGGGGTGCAGAGGGACCCAGAAAAATCAAAGGAAGCACGTGATGGTCCCAGGGATCCTCAGCGCAGGCTGGCAGGGGACAGAGGGCAGGTCACTGGGGTGTGCCCCGGCTGCTCCCGAGACCTGCTGGGGAACTGCCAGGAACCTCTGCAGCATTCTGTGTGTGCCGGAAATCATGACAACACTCTCGGCCCCCTTGGGAAAGTATAAATTTGGGGATTGTACTGTGGTAAGCGGTCTTCCTGTGCTGGATCCCAAGGGAAAGAATGGAGGTCCGCTACTTTAAAAACCAAAACTGTCAAGAGCAGGTATGAGATGCTCCAGGTGGCTCACGTGCCCTTGGCCAAACCTCAGGTTCCACATCTGCCGAATGGGGTGATCGTATCTGCCACTACACCAGCTTCACGGGACTGCTGGGTTGATCAAAATAAAAATGAAATCATGAATTTGAATGTTACCTTAACTTGTTACGTGGTATGTGTATCGTATGATGATAGTGCTGGTGGTGATGATGGGGACGATGATGAGTCAGCCCGGAAGGTCATGGCGCTGTGTGTTTGAGGAAGCTGCTGGTCATTTGCTGATGTTTATGGATCTTCAGTCCTTGCATATGGGGTGGTTCTGATGTCAGATATTCTGTTGCATCGTCATACCATGTATTTCAGATCAAAACTGTGCCTTTGTTTGTTTGGAAAAAATATACTGTTTGCACAGAGTTTGGAGATGAGAAACTTAGGTCTGCCAGCCTTGAATCAGGTGCCTTGGATGTCCTTCCCAGTGTTGAAATGCATATGCTTTGGGTTATACTGTTGGTCTTTAACTGGCACCGGGACCCACCTGGAGGGCTTGTTTGATTCTAGGCTGTAGCCCCAGA
The DNA here is from genome assembly GCF_054177405.1 of Leptonychotes weddellii. Lineage (NCBI taxonomy): Eukaryota > Metazoa > Chordata > Mammalia > Carnivora > Phocidae > Leptonychotes > Leptonychotes weddellii. The sequence continues at coordinate 46,204,959 of NC_138373.1, forward strand.
GTTGCTTGGGGTTAGAGAGCTTGCATTTCTGACAAGTTCCCAGATGATGCCAGCGCTGCTGGGCCGAGGCCCACTGCTCTGTACCATGGGGACCACTTTGTCTCGATGCTGGTTCATGACGAAGTTTTCCCTGGTGTGCAGGAAAAGGAGGAAAAAAATGTACCAGGTTTTCAGAAATCCAGAGGTATCAAATGGAAAAGATAATCCTCCTTTTCCTTGAAATCTTGTCTTTCCTGTTTTCTGATGTTCAGTATCCTCCCTTTCATCATATGATGGGTACTATATTGGTCCTTTGGATGTACTGACCTTGGTGGAAAAGTTCACAGTTGGTGACTCTAATTCCGTTCCTTGATTTTGGGGGAAAATTCTACAGCTCACTGCAAGCCAAAAGTCTGAGGACCATCATCTAATAAATGTGTGGGTTAGTTCTTTCATTGAAAATTTTTCTGCTTTTAAACAGGGGGTAGGGGGGAGTGGACCAGGTGAAGGACGAGACACTGTTTCTTAATTTGGCTAAGTCTTAAACTGTGTTATTTTCTGAAGATCATAATTGCCAAACCCTATGTCTTGAAGCAAACTCACTGTACCAAGAAGACCGCGGCCTGTGTACGCGATATATATTAGTTGTGACGTGTTTTATCTGAAATCATCTTTCCCCTCTGTGGCTTCAGAAGTGGCTGGAGAGAGTGAGAGCTACAAGGATCCTGGCTAGAGTTTTTTATCCGACATTTTGTCTATTGTGCTTTACTGTCTCATAGTTGGTGGGAGATGTTAAATTTTGTACAAACAGCTTGCATTTTGTGAACGTTTCACAGCTTTCTCGAGCCTCGCTATTTGAAAAAAATCTAACACTGATGCCCACTTGTAGGCCTCTTTCTGGACGCATTCTGATGAGCTCTCACCATTATTTTGGAGTATTTTAGGCAAAGTGTTGAAGACAATTTAGCAACTTTTCCCATTAATTTGAATTTGGATAGTTTCCTTGAAAAATCCTCTTTCTTGGTCACAGTATCCCAGCATTTTGTGTCAATTTGTTGGATGCTTGATTACCTTAATTCTCTACTTGGCTTTGCCTGTGTAGATGTATTCTTAGTTGAGGCTTTTCAGATCTTGCTTGATGGCCAAATTCAGTTCACATTCAGGAAGTAAATTAGGGAGAATCAGTTTCTTTTTCTGTGCTCAAAAGGTTCCCTTTAACATTCATTTTGAATTCTATTGGAAAAAGAAATCTAGTTGACCCTCTTTGATTTTCCCTTGTAAATCTGTCTTGTTTCCCTGTTGGATCACATTACCTCCCCAATTTATAGATTTCCCCCTGCCATGCTTGTCTGTCTCATTATAACCTGAGGACCACCTTCCCTAGCTTATTAACTTCCCTTTTGTTGAAGAATCGTGCCGCATGCTGCCCAAGCTTCTCTAGTCTGTTAATATCATTTGCAATACGTGTGATTTTTCCTTTCAAAATAAAGTTACTTACTAGGTCAGCTAGTCGTTTATTTTAGTATCCAGAGTGTATGTTAGAATACACATTTATTCTGTAAGTATTTATACTTTCTGAAAATTATTTCTTCTAGGCGTTACATGTCCATGACAATTTATCATGGACTTCTGCACATTTTGCTTCATTATTCTAAACTCAGTGCTGAGAAATAACCTCCTTGTTTGCGCAGATTGAAATCACGGTTATTTTGTCTTCTTTGAAAGATAGGCATTTGACTGCAGGGCAAAAGAATTTATTAATATACGATTGTGGCTATTCTTGTGGCAAGACTGGTGCAGTCGAGCAGAATAAAAGACAGTTTTGAAATTCAGTTTTAAAAATATTTGTTGGTTTTTAGTGTCTTCATAGTTTTTTCCTTAGGGAAATACAGGATTGTCCCTTTAAAAAAATCAGTATTAAACATATTAACGGAGAGGTCTCTGCAAATGTCATTTTAAATTGAAACATTTAGTTTGGATTTAACTTTTTATGGAATTATTCATGTAATGCCATTTGCATTTGCTGAGATTTTGTATTATTAATAGAATAGACAAATCAGCATTTTGCGGTGTATGTAAGACTTTGCTTGTTTTTCCTGTCTTGATTGCTGGTTGCACATAAAATTCAGAGAAGGAAAAATTATGTAGCACAGAGAGGAAGGGTGTTGGTGGAATGACTCAAGGCTGCCAAGTCCTGTTTCTCCTTCTGTTACAGCCCTCTGGCTGGACGGCTTCGTTTCTAACCTGTCCTGGATGGGGCTCGATAATCCCAGCCCGGGACTCAAGAGTGGCCCTGTGAGTAACCCCACAGAGTGTGCGTTGGGGAGATGGTAAAGGTGGAAAGGCTTTGCGTGCAGGCAGGAGTTGCTCTGAGGCAGGGATTTCTCTGGGCGCCGGAGGGAAGATTCTGACTAGGACTTGGCAGTGGAAAGAGCTAGAAGCCATTGCCACACTCAGTGTCACAGCTTTTCCAGGGTGAGTGGGAAATATCTCTGCACGTGCTCTCTGCCACCCTTTTGGCCCTGTTCCTTCCCTTCTCTTCCCTCCTTATGCCTTCATCCACCCCTGCTCCAGTGTCCCAGCTTCTGGCCATGTTCTGCCAGAAATGAGCTTCATTGTGGGTGTGTCCCCGTGGTCTGTTGGTGGGCCCCCTAAAAGCCTGCCAGTGTGGAGATGCTGAGCCCGTGGACTTCTGTGTGACAGTGACATTGTTGGGGCTCCATAGCCACATTTTTGGGGATCCATAGCATGGGTCCTGGTTCAGTGGCGTGATGTTGGGCAGGTGCTTAAGCTCTTGCAGCCTCTGTTTTCTCATCTGTGAAATGGGGATAGTAACGGCACTTGTCTTGCAGGACAGCCCATGGAAAGAGCTTATGAGCACAGTGCTGGCATAGAATAAGTTTTCAAAACATAGTAACTATTATTATTGCCTAAACAGGATGATGGACCATGACATTCTGAATTTTCTTCTATTCTGTGTGTGTGTGTGTTTGTGTGTGTGTGTGTGAGAGAGAGAGAGAGAGAGGCAATAGCACAGCCACTTTACGGACTATGGGGGATGTTTCAATGTCATCTCTTTGAAGAGAGCCAGGAATTTTGGGGGTGCCACCATGCCAGAGAAAACAGGTTCCAGAGAAGGAAAACAGAGGCGGGATCTCTTGCAGAACAGGAGGTGACAACAAGTTGTTTAGGGTGGCATTCAGCCAGGGGGATTGCTCAGAAGGTAGCCCTGGGGCCCCAGCTGGGGCGGACGAAGAATTTGCTGGGGTTAAGGAAGGGAGGGTAGGGGCAGTTGGCCTGGGAGCCAGGGTTCAGCCACAGTGAACTGCAGGCCTCATGGCTCCTGCAGAAATGAGGCCTGGGCAGGCCCACAGCTGGCCTCTCCTGATGAGTGTGAGAGGGAGTTGCCTGGAGATCTCTGACGTAGGGGCCCACTCGAACACTGCAATCAAATGGTCACTGGGCATCTATGTTTTCTTTCAGCAAAACCTCTTCCAGCCACCCGGGCACTCCATGCTAACTGACACATAGCAAGATGAGCAGGAATGAAGAAGCGTCCCCAGGGTGACAGAGCAGAATATATTGCTTGGTGTCCAGAGCAATGTTTAAACCAGTCCTTGCCTGCAGAGAGCTCTCCATTTAGTGGGTCAGGTGACACAGAAATATGTCATCAAAAGAAACCTGTGGTTACAATACTGGGGCGCCATATGGAGGATAAAGCATTGACCAGCTGTTCACAGATTAGAGACACAGATGAACCCACGGTAGCACTAGAGAGGGACTTGCTTTCTTACTGACTCCTCCTAAGTTATTATTATTATGCTCGCTGGCTAAATTGCATTTGTCTAAGTTGCTAACACACTTACTATATAACTTTAAACCTGAATTTTTTCTTCCAATATTATATCTGGAGCAATTTACCACGAATTATATAGTTGTTTGCAAATATGCTTTTCAGTGACTTTTTAATATCTCCTTGTCTGGATGTGTCTTATTTATCCACTCTTCTATTGTTCAACATTTGGCTTTTTTTTTTTTTTTTTTTTTACTATTGTACATAACATGTAGGGAACATCCTTGTCCATACATTTCTCTGCACAATCCTGAGTATTTTCTTTTTTTTATCGCCTGGTTTCAATATAATTTTTTTCAGTGCTCCCTTTGGCAGCACATATACTAAAATTGATACCTTTTTTCAGCCTTATTGATGACAGATAAAGTGGGGAGATATTTAAAATGTATATTGTGATGACTTGATGTATGTATACATTGTGAAAAGCTTCCTCCATCCAGTTAATTATCACATCTTTCACATAGTTATATGTTTTCTTTTAAAGATTTTATTTATTTATTTAACAGAGAGCGACACAGCGAGAGAGAGAACACAAGCAGGGGGAGTGGGAGAGGGATAAGCAGGCTTCCTGCTGAGCAGGGAGCCTGATGTGGGGCTCAATCCCAGGACCCTGGGATCATGACCTGAGCAGAAGGCAGATGCTTAATGACTGAGCCACCCAGGCACCCCTATTTATATATTTTCTTTTTGTGAGAACATTTAAGCTTTATTCTGTTGGAAAATTTTAATGATATAATACAATGTTATCAACTATAGTCATCATGTTATACATTAGATCCTCAGATCTTACTCTTCTTATAGCTGAAAGTATGTACCCTTTTATGAATCTCTCTTTCCCTCATTCCCCCAGCCCCTGGAAAGCACCGTTCTACTCTCTGTATCTATGAGTTTGACTTTTTTTTTTAGATTCCACATATAAGTGATACCATGCAGTATTTGTCTTTCTCTGTCTGACTTATTTCACTCATCATAATGCCCTGAAGATCCTTCTGTGTTGTGACAAAAGGCAGGATTTCCTTCTTTCTCATGGCTGAATAATATTCCATTGTATGTATAGCCCACACCTTCTTTATCTCCTCATCCATCGACAGACACTTAAGTTGTTTCCATATCTTGGCCATTGTGAATACTGTTGCAATGAACATGGGTCTTGTGATAGATTCTGAGAAGGGGAAATTAAGTTAAAATATATACTTTTGTTTTAAGATGTTGTCATGGCTCTTAGAAAGATTTTTTTACTAATTTATACTCCTACAACTACTACTAATGAGCATGTCTATCATATCACATCCTTGAGAGTGATTACCACTAATTTTTATTTTATTTTTTGCTAATTTGAAAGTCCAAAACGGAACCTTTTAAGAAACTAATCAAGGTGTTATAAGAGCGAAGGACCCCATTACTGCATTTGCCAGGAGTTTCAGACCCCCATTTGGGTAGAAGATGGGGAGTGCAGTTTGCCTCTGCTGAGAGATGTCCACAGGTTTGCTGTAGATGGAGGACTTGAACGGAGGATGGGGTGTGGTTAAGGCATTGCTCATAAGAGACTTTAGAAGAGTTGCTTGGTTCTTTTTTGCTTGACTTTTGTGAGTGAGTGAATTTCTCTGTCTCTTTTTGACATAAAATTTAGAAAGGTCTCTGAGAAGTCATGCATTTCCATTTCAGACCTCATCATCTCAAATAAATGGAAATCCATCCTGCTTTTTAAAACCCTGGGGACGGGAGACCTCATAAGCATTATGATTTTTCATATATTTTCTTCAAAAGTTGGTGGACATAACTTCATCAATTGCTACCCCTCCATACTCCCTCCACTTCAGGAAAAAAAAAAAGGCAAAATTGAGAGAATTCAGCCCAGTGAGGTGAGATTGCTAGCCTGAGGCTTCTTACTGGAGGTTCCAAGAATAGAACTGGGTTATTCCGACACCCACTGGCCTTGGGCAGGAACATTTTCCAAGTTACCATGAAAAATGGGAAAATCCACTAGAATACCAGAGCCAAGTCCTGTTTCTTGACTTTTCCACAGGCTTTATTAACAACACACAGGGCACACATTAGAAATGAGTCAGACCCATGGTTTTCCTAGGGCATAAAGCACTGAGCACAAATAACTAGCTCCCCATTGGGCTTCAGTGGATTCTGAATGAAGCCAGAAAATGATTCAGCCTTAGATCAAAAGAGAAAACACACACACACACACACACACACAGACACCAAAAAGCAAAAAGAGTTCCCATTATTTTGAGGTTGCAGAAAATACTAATATTGGAAAAACTGGTTTTTTGGCTTCTTAGGATTTCATTCTGTGTATCGGGTTTTTACGTAATGTTTCCATCATAGCTATTCATCTGGAGCATGACTCCTGATGGAACCTACTTTCATAATGACTTCGATAACTAAATTGAAGTTTAAAAAGTTTTTAGTAAGTGATAAAGAATTGGATGTAATAGTTTTTTTCAGGCTTTGTGAAAAATCACAGCTGTGCAACTTTTCAAAACATGGCACTTTTGTGGTAGAGGTAGTGGATGCATGATATAATAGCCATTTCAATATTTTATATTGATGGACCACTTCTAATGAATGAACATGTATAATAATTATTCTTATTTTTAAGATTCTTATTTTTTAAGTAATCTCTACACTCAGTGTGGGGCTTGAGCTCACAACCCCAGGATCAAGAGTCACATGCTCTATTGACTGAGCCAGCCAGGTGCCCCTAATTATTTTTATTATTTTATAAATTATAATATTTGTTTTTGTAACTCCAACAAGGCCTTATTGGCAGTGGATTTTTGGCATTGGTAAGATTTTGGGGTAACCAAACCTTGCTAATTTAATTAACCCTTTTTGGTGGAAATCTTAGTCAAATATAATCTTCTTCGAGTTGGTCTAGAAGAATGCTCCATCCCAGACTGCTTGCAGTTTCTGGTTCTTCTAAGAGCCTCTCTCTTGCAAAGGGCCATCGTGTAATCTAGGAAGACTGAAGATTTCAGGAGAAACCCAAGTGCATTTCAACAGCAGTATTTCAGCCGATGCCCGCCTGAGAGTCATTCCGCTTTTATAAAATAAAGTGTCAGATGTCATTTTTTTCCATTCCCAGAGGGCTGTCATCTTTCTTCTGGGCTCATGTTGGTATCCAGGGCAAATGAGGAGTCCAGTGCTCTAGCTATCACACAAGAAGGAGGGTGGAAGGGTGCAAGGGGCTGCTCCATCTAAAAGAAATAAGCATATTGCTTTCCTTTATGCCTGCAGAAGCCCCCCTTGTCAGTGTGATCTGCCCACATGGGGTCCTTGCAGAATTATGATACTAACTCCAGTCTTCTACCTCTTAGGAGGCAGGAGGCCCTGAACAGCCTCATGGTTTCCACTGAACCCAAGCCTGGCCACCTGCCTCTCTGGGTGAGGAATTCGGAGACCAGGCAAGTATAGGCTCCAGGTGTTTGGGCCTGGTGTCTTTCCCACGTACACATTCAAGTGTAGGAAGAACTTTCTCTCAAGCGTGAAGTGGCCTGGGCGTTGCTCTGTGAGCTTGGTGAGAGGAGTAAAATTCTGTTAATAAAGCACCTGGCTTATGTGACTGATACTGAGGGTCAGAGCTTTGTGAGCAGAGCTTTTCATGAGGATCGAGGGAGCTTACTACCCGTGTGTCCCCTAGCCAACAGTATCACCAAGTATAATCAGTCCAGCCAGACCATTGCCTTCATTTTCCATTGACTTGCGTCTTATGTCACTGGCCATGGTTTGGGCAGAGCCACATTGCCTGGGTCCTCTTTCATAGTTCCAATCATGCCCTTGTGGTTTTCTTTCATGCCTTTGAAGCCAGGCATTCAGGAACGATTTCTCCCTTCATATTTGGTAGTTACACCAATATGAAAATTCTCTCCTTGGCTCAACCACGAGCAGATACTGAGGGGCTAATAAATCTGTTGGTGATGAATCTTTCAGTAAGGATTTTAGTTGCGTATAACAAGAGGGAGAGAGTGTTTCTCTGGTTCCTCTTGATTTTCAGCGTCTGTTGGTAATGGGATAATTACACAATGATCAAAAAATAACTCACCAGCTCTGAAGAGCTGGTGCCCCATGTCCACGAGCATTACTGCATAATAACAGGTATTACGAGGGGACGCAGCTCCTGGATGTGAATAGCTGTGTATTTCAAGCTCCAGCATGCCATTGGAACGCCCAGCCAAAATGGAAGGGAAGTTAGGAGATTAAAAAAAAAAAAAAAAAAAGGCTTAACAGGTAAATGGAAAATCGTATTCTGGGTTATGTTTTCCCAGTTTGAACTCTCTTTAGTAAACATGTACATATGTAATGATTTTTGTTTGTAAAAATTTTCACAGTAGTCTCTATTTCTTTTGAGGGGGTGTTGCTTATGTACATGGAGCTCGTGCTTATATCCAGAAAGGAAGGATGATTTTATGGTACAGAACAATGCAGGAAGGGGGATTTCTGTCCCTTCTCTGTACTCCCAGGCACTTGAGAGTTTCATCTTGTACTATCTATGCACCTCATCTAATATTATGTGGGACCACTTAATTGTATCAAAAAGAAACCCCCTGAAATTCTACCTGTGACAAATTCTGTTAACCTCTGGCCGCTGAGTGAGACGCTCTGGATTACCCAGGGACACAACACCTCTGTTTGTCTGAAAAGTGTCAGTGACGGAAATTTAGTCTTCCTCTTGCCAGTCAGATTGAAGCCAGCTTGAAACGATAGCTTAAATGTCCCAGATGTGGATCTAAGGGACATTTCCCTTCAGGTTTGTTCAGACAGCCATGAATGTTTTATCCTGACTAACTTGGTTGTTTTAAGGGTTGGTTTCTGTGGAACCGAAATCAAGGAAAAGACTCCAAATGGTGTATATTTGAATTTAGAGGGGCCTTTTGCTGTGACATTATGTGTCTATTATGACATTCCTGTCTAGTCAGTACTTCTTGTTCAAAATGTAGTGTCTCCCAGCCCCAATAAGATGACACCCTCTAAGGCCAAATGTCTTGTCTGATTTGCTTCTCCGTCCCCTCACTCCTGCACTCACTGCAGCCTGTACCCCTGTCTTCCTGGGGGACTTCTCAAGGTCACTGCCCCCTGATCCAGGGCCATTTTCATGATCATGCATATGCTGCTAACTAAGTCCCATGTCCTGGTTTCCAGCCCTAGTCTCTTTCCCGAGCCCTTACCCCTATATCCACGGCTTCCTGGACGTCCCTACGTGGTACAGCCCAGCTTGTCTCAAGTGCACTCTCCCTCCATCTCCCTGCCCTCCCCACCGGGTCCTCCATCTCCCATTTCCCAGTGGCCCACATCCTCCTCCCCCTGCCACCGCCTGGCATCTGATTAAGATTTGGGCTCCTTCCTCTCCCTCTCATCTCTCCTCCCAGCCCCCATTTCCATTCACTGCCCCTCATTGTCAATTTCAGTTTCAGTCTCTTGAATTTATCTGTTAACAGTGACCCCTCCACTGATCCCCCACCCCCAGCATAGCAGGGAGCCCCCGTCATCTCTTTCCTGAATTTCTCCAATAACGTCTTCACTGCTCGCTCTCTCGTTCTTCAGTGTCAGCTCCTTTCCAGCTTATTGTCCATGGGGGCGCCCTGGAATGATTTTCCTGAAGCACAGATCTGATGGTGTTCCTCCTCTGCTCCATACCCATCAGGGACTTCCCACTGTCCACAGAGTCATAGAAGTGGAGTCGCCGCACGTCTGGTGGGTCTGTTTTCCCAGTGCAGATATGTCTCTCTTAACATCCCCTGTTTGGATGATAAACCCATACGTTCTCCCGCCTTATAAGGACTTTCAAGAGGGGCCACCCGCCCCCAGCGTCCTCACCTCTGTCCTTCTGGTCACGTTCTGCATCAGCTGTGCTGAACCTTGAGGGCTATGCCACGTTTTCTGCCTCCAGCCTTTACCCACGTGGGTCTGCCTGCCTGGAGTCGGACCCCGCTACCTCCTCTCCTGGCTGGTCCCTGCACTTCCCGTGGGCCTCTGCTTCGATTTCATTTCTCCCAGGAAACCTCCTGGTTCTCTCCTCCTCACTATACAGGCTGTCCCCTCGCTCCTGCACTTTGTTAGCTCTGGGCACTTCCCAGAGCTAGTCTGCCTGCTTCCCCCTCTCCTCAGATGCTCATCTCCTTCAGGGCCGAGGGCTCTATATCGGGCACTACTCTCTAAGGTTTGCTGGGCACCTGCCAGGAGCAACAAGTTTTGATCAATATTGTTTAACCGGCACATAAAAGGGCAAGATTAAAGTAGGATTCCTCCCAACGGAGAAACTGTCTCAGTCATCCTGACTCTTACGGGATGAGAGGAACCCTTTAAACCCCTGCACTGATAACATTTTCAATTGTGTTGCTGGAAACGCTCGGGATATAGTTCATCAAATTCTCATCCTGCGGTTGAATCATTCAGGCTCATGTGACAGTGTGGGAGATGAGGCCTTGCCAGGTGTATGCGACCTCTTCAGCTAACGTGTGCTGATCCTGCTAGGATTTGACAATTTCCTCTGGGGCGCACCGTTCGTGATAAGTTGTTATTTCGAACACTATGATGATTCCTCTGTAATGAGAGGTTCGTGAGCTTTGGAGTAGTTGGACCAGAGATGGAGTCAACCCATCGACACTAGGGGGGTTGCTGGGCTGCAGAGGGTGGTCAAGACAACTGGGCCCCCCTGGTGTTTCAGACGGGGTCCCAGCAGGAAAGGCAAATCCTATCAGGGGGTTCCAGTGAAGAGAATTTACTAGAGGGGCTAATGACGGAAGTACAGGCAGGGTGAAGGAAGTCAGCAAAAGCTGTTTGGGTGCCCAGGACTTGTGCCACTCCTGGGCACCGGGCCAAGGGGAGGAGCCCAGTGAGCCATGGTGAATGGTGCCAGAGCAAATGTCTTGGGGACACAGCCATTGCTGGAACCCTGGACTGAAGCACGGATGGAACAGGGAGGAAACACCCTGATCTCTCTCCTGTTGGCCTCTCTGCTCTTCTGATGGGTCCCCCATGGGCCAGCCCCAAACCAGAGGGCCTGGGTGATGCCATCAGCAGGGGGGCCTCCAGGACACAGAGCAGGAGAGAAGGGGTAGAAGATAGACCTGAGAGGGCAGGGGATAACCAGCCCTGATGCGTCCGTCCACTGACGATCCTGGAGGCTGCAGCTGGAACATTTGGCTTCATCCACTTTACTCAGTGGGAAATGTCACAGGGCTGGAAATTCTTTTCTAGCTTTATAGAGCTTACCCTTCCTTGACAGGACAGTGCTGGATCGGGCCTGACCTGCTGCAGGTACACACCTATTAAAGATGCGTGCCTCATCGTTCCTTCTTACCAGGGTTTCTTTCCCACCTTCAAAACCCTGCCTCGTGTCGTCCCTCAAGGTGTCCACTTCCCTCCATGTCTGTGGACGCCCTAGACCACGGCATCATTTCCCTCTCCTGGCAGATATAGTGGCTTCCCAGTGGCTGCCTCCTTCCCATCTTGTGCCTCTCAGTTGGGCCTGTCCACGGGAGCTGGTGCAATCCTGGGACAGGGCAGGCGGATCCAGGCGCCCTGTGCCCACGTCACCTTCCCGCCACAGGCGGAGTACACCCCAGCTTCCTTAGCTGGGCTGAGAGGCCAGATATGGGGGGCTCTGTGCACCTCTCACTGCCCTGCATTCACCTCCCCCCACTGCCCCTTCAGTCACATGGGCGACCCCGAGTTCCCCAGCCTGCCAGGCCTTTCCCACTCGCCCTGTGCCCACACTTCCTCTTGATGCCTCCACCGCCCCACCTTCTTTCTCTGTAGGGCTGGCTTCTCCTCAAACTTCACCTCGCAGTTTACGTGGCACCCCCTCACGGCCTTCTTCCCCGACCACTGAAGGTCAGAACGGCCCTTCCCCGCCCTCTCGTCTCTCCTGTAACACCTGGGACCCTGCACACCCATCTTGGGGTGCCCGCACTTGGCGCGGGGCTGGCACACGTCGGTACCAGGTCAGATCTGGGAGACCAGGGCAGAGGATGCGCCTGCAGCCAGGCTCCTCCCTCGCTTCCAGGGAATGCCTGGGCTCTGTGTGTAGGACTGTTCCCGTTAATTTAATCTCCTGGTTTAGTATCCCGAGGGAAGGCAGCTCTTAGAAGAACAGGCCATCCCCCCAGCATGGGTGTCTCTTAGGTGGCCGTGGGTCAACCACTCCCTTTGTTTTGTCTCCCACATTCTACCCTGCTCGCTTTCTCCTCCTATTTTTCCCAGCCTCTGGCTTTCTGGCCTCATGTCCGTTGCCATACATACTGAGGAAGACACACACACATGCCCCTTTGCTGTCCCTCGCAGCTCTCTCTTATGCCAGAGTCAGCAGCCAGGGTCATCCTCGAAAACCCTTATCGCTTCAGATCCGGCTCTCTGGGAATTTGTGAGTGCTTGGATGGGATAAGCTGACGGGGACCTTGGTATCCGCGACAGAAGAGGCATTGCTCAGCAAAGCAATATGAGAAGCAAGCACCTGAGGGGAGCCATCCTCTGAGAGAAGAAAGCATCTTGGGGCACTTACCCCTGATGGTGGGCGGCTAATGCCAGGCAGGGTAGCTCCCGGCAGCTCTGAGCTCTTGCTTCTGACAAGGGTGAAAGGCATCAATGGCCTTCAGCTTTCACTAAATCAAATTAGCCGCTACCCCAGGTCATTTGAATTAATTCCATGACCTTCCCTGTGTCCTCCTTGTGGGCCACGTGCTGAAGTCTGAGAATGAGGCCATACGTTGTTGACTTAGCAAATGAAGAAACTGAGACCAGACCCCTGTCCAGACTCAGAAGACCACACACTTCCTTAGGGACAGAGCTGGATCTGGAATCTTTGTGTCTCGAGCGTTGGATCTCTATTGTTTCTCTCTTGGAGCTTTTATGCAGAGATGTGATAACAAATCAGGAGATTTACCTCATTTTCTTCTTCTTCTTTTTTTAACGTATGCTTTCTCCACCTTGCTCTTATTCCCTTATTATTGTAGCAGAGAAAGGACGAAGAAAATTAAAACTTTTAATAAAAGTTAAAGGCAGTTTTGCGGCAAAGTTGATCAAACCTGTATCTCACCTACGTATGCCCCGTGGAGGCGGGAGCTGGTTTTCACCGCAGCACCGTAATCCCTGCTTGGTGAGGGCCGACGCCGAAACCGAGACCTGCTCTGAGCTCATCCACACCGAATGCTAGACTGTTCAGTTGCCAGAGGGAACCAGGGCAGCGGTTGGGTCTGGAAGAATCAGAGGCTCTGATCACTCGGTCACTGAGGGGGAGCAGATAGAGAAGTGGGGACGGAGAGATCGAGTGGGTGCAGGGCTGGTTCTCAGACACCCCCAGGGGAACCGAGTAATCACATACACACACTACCAAGAGGTAATAAATGACTCTCTCACTTACCTCAAGGAATGATTTGTTTAAAAGATTCTCTAATACTCCAGAAAAACCGCTATGGCTGTTCAGCACGCCAGCCTGACTAGTGAGAAGCAACCAAGCAGGTGTGGGTGGAATGAGTGGGTCCTCTCCTACTCCAGGGGCGGGGAGCATGTGGGGAGATGCTCATGCTTTACAGGACTCTCATCTTCCCTACATGACCACATCTGACTTTTCTCCTTTTTTGCTGATTCCCTGAAGGGATAAGCTGGAAAGTTAGAAGTCATAGCTATTATCCGTTTTTCTATATTACATTTTAAGATTTACAACCTCCTCGCTTCTGTTGAGGATTTGAAGACCTTCTGTGCAACTTCTTATAGCCTCTGACTGCTTTTTTTTTTTTTTCTGAGAGTCTTACACAAGGTCCACAGAATTAAAGTAAATACGAATGTTCCGCAGCAATTTAACAATCTCTGAACTATGTCACTGGAGAACTGTAAAGGACCGTGGACGGTGCCCAGATGCATGGGGGCAAGTGGGGCATGAATTACGTCATCCTGCCGGGGAAAATCTGACAGACCACACACCAAGTGCTAGGTCAGATTTCGTCTCAGCCAACCTCAGAATGACCCTATTTATACTGTTTTCTTAGAGATTAGGCAGGGTCCTGGAGGTCCCCCCCAGTCTCTCAGCTGAAAACCTTCTCTCATCTCAGCTACTTTAATGCCTTATACTTTCCTGGAGATTCGCTGATTGTTCTCATCACTACCAAGTGCCTTTCTGCAGGCCACAGGATTTAATTACCAACAATTTCTAGTTTTCCTTCTGCCCTTATTTCCCTCTCTAGGTGCATAACATTTTTTTTTTCTTTTTCAGATTGAAAGATTTGATTATTTATTTATTTTTCACTTCTTTTTCTTTTCTTTTTTTTTTAAATTTTACTCCCAGTATAATTAACAGTGTTATGTGGGTTTCAGGTGTACAATGTAGTGAATCAACAATTCTGTACATTACTGAGTGCTCATCATGGTAAGTGTGCTCTTAATCCCCTTCACCTGTTTCACCCAATCCCCCCCCCACCTCTGGTGACCATCTCTTTGTTTTCTATAGTTAAGAGTGTTTTTGTTTTGTCTCTTTTTCCCCTTTGTCCTCTTGTTTCTTAAATTCTACATATGAGTGAAATCCTATGGTATTTGCCTTTCTCCTTCTGACTTACTTCACTTAGCATAATACTCTCTAGATCATCCACATCATTGCAAATGGCAAGATTTCATTCTTTTTGATGGCTGAATAATATTCCATCATATATATCTACCACATCTTCTTTATCCATTCATCAGTTGATGGACACTTGGGCTGCTTCCATATCATGGCTATTGCAAATAATGCTGGTATAATGTAGGGGTGCATATATCCTTTTGAGTTAGTGTTTTTGTATTCTTAAGGGTTTGCTTTTTTTTTTTTTTAAATATTTGCTTTTTCAAACAAAGTAGTCTAGGCTTTCTTATGGTCCTCTCCCCTGACTTTGCCTAGTTATTTAGTCGACAGAGGATGAAATTGGGCCTAGGGAACGAGAATCTAAGCGTTCCAATGCATGAAATTTTGGAATCCTTGTTCAGGTTCCACCTGAATTGAAGCAGACTGGGACCTTCGGTATCTCCCCCAAATGCCTTATGTATGGCTCCCCAGAAAGCTGGTACTTGGTGTATATTCGCTGAATGAAAACCACAGAAAAGAAGCAAAAACCAGATTATGGATTCCAAGAATCTTTGCAGTCATATCTTATGATAGGTAATTTTATATGTCAGTTTGGCTGGGCTAAGTAAGGGATGCCCAGAAAGCTGGTAAAACGTTATTTCTGGGTGTGTCTGTGAGGTTGTCTCTGGAAGAGATTAACACTTGAATCTGTAGGCGAGTAAAGCCGACTGTCCTTCCCCATGTGGGTGGGCCTCTTTTAATTCTGCAGGCCTGAATGGAATAAAAAGGCAGCAGAAGGGTGAATGTGCTCTCTCTTCTTGAGCTGGGACATCTATCTTCTCCTGCCCTTGGACCTTGGAGCTCCTGGTTCTCAGGCCTTTGGACTCAGACCGAATCTTACTGTTGGCTTTTCTGGTTCCCCAGCTTGCAGACAGCAGCCTGGGGGGCCTCTCGGCCTCCATATCCACACCCTCCATCCCCCGTTGTGGCAATATGTGTGAAGTGTCTACCAGAGGAGCTTGTTAGAGACTCAATGGCCAGGGTTTTTATTGGGGGCTGATCACATAGGCACCCTCTGCCTATGATTCCAGATTCCAGAATCCCAGAAGGAAAGCAGATGTTCAACAAAAACCTTTTTTCCCCCCATTGTGGAAGGCTTCGTAGGCATAGTACAGGTTTTTTTCCCCTTCAACTTGAATAGAACGAGACACTTAGAAGGCTGTCTGTCACAGGGGCAGTGTGCTATGAGTTTCAACGACTTTTCCTTAGGTCCTTGGGATCAGACTTGGGCTGGGGCCATCCTTCTCAGGGTGCCCTTAGTATTTCCAAAGGCCTAGAGTAATACTTAATATTTTTGTATATACCAACAGAGAAAAGCTCTCTTACTTTTCTATTGCTTTCTTACCTTGGATAACCAGCCCTAAATTTTTTCTCTTCCAAAGACTAAATTAAAACCCCAGTGTGTTAGAGTATTTCCTAAATTGTAGTTGGCCGTAGCATGATGGTACAGAGTGTGTGGGATTTGGAATCAGACACACCACCTTGACTTGTGACTTCTGACTAGTTGCTTGGCCTTTCTGAATCTCATCAGCAAAATAGGAGAGTCCTTTAGGATTTGCAGTTATGCAGTGATGTGTGAGAAAGGGCTCGCCCTGAGCCCTGATCATGGGTGCCCAGTAGATGGCCAGTCTTGTCATTATCAGGGGCCAGGAGCAGGCCTGGATCCAGTGAAAATTATGAAGTAGTCTGAGTGCTGGCTTATATATTCCAGGCTGTTTCCCTCACCAGTTGTGAGCCTTCAATACTGGCCCAGAATTGGCTGGTGACTTTAGGGATAATAGCATCTAACAGGTGACTGCCTGAGGATTGCAAAAATTTAGCAAATCCTAAATTAGCAAATTTTCATTCATAATTAAAGAGTTAAATTCCTTGTGATATTCTCAAACCTATTAAGTAATACTCCTATCTTAGGGTTCTCCAGAGAAACAGAACCAATAGGAGATGGATGGATGGATGGATGGATAGATAGGGACTTATGATAAAGAATTGGCTCATGTCATTATGGAGACTGAGAGGCCCCAGGATCTGCTGTCAGGAAGCGGGAGACCCAGGAGAGCCAGTGTTGTAATTCCAGTCTGAGGACAGGAGAAGGCCGATGTCCCAGCTCATCATCAGGGAGAGAGAGTGAATTCTCCCTCTCTCTGCCTTTTTGTCCTACTTGGGCATAAACCACATGGATTGCATAAACAGACAGTGAGCCACTATCATCAGTTAAAGTGGTGGGAACGCTTTCCAAGTCGAATTTCTCAGATCCCAGCCAAGGGCCACCCTTGTAAGAGGCCTTTGCAAGGATAGGAGTCAGGCCTTGCTGTCTTACCTCTTTCCTGCACAGCCCGCTCTGTGTCAGAGCTATTCTGGTGGCTGAGGGCATTGGCCCTTCACTCTGAGTAACGGTCCTCATCCTCTTCATTTTGGGCCACTGCTCACAGATATGCCTGGGAAAAGAATCCTCACTCTGAGCCACTCGTGGCATCTTTTGTCTACCTCTGGTACTCTTCTTCACATCGGGTAAATGACCTGTTCGTCCTCTTCCCTAATGAAACTTTGTATATGGCTATTGTCCTCTCTGACCTGGAAGGATGAAAAAGGTATAATTCTTCAGGACGTTAATTCAGTTTCTTTCCTAAATGGCATACTCAGCTTCTAAGAAAAGCCTGTTTTCTTTAAAAATTTTTTTTTAAATTTAAATTCAATTTAATTAACATATAGTGTATTATTAGTTTCAGGGGTAGAATTTAGCGATTCATCAGTTGCATATAACACCCAATGCTTATTACATCACGTGCCCTCCTTAATGCCCATCACCCAGTTACCCCATCGCTCTACCCATTCCTCTCCAACAACCCTCAGTTTGTTTCCTATAGTTAAGAGTCTCTTATGGTTTGCCTCCCTCTCTGATTTCATCTTATTTTATTTTTCCTTCCCTTCCCCTATGTTCATCTGTTTTGTTTCTTAAATTCCACATATGAGTGAGATCATATGGTATTTGTCTTTCTCTGAC
>NC_138373.1:46222894-46276841 GCF_054177405.1 Leptonychotes weddellii
GAGATGTGGAAAGGAACAGTCTTAACTGGTAAGAGGCCATCCTTGCTTTTCCTGTTGCTTGGATTGTGAATGGAAATGCCATATTCTCCAGACCACCATATGGCTCCTCTGTCACTCTGCTTCCAGAAGGGTGGGTTTTCTCAACTCTAAGCCATTCTGATGTTACTGGCTTTGCCTGATGATTCCACTGGCTCTTGTAAGAGCAGAGTCTAGCTCCAGCACATCACTGGCTATAATTTCTTAGGACTCCAAATCCCATTAGGTAGCTCCGTGCTATAGGCATGGGTTCTTCCAGAAAGTGGTCGCTTTTCTGATGAGAGAGTTGTTGCTATTCCTTTCTTCAATCTCCTGTTGAGTTTGTAGGTGTTCAGAATGGTTTGATCCCTATCCAGCTGAATTCCTGAGAGGAGACGAAATCCAGGTCTCCTACTCCTCCGCCATCTTCAGTATCAACCATGTTCTTAAAGATTTTATTTTTAAGTAATCTCTACACCCAACGTGGGGCTCGAACTCACAGCCCCAAGATCAAGAGTCACGTGCTCCACCAACAGAGCCAGCCAGGCACCCCCATTCTGTTCTTTTATTTATTTTTATTTATTTATTTATTTATTTTTAAAAAGATTTTATTTATTTATTTGACAGAGAGAGACACAGTGAGAGAGGGAACACAAGCAGGGGGAGTGGTAGAGGGAGAAGCAGGCTTCCCGCCAAGCAGGGAGCCTGATGTGGGGCTCGATCCCAGGACCCTGGGATCATGACCTGAGCCGAAGGCAGACGCTTAACGACTGAGCCACCCAGGCGCCCCCATTCTGTTCTTTTAGATTGCGGAAGGTTATATGTGGAGTCCTTTTCTCTTCCTTTGTTTTCTTTTACAGCAAGGAAAAGATCAAAAAGGAATGTTCAGCCATTGTTGAGCATTTTGGGAAGAGTGAAAACCTGCTTCCTCCATTTCATTTGCAAGGAGAAGCTCCTTAGAAGCGAGTATACTTGGAAGCGTCCACAGTTCTGTGGAGAGAGAAGGTGGTGATGGCAGATTCCAGGCAAAACTCTGAGGAAGGCGGGGTATGACTTTGCCTCCTTTCCACCTTTCCCTTTCCTCTCAGTTCTTTACTCTTTCCTCTTCTCTTCCCTATTTCTCTCTTCTCTAATACTTCCCTTCGATTCTGAGCCAGTTTCTTTTACTCCCTTTATATATTAGCTCACAGCAGTTGAGAAAACAGGGACACTCCTTTCAAAGAGATCTATTTTCTTAAGGACTCTGGACAACAGAGCCAAAGCCATTAACCCTCAATAGTGAAACTTTGGCTTCAGGAGGAAGGGCATTTATGAGCAGAAAGTCTTCTCAGGAATTGTCTGTTTTTAAGATCTGCTCACTGCTTATGGGGCAGAGATGATGGATGCCCACTGTGTGCCAGGTGCTGCTATCAGACACACAGGTGGATGAGTGATGTCGCTCGCATTTTGAGGACCCGGCAATGGCAGGGGAGGGGGCAGACAAGCATAGGAATTAGTAGTTACAATATAGTATTGTAATTGCCTTCCTGGAGGCACGAACCGTGTGTTGCGTTCAGGTAGTCGGGCATGAGAACAACCAGGGAAACGTCCATACCCCTGGAATCGGAGACTTGGAGGACAAAAATACACAAAATGAGACAACATGAGAGTTCTGGAATGAAACCACCCTGGGAGTTTGAACTCTTCATGACCAGAGTTGAGTTAGACCTAGCTCTGTTTCTGCCATTTTTGTTTTGGCTTCCTGTGGCTTCCTTCCTTCAGCTTCCTTCCTCTTGTTATTCAGCTGGCTTCCATGTCAGCCTTGCTGTCCTGAGTGTGAGATGCAGAGCTCAAGAAATATGGCCTAGAAAGGGGGAGACATGATTGGGCTGCAGAGTAGACAGATTTTCCTTTGGGTATTCCAAGTAGCATCGTCTTACAATGTTAACACAGTTTTATTTTATTTTATTTTTATTTATTTATTTATTTAAAAGATTTTATTTATTTATTTGAGACAGAGAGAATGAGAGAGACAGAGAGCACATGAGAGGGGGGAGGGTCAGAGGGAGAAGTAGGCTCCCTGCTGACCGGGGAGCCCGATGCGGGACTCGATCCCGGGACTCCGGGATCATGACCTGAGCCGAAGGCAGTCGCTTAACCAACTGAGCCACCCAGGCATCCTGTTAACACAGTTTTAGACAGGAGACTGTCCCGGGATCTTTTCTTTTCCTAATTTGCCTTTAGCCATTTGTAATCACCACATCTGCCTTGTCTGCAGTAGTCACAACAAGAAAAAAGCTTCCCAGTCTTTTTAATGTCAAAGTCATAAACCATGCCTGGACAAAGCAGAAAATTATATCACTACTTTATTTTTATTGTTAGCATAACTCTTAATTGCCTTCCTTATCTTCATGCCTGCCTTTTGTTGTCCAGGACGAAGTTAACAATGTTTAGAAAGTCAGTTCAGAGGTAAACTAATGATGTAGTCATAATAGCAGATATGGGCATGTTGTTGGCATTTAGCGAATGTCAAATACTAGTTTTCACAATAATAAATTTGGGGGAGGAACAAGAAGTTCCTCTGTGGGAGAGGCTCTTGTCCTTCGTAGATAGCAGTATTCATTTCTATTGCAATAGGAAATATGGCTTCCTGGCCTCAATTATTAACTTCATCATTCAGCCTGCTTATATTTGAGGAAGCTTGGCTTTTTTTCCAGTAGGGATAGTAGCCATGATATAAATCCTTTCTCTTCTTGTAATCAAAGCCCTTTGTGGCAACCTCCATGCCAGTAATCCCTGAACCCTTCGGAATCAGACCACTCGGTTGGTGTTGATCTGGTTTTTAGGCTTTCCTTCCCTCCATGCCTTCAGATGCTACCTATGCTGTATCTTCATTTGACTTTGACTTCTGTTGAGAATTCCGACTTCTGTGATGACAGGAGCCACCCTTCATTTATTCCTGTTGGGATAATTGGACTAATGGAGGGAGGGGCTCCGGAACAGGGCTGAGTACCACCCCAAGGTGGGGGTTTCCCCAGTTCATCCTAAGACGCCTCCCCCTTTCTAGGATTCGTTGTTTGAATCTGACTTTCTTGGTCTTTTGTCTTATTTTCGCTTTGATGGCACAACATTGAAGAAGGAATTGATTCATTCAAAGTTATTGTCAGTTCTGAGAGATAGTGAAGGTATTGGAAGGTTGACTGCATTCTACTTTATTTCCTGTGAGTGTGTGTGAAGATTTTTCTGCAGAAAGTCACCCAGAACCCTTCAAGGGAGTGACTTGCTATCACTTCACTATGAGAGGCTGAATGGGCAGCCTGAGGCCTCTGCTGCCCACTGGGCAGCCTCCAGGTAGTTTTCTAGAGGAGAAATTGCAGAGCTCCCTGGACTTCTTGCCCAGGTTTGTTTGAGGAAGAGAGTTAAACAGCATGCAAATAATTTGAATTTTATTGGGGAAAACACAGTGAAAGATTTTTCTGAAGTCAGACTTTTTTTTTTGGCCTATAGGGCAGATTTAATTTTTCTCTTTTACTTTTGGTTTTTAATCTTGTGTAGTTATTTTTTTTAAAGATTTATTTATTTATTTGATAGAGAGAGAGTGAGAGAGAATGCAAGTTGGGTTGGGGGAAGAGCAGCAGAAGAAGGACAAGCAGACTCTCTGCTGAGCGTGGAGCCCGAAGCGGGGCTCAGTCCCATGACCCATGAGATCATGACCTAAGCCAAAATTAAGAGTCAGACGCCTAATTGACTGAGCCATCCAGGTGCCCCAATTCTTCTGTAGTATTTTAAAGATAGCAATGAGAAAGAATTATCCCTGGACCATTTCTCCCATTAGGTGTGACTATGAGGAAATGGTATGTGGCCTTAAGGAGAACGTATGGCAGAGTCATCCAAAATGCTGACTCTGTCCCTCAGGGCTCTGTGGGTGTGGCAAGTTTCTTAAACTCTCTGTGCCCCTACTTCATCTACATGATGGAGACAATAATCTCTTGGAGGTTGTGGTGATTAACTGAGATCATTCTTGTCAAATGCTTAGAATAGTCCCTGGTACCTAATAAGCAGTTCATGGTTATTATGTGTGATTATACACTAATTCTTTTAGATCATGTTATTACATTATGAAAGAATTGAGTTTCTTGGTACACTGATGTGGTCTTAGAAAGTTGGAACAAATGTCCACCCAGGCAAATGTTTAATGACTACGTGGCCATTACTTGGCCGTTTGGATCAGAGAAGAAGGCCAACCTAGCAACTTTTTTTTTTTTTTTATCAAACTCAGTTTGTCACACTGATTGGGAGACTGTAGGGCCCCTCCAAAGCTGAGTGGGCAGAGCCTGAATGGCCCTCTACATGGCTACAGTCACCTTGAGTAGCTGCTCTGGTGTAGAGGATATAAAATTTTGCAAATGGTCTTTTGTAAAACATTATTGGAAGGATGCTGGACTATTAGCCAGCCCCACCACTAACTAGCTGTGTGTCCTCTGGGTCAGACCAGCTATTCATTCATTCATTCATTCATTCATTCATTCACTCCATTTGTAAAAAATGCTAAGATATTTTAAAGTAAATTAAAGATATTTTATTGCACAATTTCACAATAGCCAAGACATGGAAACCACCTAAGTGTCTGTCAACATATGATTGGATATATAAGGTGTGGTTTGTACGTTCAATGGAATATTATTCAGCCATGAGAAAGAAGGAAATCTTGCCATATGTGACCACATGGATGGACCTCTAGGGCATTATGTTAAGTGAGATAAGTCAGACAGAGAAAGACAAATAATGTATGATACAACTTACATGTGGAATCTAAAAAAGCCAAACTTGTAGAAGCAGGGTGTAGAGTGGTGGTTACCAGGGACAGAGGGTGGGAGAATTGGGGAGATCTTGGTCAAAGGGTACAAACTTACAGTGAGAAGGTGAATAAGTTCTGGGGAATCTAATGCACAGCATGGTGAATAGAGTTAACACACTGTATTATATACTTGAAAGTTCCTGAGAGACTAGATCATAAATGTTCTGAGCACAAAAAAGAAATGGTAACACCAGTGGAGGTGTTAGCTGACTCTAGGGTGGCACCAAATAAACACATTGTACACCTTAAATGTTCACAGTGTTATATGTCAATTATATCTCAACTTAAAAAAAGATATCTTGACATTCCACCCCTAGTATAATATGGCCTTCCGTCCCCTCCATTCCCCCCAAGAAAGGAAGGAAGGAAAGAAAGAAATTTCCCCAGGTAACCAAAATAACATTATCATAACTAACACAATTAATAATATGTCTTTAATATCCTCTCATATCCAGTTCATGTTCAGGCTTCCCCAGGTATGGGTAGGTCGGACACCGCATTTACTTTATGTTAGCGCAGTTGCTTTGTGTGGGGAATGAGGGGTAGTACTAAGTGGTCTCTAAGGCTCAGTGTTCATGTTTTAATACCTTTAACCAAGTGCAGCTCTGATGCTGTTCATTTCTCTCTTGTTCTTGGACAAGGAGGACACAAAATATATAGACATCAACTATGGCTCTCTAGCACAATGAGATGGAAATGTGGAAATTGCTTGGCTCATGGGATCAGTCAAGACAGGTGGGGAGCGCATGTCACACTGGGTTGGGCAGACCCAGCGTTAGGTAGGTTGTGCACTTGCCAGAAAGAGTTTTAGGCCCAAGAGTGGCTTACATTTTTTGTGCTCCATAAACGTTCAGTGCCATTAACAATTACAAGGAGGACTTGGGCAGTCCTTCTGATTTCATTTTGTTTTGTTATCTGAGACTCTGGTATTTTCTTCAGAGAGACTGAATGCTGGGTCTCTCAGGTTACCTGTCCAGGGGAAGTCCCATTGTTCCAGAACAAAAGAGTGAAAAAGTCCTATAGTGACAGCCTAGGGGATCTTGGGTCCTCCAGCCTCAGAGATCACTGGCCTGTTGGCACATTCTTGTCATCGTGCAGGTGTCCCTGTGAAGCCACTTCCCAGCCTCTTAGCCTTCCACCCACAAACCTGCCCGGGACCACCTTGTTATGTGTGTGAGGTATGAGGGCTGATTAGGAACACGCTCTTCCCACCGGTGCTCTGAACCAGTTGAGAACTAGGGTTGAGGGGTCAGGCAGGTGGAGACCAAAGTAATAACTATTTCTGATAAAAGCTAAATTGGAGGCTGTGGTATGTGACAAAACCTTAGGTAGGCTTCCAGCAGGTTTCCAAGGGACAGAGGGAGAAGGGGCTGAGCTTCCAGCTCTCCCATTCCTCCCGGCCAGCCAGGCAAGTGCCCCCCTCCTGCCCTGTGGAGGAGGAGGTGGGAGGGGACACAGGGAGGAACAGCCACAGAGAAAGGGACACCAAGAGCGTGAATGATTCTTCCCCCTTACAGTAATCTTCTTGGGACCTGGCATTCCCCAGCATTGTGGGTGCCTTGTGGGCTCCTTCCCTCTATGTCAGCTTCATAGACTAATTTATTTTAGGAGAGAGAGAAATGAGATAAGTTCTGATAATAGTATTGTTCAATAAATATTGTCATTCATGAGATACACACTCCCTGAATAGATAAATATTTAAAAAAAAATTCAACTTCAAAATTTCCCCCAAACTCTGAATATTTATTGCATGAATGAATATACCAGTCAACTGTTTGCATTTGGGAGGCAGAGATTCAGGATGGATGTGTGTGCGTGCACACATGTGTGTGTGTGTGTGTGTGTGTGTTGGGGAGGGAGCAGAGAGGAAGTGGGATGGAGAGCCAAGGCTTTCTGAAATATTTATTACCTAGAGGAATTCCGGGCTTCTCTGAAAGGGTGCCCATGCCCTGAGTGTCCAGGAAGTCAGCTCCTCTGACTGACAGACCTTTTGCCCCAGAGCGTGCCAGGAACCAGGGCAGAGACATTGGGAACTTGATGTGCCAGGAACCAGGGTAGAGACATTGGGGACTTGAGGCAGAACATGTTTTGGGAGCCTTTTCCTTTCACAGGTGACCAGCAATCCCCTCATGGAGGGAGATGAATATTCCATTGTATGGATATGTCCCATTTTTTAAAAAGATATTTATTTATTTATTTGAGAGAGAGAGAGAGAGACAGCACAAATAGGGGGAGGGGCAGAGGGAGAGGGAAAAGCAGACCCCTGCCGAGCAGGGAGCCCAACCCCAGGACCCTGGGATCATGACCAGAGCCAAAGGCAGATGCTTAACCGATACCCAGGCGCCCCCAAGGATATGTCCCATTTTGTTTATCCAATTCATCTGTCAGTGGACCCTTAGGTTGCTTCCCCCTTTTGGTTTTTGTGACTAATGCTGATATGAACATAGATGTACAAGTATCTGTTTGCATTACATCTTTTCAAAGTAAACTTTTTTTTTAAAATGTAATATATGCATTACATTTTTGGTGACCATAACATACTTCCAATTCACATTGAACCTGAACTTGTTATCCAAAACCCCTAAAGTTTTAAATGTAACGAGTATAATGGATTTTGTCATTGATCCTTGTCCTTTTTGTTCTGAGTTGTTAATTTTTGTGCACCTAAATTGTATATTTAATATTGTTAGATGGAGTTTACCAAATCAGCCTGTCAAGACCTTTTAGAATTCTGAGTCTTTCATCTCGTTTAATTTTGGGTCATTCACAAATACGATCATATCTTCTATTTCTCTCTACAAGCCTCCAAGAGCTGTGGGTGCTGCTGGAAACTTCCCCCTGGTTGGCATCTTTCTCTGGGTGTTGCTGTGCTGTCATATACCCATTTATACAACTTTTCTCACCTCTGGTTCCATTCTTCATTTTGTTCATAAGGAAACGTATCACCCTCCAACACGCATGTGTGCACATTTTCATGCTCTAACAGTCTCCAGACTTGCTGACAATAGGGCTAAGCCAGACTGGTCATGCATACTCTTAAGTTTTTTGGGGTAGGGGATGGTAGCCACCGGAAAGTTGTAGTTGAGCGAGGATTAGCTATTCTCTTACAGCCTCATGACCAGCTTAAATGACAGCAAGTTTCCGAACAAATTCAGCATCAAGACACTTCTTAAACAAATGGGTATTAGCAGTCAGGCAGAATCTAGTCCATACGTTCCATTCTGTCACCTGAAGTTCCCGCTCTGTGTCCTCTTAGGTGCTCTGACCACCACTTAGGATGAAAGCTTCTCTTGAAGCAAAGTTGCCAATATTCCAAAAGCAGGATTCCATTTCCATTATGATAGGCATCAGGCAGTCCAGAAATCCTCCAAACCAATGGCTGGACCATTTTGGGATCAAGTCTAAGGGTACAGGCCCTGGGCCTTGTCGGATGGAGTCTTGTACCCTGTCGGTTCAAGGATAGAGACTATCTAAACTGTTTTACCCCATTCTTTTTTTTTTTTTTTTAAAGATTTTATTTATTTATTTGACAGAGACACAGTGAGAGAGGGAACACAAGCAGGGGGAGTGGGAGAGGGAGAGGCAGGCCTCCTGAGAAGCAGGGAGCCCGATGCAGGGCTCGATCCCAGGATCCTGGGACCATGACCTGAGCCGAAGGCAGGCGCTTAACGACTGAGCCACCCAGGCGCCCCTGTTCTGTACCCCATTCTTAATGCTCATCGTGCTAATTAACCTCTGATTTCACCAAGAAAAAAAATCATTCCTCACATTCATTTTGCTAGTCAGCAGCGGAGCTAATATTACTCAAATATAGATAACAGGAGTTGTTCTAGTTGGCTGTTCCTGGAGTAAGGACCAGCTCAGGATGCTGAGATATAATTTATATATAGTAAAGATAACAAATTTCAGAATTTTTTAACCTATCTAAGGACCCCCTAGATCAAGATGTAGAACATTTCCAGCACCTTTGAAAGCTCTCTGGGACCCTTTTCCTCAGTCAGAATAATGCCCTTCCTTCTCGAAGGTAATCACCGTTCTGACCGGTTTGAATTTCATATAATGGAATCATACGTAAGTTTTGTGAGTTTCCTTCATGTTGTATAAATTGTTCATTTTTTCCCATTGATCTATAGTGTTCCATTGTATGAAATTTAGATACCCATTCTATACTTGGTAGACATTTTATTATTTCCAGTTTGAGGCTATTGTGAATAAAGTAGCTAAAAACATTCTTGAACATGTCTTGGTGAGTTATTGATTAAGGTAACTAACTGTCCCTAGAATTGGTTTATAGTCACAAATACAGAGAGAACATCATATTGTTCATAACACATGGTTTTGAAGTATATTAAATGGATCATACAAAACTGTATCAAACAAGGGAATAGAGTCTAGTATGTTTGTATTTAGCAAAGTATATGTTGGAACAAAAGGAGATCACTGCTTTTGTGCTCCTTGACTGTAATAAATATTCTAAGTCAGAGGGTCAGCTTCCTGAGAGCCGAGATTCTCATGTGAAAGTATGTTGTTTCCTCATGCCTTCTCTGGAAGGGTGGGAAAAAGACCTTTTCATTAATTCTGCAAATAGGCATCATTTTCTAATTTTAGGTTGTCACTGTGAAAAAAAAGTCATGAATTACTAAAAAAACTCAGAATATCAACTACTTTTGGGGGTCCCTGCATTGGAATGAATAAGGTTTTTAAATATTCATTTATGTTTTTCTTTCCATGTCGTTTTGGGTATTGTGATGAAAAGAAAGTATTTGCTGCTGATTTAGAATCCCTGAATACTCTTATAAAAATTTAATTCCACCCATATTAACTAGGCTTTCAAGGCTTTTTTAGAGGGCCTGTTTTCCTCTAATAGGTTACTAGTGGGAAAATCTGTTAGCCTAGAAAACTGATGGATGGAAGCAGAATAGGGAAACTGAACTCCGGCTACCACTGTGAAGAATCAGGTTAGCACTCCCCTTGACGAGAATGGAAAAATATTCTGGTGCCCTGTAACACACATGCACATTGAAGCTATCACCACCACGGCACCTAACAATATTTCTTAACAACCGTACAGTGTAAACCAACATTACAGATGTCCTGTTCTGGGAGTCTTCCCCCCACACACACACCTGCACGCATACCTAGGTGACACCTACACAAGGGCAGCGTCGAAGGTTTGCGTGTAACACCAGAGCACCAGGAGCAACCAGATGTAGGGCAGTCTGTGAGGGAGTGGTTGAATGATGCCGTCCTTGTGCAGTGGGTGCTGTGTGGTTGTTAAAAGAGAGTGATGATGTGTGTTCTGACGTGGAATGGTGTCCAGGTACATTGCCGCGTGAAAGAAACAAGCTGGATGGGGCGCCTGGGTGGCTCAGTCGGTTAAGCGTCTGCCTTCGGCTCAGGTCATGGTCTCAGGCTCCTGGGATCGAGCCCCGCATCGGGCTCCCTGCTCAGCGAGGAGCCTGCTTCTCCCTCTCCCTCTGCCTCTCCCCCAGCTTGTGCTCTCTCTCTTTCTCCTCTCTCTCTCAAAATAAATAAATAAAATCTTTAAAAAAAAAAAAAAGAAACAAGCTGGAGACTGGTGTATTGACTATGGTATCTTTATGTAAGAAAGGTGGGGATCTGGAGATATATAGGGGAATTTGCTTATATTTGCATAGAGAAACACTGGAAAGATAAACAAGAAACGACTACAGACGCGGATCTGGAGCAGTCACTGGGGAACGCAGGGGTTGGGAGTAGGTGTAGGAATGGCTCTGTCTGCATGTATCTTTTTATACTGTGTTGACTTTTGGAATTCTGCCGAAGACAACCCACCGACAAAAGTGAATCTGTCTGGGCATGCCACTTGACATTGGACTAGACCAAGAGCCCGTGGCAGAGGGAAGCCGGTTGAATGCGTCATGAAAGGGTGAGGTCATCCACTCCATTTCCTTTCTCAAAAGCTCTCAAGTTCAGTCATTCAATCACAGGGGCTTACTGAACCAGTCTGCCTGTGTGATGTGCCAGGCACTATTTTAGGTGCTGCCCGTGGGAGCCTTAGGGTCCAAGCTTTCATGGAGCTGCTTGAAGGGACAGACAACAAGGAGATGATGAGCGAGGGGGAGAAGGCTTATGCTTCTGGGCCCCGGGGAAGGAGGTGAGAGCAGTTCCCACTGAGGTCAGGAGGGAGGTTAACTGCTGATCTGTATTCCTGCGTGTCTGAGCTGAGTTTGTGTATAATATTGTCACCATAGGATAATAAAGTGGGGTAAATTTTCACTTTCATTCTTTGGCTACAGCGATCAGGATGTCATTTTACATAATCTCATTATCCCTTCAGTTAAGTTTCAAATAAAGAAACACATTTTAGCAGTCACTGTACCCCAATCTACTACTGTGTTGGTAGGAGACCAGAATTTAGGTGAATAAATCAAAAGTTGATTTGACCATTATAGTTTGTCTTCACAACAGTGGGGCTGGATTTGGGATCATGTTATCGCTATGATTTGTGACTATAACCATAGGTTATTAAACAGAAAAAATATTACTCTGACAAGTCTGTTATTTTTTTCCACTCAGAAAGTGGCTAAATGTAAATCGTCTCTTTACTGTGACGTATTAGTTATAGCAAATTGAAACACGCACACCCCCCAACATAGTGCTCATGTTCCACGTATCTTCAAGGCAGTTATTTTCTGAAAATACTGTAGAGATGTTCCCACGGTAGATGATGTAGATATTTGCAACATTTCTCCTCTGTTTATTTTTTTTTCTCATTCTGGTCTTTTAACTGGCAGATTTCTCTTTCACCGTTTCTGAATCAGATGAAATATTAATACGGTTATTTTTTAAAATTTCAACAATGACATGATTTTTTAAAGGGAGAGATCTTTATTTTGTCCTCTCTGCCTTTCGGTTCCATTAAGTTTTGGTGAAACTGGAGAAACAGAGATCAGAGGCCGTAGGAAATTGTGACGGTCAATGTGCTTCTCGCATCTCCACTTCTCCGACCGCTTAAGTCTTGCTCAGATTTGATGGAATAAAAACACGGAGACTGGCAGCCAGAGTTGGGAGTCTGGAATTTTCCTGGCAACCAAAGACCAAAATACAGATCTATCTGGAGCCAGCATATTCACAAACAATCGTAGGTTTGTGATTTAGTGAAGAAAGCACCAGAAGTCAGTTTTAAGTTAAAAAAAAAAAACGCAGAGTAATGCAGATCCTTACTTTATAATCCCAATAAAGTGTTCTCTGTAGAATAGTAAGGAGACGCTCAGGGGTCCCAGGGATCCTCTGTCATCCTAGGGGATGCACAGAAATGTAATGGCCATGGAGACTTGTCAGTGTGTTTTCCTCTTGCCCACTGCTTAAGAGACTTGGGTCATCTGGGAGGACTGGCCATCTGGGGACTTTGTCAGAGCTGTTCTCTCTTGGAATCTCCGGGCGAACTCAGGAGGATGTGGTCTCTGCTTCCTGGTAGGTGAGCTCTTCCACTCTGCCGTCTGTCCTGGCCTTACAGGAACGTGTGACATCGCTGGGCCTGGCTGTGGGAGTCACCGGAGCTGCTCCCTGATGGTGTGACCGTTCGCAGTGTCCGTTGTTAGCACAGCAAGGCTTTGCGCAAGCGTGATGCAAGGAATCTGGGCACCGAGAGGGTCTACGTCTGGTGCTCACGCTAGGTTGTGTTTTCTTTCAGAAGTTCATTTCCAGAGAGGAAATAAGAACCACAGGGATGCAAAGGTGAGAACGGACGATGGAGCAAATTCTCTGATGCCTTTTGCCGTTTAGGGGGATGTTTGTAGAGTAAGTGTATCCAAAAGCGGTGCAGCAGCCTGTGAAATCCCTCATAATTTTGGGGGTGTTCTACCCCTACGACTGTGGCCCCTACAGGCTTCTGATAGAAGACTAGCCACACACAAAGCCAAAGCGTTGCTTTGCCACGGCAGCTTTGGGGGAAGAAGTTTGTTGCCTATCATAGAAACCAAAGAATTGCTTTTCTTGGAAGCAGCTCCGTTTTCTAACCACACAGTAAACTGTTCTCTGGTGTCCACTTTGCGCGAATATTCTCAGCCAACACTTCTTATATCTTCTGCACACAGCATGATCCCTGGCTCCTTGCTGAGTCAGCGAAGGAAGACGAGTGTATGTTTCAAACAGTTTTAGTGTTCCGCCAAAGCCCAAATTCTTTTAATTTCATGACAAATAAATTTTTCATATTTTACCGAATTGACAATTTGTTATGTCTGGCCTGTTAAGAGGTTTTTTTTTTTGTAATGAAGACTGGAGTTTATTTTATTTATTTATTTATTTATTTATTTGATGTAGTGTTCCATGATTCATTGTTTGTGTATAACACCCAGTGCTCCATTCAATACGTGCCCTCTTTTTTTTTTTTTTTTTAAAGATTTTATTTATTTATTTGAGAGAGAGAGAATGAGAGAGAGCGAGTACATGAGAGGGGGGAGGGTCAGAGGGAGAAGCAGACTCCCCGCTGACAGCAGGGAGCCCGATGTGGGACTCGATCCCGGGACTCCAGGATCATGACCTGAGCCGAAGGCAGTCGCCCAACCAACTGAGCCACCCAGGCGCCCCAATACGTGCCCTCTTTAATAGCCATCACCAGGCTGACCCATCCAAGACATGAACAGACATTTTTCCAAAGAAGACATCCAAGTGGCCAACCAGACACATGTTAAGAGTTTTTTAAACTGCTGCTGGGCATTTGACCATATTTGTGGGAGTCCCAAGGCAGTCCGACAGAATGGGTGTAAAATACGATAGTCACGAGGACAACAAAAATAGCTGATATTTGTATATTGCATTGGTGTTCACGACAGGCAATTTCTGTGTCGCGTGTGTTATTCAACAGGCGATGGATTGGAGGACAGGCCCAACAGGCTCAACAGGCCAACTTGAGTCAAGGAGCTTTTATTTCTAACCAGTTGCAGTAATAGGTTCCTTTCATGTTGGTGAGAAGACTCAGAGGGCAACACTTAGCAGTGACATGGACAAGGAACAATCTGGGTGGGCTGGGGAGAAGTGGTGTACACTACACCAAAGAAGGCTCATCTCTTGGCCAAATTCTGTTGAGCAAACAGTGGCTGAAATTTGTGGCAGGAGCAAACTTATTTCTTGCCTGATTTGGTTAGGGAAACAAAATAAGCACTAAGAAGGTTTTCGTTTTTTGTTTTTAAGATTTTATTTATTTATTTGAGAGAGAGAGAGCACAAGTGGAGGGAGGGGCAGTGGGAGAAGAAGAGGGAGAGGGAGCAGCCGACTTCCTGATGGGAGGCGGAGGCTCCATCCCAGGACCTCCAGATCACAACCTGAGCTGAAGTCAGACGCTGAATGACTGAGCCACCCAAGTGCCCCTTTAAGAGGTTTTTAACAAAATATTATATGTATATAAATGTATCACATGTGGGTACTTATTAGTATTTATTAGTAAATTCAGTCATATGTTTATATTCAGAAGTTGCTCTTTTTAAGTAAACAAAATTCATAACCCACCAGCACATTTTGTATATATATCAACCGATTTTCTCATGTCTGAGGTTGCTGCTGGTGTTTTCACTACCAAGTTCCTAGTGTCTTCCCCCCCCGCCCCCAGCCTAGGGCCCATGACTTGAAGGATGTGATATTAACACTGAGCTGGGTTCTGAAAGCCTGGTTAAAATGTATCTCAAAACAGTAATAAAGCTCACTGGCTGTTCCCTGTCTTCTTCCCATGATTGTTGAACGACTAAGTGAGAAATTAAGATGATTGATGTGCAGACATCTAGCACAGGCCTTGGCAGATGGGTGTTCAGTAAATTGGTATTTTCCCTCACCCTCAATAGTGCTGTGTTTTCCTTCCTCCCTCCCTTTCTCCCTCCCTCACTCCCTCACTCCTTCCTCCCTTCCTTCCTTCCTTCCTTTCAGTAGGCTCCACGCCCAACATGGGGCTTGAACTCACAGCCCTGAGATCAAGAGTTGCATGCTCTCCCACCTGAGCCAGTCAGGTGCCCCTCAGTAGTGCTTTTCAGGCTTCCCCTGAGTACTCTCAAGTGCAGAGAGTGGTGAACACATGAACTCGGGCGACTCTGGGTGTCTCACGGACTCCCATTGAGGAACACCGATGTTCTAGGAAGATGTGCCATTGTAACCTTGTGGCTCCACCTACTTCCAGGCCCACGTACTATGGTTTGAGAAGTTTAGTGTTAGTGGCTTGTGTTGGACAAGTCAGAAGGGAGTGGTCAATATATTCACCCCAAATATGTTTTGTCATGTTTGATATTCTTTGGAATTTGGCCACTTATGTATGGTTTATAAGGCCATTCTCTTAAGCAGGTTAGATTGAAAAACACACCTGTGCCCCAGTCATTCTGGACATCGGGCGGGGAGTCATCATTCCTAAATTCTGCGTTTGCGTGTATAGCTAAAATGTGGAAATCTGATGAGAACACACTTGTACTTAGTGTTCTGTGGACTTTAGTTACATGCAGAGCTTTAATGGTGGATTTCTTATTGAAGGGTAAGATAATGGGACAACATTTCTTTACTCAGATAAATGAAAATAAAAAAGAAATCCTCCTGCTCATCTGGGCATTTCTGTAGCAGCTACTAATTATAGATGATCCTCGATTGCCCATGAACTCAGGGATTCTTGTAGATAATATAAATTCTTTGATAATCGAAAATTTTCACTTCGGTTGTTTCTTCTTGTTTCTATGGAACCAATCTTATTTTAAAAACAACTTTTGACAGAAGAGCTAACATTGTGGGCAATCACCACATGTTCTATCGAGGTGTCTCATTTAATCACTGCTTCAGCTCTGCAATGTGGGTGTTACCCCCCTGTTCTAGATGAAGAGACAGAGGTTCAGGGAGGTTAACGCAGGGCCACCCACTGAGTCATAGAGCTGGGCTCTAACCTCACCTCTCTGACTCAAGACTCATTCTCTGTCTCTCAGACTACTACCTATCCACTGGTAGGAAGATGGTCAAATGTCCTGCAAGATAGGAGGAGGCCCAGAAAAGGCTAACATAATCGTGAATCATCAATTCCTGAGTGACCAATAATTAACAAATATTTGAGTTAGCTTTTGTTTCTTTATACAAAAGTATTGACAAGTATTATAAGGAGCAAATGAGTTAATGGATTAGAAATACTTTGGTAAGTACAACCAGCTCTAAATATACTAAGGAGGATTGTCGGTCCCTTAAACCTCTGCCCTTTGAGAAGACTCTGTGTCTGGGACTGTGCCTTTGGCCCTTCTGAGTTACAGGATGGTCACTATGATAGCTCCGAAGAAGGGAAAATTTTTCTGACAAAAATATAACACAATATCACAACCAGGATGTTGATATTGATACAGTCCACCCATGTCATTTCTATGATCTGCTGATTTTGTTCAAATATTTTTAAAAAGATGTATTTATTGGGGCGCCTGGGTGGCTCAGTCGTTAAGTGTCTGCCTTCGGCTCAGGTCATGATCCCTGGGGTCCTGGGATCGAGCCCCGCATCGGGCTCCCTGCTCTGCGGGAAGCCTGTTTCTCCTTCTCCAACTCCCCCTGCTTGTGTTCCCTCTCTCACTGTGTTTCTGTCTGTCAAATAAATAAATAAAATCTTTAAAAAAAAAAGATGTATTTATTTATTTTGAGAGAGAGAAAGAGAGCGCATGTGTGAGCAGGGGGGAGGTGCAGGGGTGGGGCAGAGGGAGAGGGAGAGAGAGAATCTCAAGCAGACTCCACACTGAGCGCAGAGCCCATCATGGGGCTCCATCCCATGACCCTGAGATCATGACCTGAGCCAAAATCAAGAGTTGGATGCTCAACCGACTGAGCCACCCAGGCGTCCCTCTTCAAATATTTTTTTAGAAAAGTGCTTTTAAAATGGTGAAGTAAGATTGGGGAGAAAAAACAAAAAGCCAGATTGTAGGCTCCTGTGGCAAAGGTGGACCTAGAACTTGGTGAAACTGTGTTGGGGCGAGGCTGGTTTCCAGCTGCAGAGCAGAGCTGAGTGTGGGACGATGAGGGGGTCCCCCGTGGGGGAGGAGAGGTTTCCCAGGGTGGCAGGCTTGGGGCTGAGCACAGTCTGTTTGGCAGCCCAGAGGCAAGGACGGAGGGTTGTCCTGCCATTTCCAGGGCTGAGGCAGCCACTGGTGGGTGCCCTGACCACTGTGACCTCCCTGCTCCAGCCACGCGGCAGGAACAGGTGCCATGGTTTAGGCTTACAGGGGCCCTAAGTCTGGTCTGCAGCCAAATCCCAGACCACACCCGCCACCTTCCGAACCAGAATTTCCAGAAGCCTTGAGAATTAGCCTGTCTTTGTCCTTCTTTCCTTTTGTGTGGTTGTTTTTCTTATTGGATTCAGGCGAGCAAATAATGAGGTATTGGAGGGCTGGTGGTGCCCTTTTTATTCATGATTTAGCAGTCTCTTAACCAAATCTCATCGGCATTGTGCAGCCCACACAGCATCGTGCTGGAAAGGTGGGTCATTAATGCTGATGGAAATGAAGTCAACTTCTCCCTAGGGAGACATTTCCAGGGAATGAGGACCCGAAGCTCCCCTGATACTGAGGAGGCGGGGTGAGGAGAGGATAGTGGTGCGGAAGGCAGGAGCCCGTTATGTTTCTGGGACCCTTGAAGCCCAGGGTCCCACTGAGCCGAAGGAGCTTCTCTGAAGTGGGAACATGGCCTTGTTTCTATTTAGGGAGAGAAAAAAACCACCCAGCGTTTTTACACTCCCGAATTGAATCCAGCCTTCTAGGTTAGAAGATAGAGGTTCCCCCCCCTCACACAGTCCCCCTTTTCCAACTTAAAAGCCTCTGGGTTTCAGCCTGTATAAGTAACTAACTCACAGTTAACTCTTAACTCTGAGCCAGGCCTTCCCTTAGCGATGGGCAGGCTGCTGGAATTACGTCACTGCTTTCCGCTGGGCCCTCGCCAAGAAAGGCAACATTTGCATAATATTCCCTTATTTGGTTGGCCACCTTCTGCTATAGATCTGGAAAATAAAAGACACACCTTTCACAGGAATTACTAGTTCTTAAACAAATAACTACATAACAACTGCTTACGATGTGGGAACCCTGAGAACTTTTTCCAGGAAAAGCTAATATAATAAAATGCTTTGGCAAACGTGCTTATAGTATAATATTATTTAATAAGATTTTAAGAATCCAGTTTTTAAATTTGCAGCTTCTGGAGAAAATAATGTTTTATTTTACTTGGAGAACTATTTAGTTGAAATGACCCTTTCAAGGGATTTGGAAAATGCACATGTTCAATTATTCTTTCAAGCCTTTTTATATAATCGGTTCTCACAGAACCTTGTTATTCCTGGCAGATTTTTTTTTTCTCTGTTCTCATTTTTTTGGTTTACCAGGTTAGTCTTTTTTTTTTTTTTTTAAGTATTGAACATTTTCTTCAGAGCATATTCTGATATTTAAGGAAATGGATGAATACCAGAAAGAAAGGGTGGTGAAATTCTGCTTCATTGCTTTGGATTTTTCTTTGGATCCAAAGATATGTCTCAATGATTCCAAATGTTCACATATTAGTCAGCAACCAGATAATTAGTTTTTTTAGATTATTGCAGAATGTCCATTATTATATAAATACAGCTAGTCTTGAGGGCTACACTTGCCTCCTAGATTTTATGATTACTTTCTCGAATGCTTTTGAAAACTTTGACTCTCTATATAGTACATGGAGGCTTGCTTTGTAAATGTAAGAAAGTGTGCTTCCCCCCACCCCTTATGTGATAAAGACTTGAAGAAGAATATGAAAATTGGCTCTCATCCTCTGACATAACCACTGTTAAGTTATAAAAATATATTTTCCAGGCTTTTTCTATGCATAGTTAACACAATTACTTTCCTATTGTGTATTGTTTCTTGCAGTTGTCATTAAATGACATATCCTGGGCATTTTCTCATATTGTAAATCTTCCCCCAATACTGTATATGCCTTTTGAATCCCAGGAAACCCAGTCCTAGCTTGAAGTGTGCACCATGACCCAGTGTGCCCCCACCTCTGTACTGACCGGGGCCCCAGCATGTGTGTGGGTCAGGGAGGGGGTCCCACTTGCCTTCCCAAAGTCAGAGTGCCATAAGCATCCTCTCATCTCTCTCTGCTCCCTCCCTCTCCTCTTTTTCTTCCATGTGTGTTTTCCTATGTTTATTTTTAGTCTTTCTCATTTGCCAGTATCGATCCAAAGCTGGGGACTGAGTGGCCGTTCACTGATCACGGAGTCTGCTTGTGGGTAAGCTCACTGCAGGCTGTGGGGAGCAGGCTGGCTCCTCCTGGGAAGTTAGCCCCGGCCTGCATCAGTATGTTCCGTACACGGGCGGGCCAGCTGCCTTTATGATTCTCTGTCACGTTCCCTTTTGGGCCCGAGATCATGTGTTCTTCTTGTTGACTTGTAACAGGAAACAGCACCTCATTGAAGATGGCGAACCTGTATTTTAGGGGCTGTCATGGGGCTGGCTTTGCCTATCAGGTGACCGACCATGTGAAACATGTCCTGGCTCTTTGACTAGAGCGTAGCCACCCAAAGCCTGAGGGTCCACAGGTCAGGAGCTCACCTGACTGCCAGGCTGCTGGCCAAGGTCCCTTAGCTTGTAAGTCCCTGGGAATCAGGAAACGCAGGGCTGGAGCACTCCTCCCCACAGCCTGGGCTCCCCACCCACCTCTCCACTTGCCGGATGGGTCTCCGATTTCTTCCTTGATTGCTTGTGTAGAACAAGGACAGACACGTTGAAAAGGCATAATTTGGAGCTTGACTGCAAGTGCCCATTTAACGTGAGAGGTCTCTGCCTTTCTTATCCTCCCCGTTGTCAAGATGCAGCCTCTTTGGGCTTTTGGGCGTGTAACTCCCTTTACTGAGGTGCGAGGGCGTGTAAAGATATAGACGACATGCTGTCCACGCGCTTCCCCATCGTTGGTCTCTCTGGGTCTAAATTTGTCAAATGCATTGATGGTTTGGGCCCTGGTGACACCCGTGAACCTCTGTGGCCTGTACACAGCATCCCTGTGTCCTTTGATTCTTTCCCTCCTGTCATTAAAACCCTTGCTTCTCCTCCTCTCTCCTGAGTGCACCCCTTTTCCTCCACAGCTGCTCCACCTGTCTCCTTCCTTCCTCCCTTCATTCCTGGGCTCAGTCTCACACTTTGACTGCACAGCATTCGTTCACTCGTTCATTCATTCGTGAGTATGCCAGGCCCGTTGCTCGAGGCTCAGTGCACAGTGATATGCACAGTGAATGAGCCTGATGCTCATTACCTGGGGAGTCAGGGAAGCTGGGAAGTAGCCAGGGTAGGGGTCGCAAGGGTCAACAGAAACCCAGGAAAGTGGGCATAAGTCCGTGCAGGAGTCAGGAAAGCCATCAGTGGTGAAGTGACACCCCTTAAAGCGTTTGCGAGGCCAGTGTGGGGCAGAGGGAAGGGGACGTGCAGGCAGAAGGAACAGCACATGCGGAGGCTGGAGGCATTCACAGTGTGGCGTGTTCGTGAAAATGCACCATGCGGAAAGCAAGGTCGGAAGTTGCCCTGGGAGAAAGCAGGCTGTGTCCACACCACGAAGTCCCTTGCAGAGCAGAAGGGTAACAACAGCTAGGACTTCCATGGTCCTTATTAGGCGCAAGACACTGAGCATATTTACAGACATGGGTTCCTTTACCCCTCATACCAACTCCAGAGGTAGGAACTGTTACTGTCTTCATTTTACAGAGGACAGAGCTAAGATCAGAGGGGCTGGGATGGGCAGAAGGTCCTCCGGACAGAGGGTGGAACCAGGCTTCGGGCCAGGGAGTCTGCTGTGTAACTGCACGGCCAGAGCTCGCTCTCCCCGAGGCCCAGTGGCCACGTCTTACACTCGAGGGCTAGACTTGTCCTGCGGGCTTTGGGCAGCGACAGGAAGGGGTTAATTGGTGGGGAAAAGGATCTGAAATTTGTACAGATCATTCTTTAGAGACAGATGGAGATTTGATCTAGGAAGGCTGCTTAGAAGGCCCTGCCGTTGTTGTGTGGGAATCTGGTGGAACGTCTTGTAGAATGGCTTTCTCAGAATTCTACATCCCAAAAAGGCAGCTCTGGGGCCTATATTTAAACCAATGCTAGTTTATAATGAAGCATGCCTTATAAGTTAATAGAATTGAATGTGTGAATTCAATAATCAATATGTTTATGTGATTTTGCTATACAATAAAAAGAATTTTTTTTTTATTAGAAACTTTTCTTGAGTCACTTTGGACCTTCCTTCCACTTCTAGGTCTGATGGGAGGTGGGCCGTTTTGCTAACAGTACCTCTGGGGAAGCCTCTAGTTCCTCTGTGATGGGGTCCCTAACTGGTACCTCTACCAGGAGTTGGTTTTTTTTTTTTTAACCATTATTTAAATTGTAGTATGGGGGTGCCTGAGTGGCTCAGTTGGTTAAGTGTCCGACTCTTGGTTTTGGCTCAGCTCATGATCTTAGGGCCATGAGATCGAGCCCTGTGTTGGGTTCCACGCTTAGTGTGGAGTCTGCTTGAGATTCTCTCTCTCCCTCTCCGTCTGCCCCTCCCTCTGCTCACGCATACGCTCTCTCTTTCTCAAATAAATAAATAAATAAAATCTTAAAAAATAAATTGTAAAATATACATAACATACACTTTACCATTTTAACCATTTTTATACCTACAGTTCAGTGGCTTTAAGTACATTCACAGGGCTGCACAACCATCCCCACCACCCATCCCTAGACCTCTTTTTGTCTTCCAGAACTGAAACTCTGTACCAATTAAACAGTAACTCCCCGTATCCCCTCACCCTCCAGCCCTTAGAACCCGTAGTCTGAGTCTAATCCTTTTTTTCTGAGGTTTTTTTTTTTTAAGATTCCACATAGAAGTGAGATCACTCAGTACCTGTCTTTCTCTGTCTGACTTATTTCACTCCACGTAATGCCTTCAGGTTCCATCCATGTTGCTGCAAATGATAGGTCTTCGTGTTTTCTATGGCTGAATATTTCATTGTATACATACACGCCACAACTTCTTATTCAAAGATGGTTACGTTTCTTTACCGAAATTCTCTTGTCAGGTCAGGACTTTTTGTTTTGGGTGCCTTTTGGGAGGATTAATATTTTCTTGGTTTGTTTTGAAGGTGACAGATGGAAGTAGGCGAGTAATTGGATGTTGAACGTTGTAAGTATTTCCATCTAAATTTTTGTACCATACTTTGAACTTGAATTTGGGGCGAGTCGTTACAACTGTTCTCTTACTAGCACCCCATTGTGTGACCTTGTCAGCCCCTTCCCATAGGCTTGCCAATCCTCGTTCCTAGCAGACCCGGCTCTTCATTTCCTCTGCTCCACGTCCTATTACTATAGAATTGGAAGGAACCACACAGGAGGAGGAATGGACTTAGGGGAAGGCTAATGGGTTCACTTTCGCGGTGTCTTGACTTTGAGATGTTGGTGGACCATCAGGCGGAGGTATGTAGGTGGGTGGATAGGAAGATCTGGTGCTTAGGATTGACCTGAAGCTGACATAGCTCTGGATGCCATCCTAGTGCCCAGGAGAATGCGGTTGCCCGAGAGAGAGAAGGCACAGAGGGGAAGACCTTCCTCTTCTTTGTCTATT
This sequence comes from Leptonychotes weddellii, assembly GCF_054177405.1. NCBI lineage: Eukaryota > Metazoa > Chordata > Mammalia > Carnivora > Phocidae > Leptonychotes > Leptonychotes weddellii. The sequence goes on from NC_138373.1 coordinate 46,245,327, forward strand.
CCTGTATCCATTTTGGGTGACAGAGTGAACAATAGGCCAAGATTTAAAGGTGGCCTCCAACCCGGAGCTGTGTCCCGTTCCTCTGTCTTCCTGTGCACAGAATCCAGAGAGGAAGAGTGGGGTTTCAGGAGACATGCTGGGGAGATGGGCTGAGGCGTGGCAGCTACGTGGGCCAGGGGAGAGGAGTCTGCAGAAGGGGCTGGGAAGGGGGTCAGGGGAATAACTGTAAACCAGGGCAGGTGGTGTGCTGGGAGCCAAAGGGAGGAGGTTGGGGGAGGTGGGAGGGACCACATGCTTGACGAGGGCCCACTGCCCATCGGCTGTGAGGAGGCCCTCGTCATCTCTTCCAGAATTGTTTCAGGTAATGGTGGTTTATAATCCAAGATGGGATCCTTCCAGCGGGCTCTCTCCTTAGCTCTTGAATTCCAGATGCTCTGTCAGTCAGCACATGATGCTTCTTATCACCGTTCCTTACCAAAAATACCCTTCAGCAATTCAGAACACGTTCTAAACACTTCGGTGACACATTTTAAGTACCAGTATTTGAACTCAGACACATCTCGTTCTCTCTGGAGGCAACTTCTCAAAACTCATGCTACCCTTATTTTAACAATAAAATGGGGTACACTTTTATTCCCTGGGACTCCCAACCCCCAAGATACTCGAGGAGCGGGAGTTGGTAGGATCACAAGTAACATGGGATAGTGACCCCGAGACACTGGGGGACCTGGGGTAATGCACAGTAATATCTGTGGGTTTCCTTCAACTTCTCTCCTCCGACTGTCCTTTAACCCACTTCCCTGAGCCTCAGGGCTGTCATGGATTCTACGCTTGTTCTAGCTGTTTCTGAATGTGTTCCACTGACCGTTGATAATAATAGGTACAGTGTATTGAGTGCTGGCTGTGTTTGGGGCACTGTACCAAGTGCTTGACATGTATTATCTCATTTAATTCTTACACTATAGGGTAACACTATAGGGTAACACCCGATGGGGTGAGTGTTGTTACCCCCGGTTCCGGATGAGAAAACTGACTCTAGAAAATTGAGGTAAGTTTCTTGAAGCCGGTGGTTCTCAAAGTTGAGCGGACATCAGAATCCCCTGGAAGGTTTGTTAAAACACGGGCTGTCTGGCCCCACCCCCAGCATTTCTGATTGGGGAGGGAGCTCTGCGATGGAGCCGGAGAAGTTGCATTTCTTTCTTTTTTTTTTTTAAAGATTTTATTTATTTATTCATGAGAGACAGAGAGAGAGACAGAGGCAGAGGGAGAAGCAGGCTCCCCGCGGAGCAGGGAGCCCGATGAGGGACTCGATCCCAGGACCCTGGGATCATGACCTGAGCCGAAGGCAGACGCTTAACCGACTGAGCCACCCAGGCGTCCTGAGAAGTTGCATTTCTAACAAGTTCCCAGGTGCTGCAGCTGCTGGTGTCAGGGACCACATTTTGGGAACCGCCACTCTGAGCTGCTCATCTAAATGCAGGACAGGGATTCCCACCAGGGCCTGGCTAACTGCAGGTGTCTCTTCCCTTTACGGGAAGTACAGCTTCCCAGGAACCGTCGAGGAGGGAAGCCGGCTCACTGCCCTGGATGGACTCAGGGCTTCCTAGTAGAAGATTCAAGTGAGGGGTCATCTCTTTCAGGTGAGCTCCTGGCATGCGTGGGCAGGTATCCTGAGGCAAAGGGAACGGTTGGAGGCAGGAGCTATGGGAGGGCACTGTCCATACAGAACTTAGAACAATAGTAACATCAACTAAAAGTGAGTCTGCTTTATTATCACTGTCTCCTGGCAATTCTAAACAGTGCCTGTGATAAATACGCTTCTCCTCCACTCCCTTTGTATGCCACTGCCTGGCAGCTAAAGATAAAAACACCCGAACACCCTTCCTTGTTGGGGTTCTGGGAAGCTCAGGGACCTTGTCTTCGCTTCTCTGTTTTCCATAGGAGTGAGTGCTCAGTCCACATCGAATTGGTCAATCCTTCCTCCTTCACCTCATTTTTAATGCTAATAACCTACTTGAAAATACTCAAGGAAGAAATAAAAGACTACAGAGCCCTACATTTGGTAGGCAAGTTGCATAGCCGTGCCTCACTTTAGCTCTCTCCGCTGACCCCCGGACAAACACGAGCCCTTTGAATTCTCACAAAGACCTTGTGAGGCAGGTTCTGTGTCCCCGTGTCACGGGGTTAGTTAAGTGACTTGCCAAGGTCAGACAGCTAGTAAGCGGGCAGAGGATTCCAGCCAAGTAGCCTCGCTCAAGCCCCATGTGCTTAACCACCGTGCCCTGCTGCTCTTTGAGCCGTCAGTCGGTGCTCTGTAAGTGCACACTGGAGGGACACACGGGAATAGGCCTATTAGATGCCAGTTGGGGTGGGTCATTCACTCTACAAGGTGGTTACTCTGGGTCCACTCAGGATGGCAGAAAATCCCTCCACGATGCATCCCCGTCTTTCTCACGGGCTCTGCAGTGTTCACCTCCACTGTAACGAAATGTGTTTTCCCTGGAGGGGGTGGTTGCGGGTATTTATAGAGCGTCTTATAGCTGAAGAGCTCCAGAAGCAACAATTACCTCTTTAATCCTCTTACCAATTCTGAAAAGAGGGAAATGAACTGGCACAGCCTGCCCCAGCTCCCTCTCCTTGTTTCCCTCCACACCTGCCCCTGTCTCCAGAATGCTCAGCAGCAAGGTGGGAAGAAGAGGGGCACGGCGGGGGGGGAGGGGCAGGGAGTAAGTCGTTTCTTGGAGTCCCATGAGAGCCGGGGGACATGGGGCCTCCTGGTGGAGGGCTCAGGGCAGCTCCCCTGCATCCCACTTTCCTTTGTACTGCCTGGTAGCTAAATGGAGAAATAACCTTCTTCCTGCTAAAGAAAGCTCACCAGCCCCTTTCACTATTCTCCTTCCGCCCAAGGGAAGAAAGTTTGAATAATAGAATTTTTTTTTTCCTTCTCAAGCAGTGAATTCTTCTGTCTTGGCAGCTACAGTGTTCAAGACAAGCTATTCAGAGGAATAGCAGAGAAAATGAAAGGGGATGAGGTTCTGGGAAACTTCTTTTCAGTGTGAGTGGGTTTTTTCCATATGCGCATATATATGACACACGTATTTGCATCTCTGCAGCCTACTGGGCATGCATGATAAATAGCCCGTGGTTGTGACTGTCTTTTGTTATGCGGATGTAATTGAATTCAGTGGCAGCACCTGAGGATATACTGTGAGGAGATAAGGCTTATTTTGATCATCTGAACCCACCAATGGATGCCGTGATGGTGATGGAGGGTTCCCTGTTTATGCCAATATTTTCTGTTACTAAGGGTAGAATCAAGCGTGGATGAGTAAGATCTGCTCTTGCTTGGATTTGGGAGATTTTCAGACGTTAGGATCTCCTCTTTCAGGGTTGTCAATAATCATTTCCCTGGCCAGATCACGGGGCTCGCTAAGTGTGCAAAAGAGATAATGTAGTTAGAGAAATTTCACCCTTAGCTTCCTGTTCCTTTTATCTCGTGATCCTTCATTGTCATGTCTGGCTGGATCAGCTTCTCCTGCCTGCCATTAACCATCTCTTCCCGGCCACTGTGTGCGTGGAGCTGGGGGAAGCCCCCAGATTCCAGACTTTGGGAGGCTCCGATCTATCTTAGTTGAGGGAGCCATCATTCAGTCTCATGCTTTGTTTTAAAATTGTTTTTGTATTTTTAATGAGGTGATTTCATACCTGGGTAACAGTGATGGCTCCAAGTTCAGGCCGGTGCAACGTCCTGAGACCGGAAAAGGGCAGGGCACAGAGTCAGCATTCTGAATGCTTCCTTCTGTGCTCATCCATGCACCTGTCACCCATGAGTTTGGCCATTGGAAAGACATAAATATTGCACCAGCTGTGGGCTGAGCTCTGGCTTGCCCCCCAAGACTCCCACCTCCTCCCGGGTCTGGCCCCAGCCCTGCCGTCCCTTCTCCTCTCCTCTCCTTGCGTGCCTTCCTTCCCTGCAGCCAACAGTACCCAGTCACTGGATAAAACAGGAAGAAGGATGAATGAATTAAGGCCTTTGAAATTGGTCATATGGTACTTCTACCTCCTTCCCTCCAGGAAGGCAAAGATCAGAGACTGGAGAGCTGTCATTATCCTCCACATAATTATACGAGAGAGCCAAAGTTCTTGGAAACGCCAGGAAAGGCAGGGAGCTCTTCCAAGACGGCCGAGGGAAGCCAGCAGGGACATTAGCTCCGGGGCGGGGGGTGGGGGAGGATGAGCTCATACAAGGGGACCACTGTGCAGCGGAAATAATGACTTCCCCGGGCTGCGGACTCAGAAAACAGCTTCCAAGGGCTGGCTCGTGGAGTTCAGCCTGGTTTGTGGCTTTCTTTAGATGTTCTCCAAGTTTCTTACTAGTGTTATGAGGCCACTCTGCAACTGCTTCTGGGGCGACAGTGACTCTGGGGCTCAGGGCTGCGCGTGTGCCCACGGAGGGCAGGTGTGCCAAGAAGGGACCGCCAGCTCCACTGTGTGCCCAGCTGAGTCTCTTCTTGGCTTCTTCCTTCCTCCTCTGATGCAGCCTTTTTCTTTTATTTCACTAATTCCCATCTGGTGAGGAAAGGTTTCATACCCAGTTCCCATCCAGTGAGGAAAGGTTTGCTTTTCCGATTCGTGGGCTGAGCACAGCAGAGCAGAGGGGAACGAACCCTCCTCAAGGAAAAGCTATAGCATTCTGCATGTTTTCACTGCTACCCATGCGGGTATTTCTAAGTAAGAATGCAAACAGGCCTGAAATAGAATGTATTAGTAAGTGTAACAAGGGAGCGAGGTGTATTTTTAGCAAATGTGGCTAAAGCCGATGATGGCGGTGAGAAATGGATATGAGGGAAGGGTGGGAGCTGGGGCTGAGGATCGTGGCTGCCTCTGGCCCTCCCCCTGCGTAGAAAGACTGATGGGGCCTGAGGACACCCGGGCTCCTGGTGGACAGGGCTTCTTGAGGGTACTGTGCTGGTTCTAGAGCCCCTTATGCTCCTGCTTCCGCCTGTCATGGCAGTGTGACTGTGGTGAACCCAGGGACGGGAGTCCAGAAGGACCAGGGCAGCAAACCAGCACGTTGGGGGGAAGCTCGCCCACTGAGACATGGCTGCCGCCAGCCACCTCTCTTGGTGGAGGACAGGGAAGGTCTGGTCAGACGAAGCCTCGAAAGCTGGAGAAAGTCAAGGCCCTGGTTGGCGGGCTGTGAGCACTGCAGGAATCCTGGGAGGGAAGGCGGGGACTCGGATGGTGAGGGCCACACCTCCCCAAACTCTCTGTAATTCAGTGTTTTTATCTGTGAACAGAGAGTGTTAATACTTTCTCAGGGAGTCATGAGTCCAAGGTCACAGAGAAGGGAAGGTTAGAACTTTGAGAAGAAAATCGCTTGAAATGCCAAGATGTGATCTTATTTGTTTCCCTGCAGATTAGCTAGGGTTTAACACCTGATAGCAATAGGAGTCTGTGAATCCCTCTTGCAAGGGCACTATTTGCGGTAGGACCAAGTTTAACCCCAGCTGAGTCTTGCTGGTGTCCATCTGACGCTCTGGCTACAAGATTGCCCAGAAAGCCTGGTGCTAAAGCAGTTTCCCACCCGGGGGTCCCATGGCTGGGCTCCATTTCTGCAGTCTGGTCTCTCTGTGTCAGCCACGTTCACTCTGGGATCCTCAGATTCATGTGGGGCCTGTTCACCTACTCCTGTATTCTCCCTTGCAGAAGATGGGCATCACCGTTGTAATGATGTCAGTTTGACTGGGCCACAGGGTGCCCAGACATTTGGTCAAACATTATTCTGGGTGTTTCTGTGAGTTGTGTTTTTGGATCAGATTAACCTTTAAATCAGCAGACTGAGTAAAGCAGATTGCCCTCCCTAATGAAATGGGCCTTATTCAATCAGTTGAAGGCCTGAATAGAATAAAAGGCTGAACTGCCCCCAAATAAAAGGGAATTCCTCCTGCCTGACAGCCTCTTAACTGGGACATTGACCTCTTTCTGCTTTTGGATTCCAGTTGCAACATTGGCTCTTCCAGGGGCTTGAGCCTGCAAGCCTTCAGAATGAACTGCACCATCGGCTCCCCTGGGTCTCCAGCTTGCTGACTCACACTCTAGATCTTGGGACTTGTCTGCCTCCATAATCACGTGCACCAATTATAACTATAATAAATCTCTTTATTTATTGGTTCTGTTTCTGGTTCTATTGCTTTGGTTTCTCTGTAGAACCGTAACTAGTACAACCATCTGCCAAATTAAAGCATACTTTGTGGCCCAAATGCCCTCTTAATCTAGGATAGGATTTCATGAGAAAGCAGGGAGTGAGCAGGGCAGACAAATTTGAGATCATTTAGTCTTTGTGTAGCAGGCAGTGGGGCAGAGACTTATAGGTATAGGAGCCTTGCTTTTTTTTCAATTTTTTATTTAAATTTTATTTAGTTAACATAGTGTATTATTAGTTTCAGAGGCAGAGTTTAGTGATTCATCAGTTGCATACAACACCCAGTGCTCATTACTTCAAGTGCCCTTCTTAGTGTCCATCACCCAGTTACCCCATTGCCTCACCACCCCCCTCCAGCAACCCTCAGTTGTTCAGTTTGTTCCCTATAGCTAAGAGTCTCTTATGCTTTGCCTCTCTCTCTGTTTTTACTTATTTTATTTTCCTTCCCTTCCCCTAGGTTCATTTGTTTTGTTTCTTAAATTCCACATATGAGTGAAATCACATGGTATTTGTCTTTCTCTGACTTATTTCGCTTAGCATAACACCCTCTAGTTCTATCCACGTCTTTGTAAATAGCAAGATTTCATTCTTTTTGATGGCCCAGTAATATTCCATTGTATATATATACACCACATCTTCTTTATCCATTCATCTGTTGATGGACATCTAGGCTCTTTCCATAGTTTGGCTATTATAGACATTGCTGCTATAAACACTGGGGTGCAGGTGCCCCTTTGAATCACTATGTATCCTTTGGGTAAATACCTAGTAGGGTAGTTGCTGGGTCATAGGGTAGTTCTATTTCTAAATTTTTGAGGAACCTCCATACTGTTTTCCAGAGTGGCTGCACCAGCTTGCATGCCCACCAACAGTGTAGGAGGGTTCCCCTTTCTCCATATCCTTGTCAACATCTGTTGTTTCCTGACTTGTTAATTTTAGCCATTCTCATTGGTGTGAGGTGGTATCTCATTGTGGTTTTGATTTGTGTTTCCCTGATGCCGAGTGACGTGGGAGCATTTTTTCATATGTCTGTTGGCCATTTGAATGTCTTCTTTGCAGAAATGTCTGTTCATGTCTTCTGCCCATTTCTTGACTGGATTATTTATTTTTTGGGTGTTGAGTTTGTTAAGTTCTTTATAGATTTTGGATACTAGCCCTTTATCTGATATGTCATTTGCAAATATCTTCTCCCATTCTGTAGGCTGCCTTTTAGTTTTGTTGACTGTTTCCTTTGCTGTGCAGAAGCTTTTTATCTTGATGAAGTCCCAGTAGTTCATTTTTGCTTTTGTTTCCCTTGCCTCTGGAGATGTGACTGGGAAGAAGTTGCTGCGGCCGAGGTAAAAGAGGTTGCTGCCTGTGTTCTCCTCAGGATTTTGATGGATTCCTGTCTCACATTTAGGTCTTTCACCCATTTTGAGTTTATTTTTGCGTATGGTGTAAGAAAGTGGTCCATTTTCACTCTTCTGCATGTGGCTCTCAAGGGGCCCTGCTTTTAGGAAACTCAATGCACAAAAATTTAAACCTGTGAAAAAGGACAAAAGGAGAAATTAGGAGCTATCTTTTCACATTGAAATAGGATTCTTCTGAGGTCCCTTTAATGAACAAGTTCTCTGTTTTATTTGGAAAATTCTGATTTGTGCATAGATTACCTCAAATGAAGTACCCCTCTGGCGCCCTTCATGCCCTACTGGACCTCCCAGATATGTCACTGATGTAGCCTTTAATTCCGTGGGATACATTGGCTACCTTTGGCTTACACAGGTCTTACCAAGACATCCTTGGCCCCTGCTATTTTCTGCTCTCCAAGTTTTATTATGATGATGTTATCGATGGACGCCTGGGTGGCTCCGTCGGTTGGGGCATCTGACTTCAACTCAGGTCGTGATCCTGGGGTCCTGGGATCGAGCCCCACGTAGGGCTCCCTGCTCAGAGGGGAGCCTGCTTCTACCTCTCCTCCCTTCTCGTGCTCCCTCTCTTTCTGTCTCAAATAAATAAAATCTTAAAAAAAAGCTTTTATGATGTTATCAACGCAGTAGATCGGTGTGATATCTGTTGGGAAAGAGCGATGACCAGTGACCCTTTGGCACAGCCCTGAAGCAAGATGAAGAGTTACGAGAGACTGCTGCCCAACCAGGCAAAAACAAACGTCTGCTGTTCTCCATTTGTGGTGGTGCAGAAAAAAGTACGCACATTTTTTTTTTTTTTAAGATTTTATTTATTTATTTCAGACACAGAGAGAGAATGTGCAGGGGAGAAGGGCAGAGAGAGAAGCAGGCTCCCGGCTGAGCAGGGAGCCCGACGCTGGGCTGGACCCAGGACCCTGGGATCATGACCTGAGCCGAAGGCTGATGCTTAACTGACCGAGCCACCCAGGTGCCCAAAAGTACACACTTTTTAAAGTCGGTGCCGGCATTGAAAGTACCAGGGGCCGTGTTGATTTATTTCAGGAGAGAGACCCCATCTGGAAGAGCAATGGCAATTAGAACAACTACCTTAGGGGTGCCTGGGTGGGTCAGTTGGTTAAGCGACTGCCTTCGGCTCAGGTCATGATCCTGGAGTCTCAGAATCGAGTCCCACATCGGGCTCCCTGCTCAGTGTGGGGGTCTGCTTCTCCCCCGACCCTTCCCCTTCTCGTGCTCTCTCTCTCAGTCTCTCTCTCAAATAAATAAATAATAATAATAAATATTAAAAAAAAGATTTAGGGGCGCCTGGGTGGCTCAGTCATTAAGCGTCTGCCTTCAGCTCAGGTGGTCCTGGGATCGAGCCCGCATCGGGCTCCCTGCTCTGTGGGAAGCCTGCTTCTCCCTCTCCCGGTCCCCCTCCTTGTGTTCTCTCTCTCTTTCCCAAGTCCCCTCCCTTCACAGATGTTGTCTGCTCTCATTCTCACCACATCATTCACTCGAAGGTAGAAGTGACTGATAACAGCCTAGTATCATACCTGTGCTTCATAGAGTGGCAAGTCTGAGGTGAGGTTTTCAAGGTTAACTCTTTCAAGGGTGCAGATTTTTTTTTCTGAGGTTGGAGAGCTTCCAAGGTCCCTGAAACCACAGAGGCGGGTGCCCAAATCACGTACGTGATGGTAGCAAAATACACCTGGGGATGCTTCCTGTGCCCTGGACACGTATCCTATGGGAAAATGCCTTTGTCTTCAGAGTCCCCTACTGAGCCCCAAATGAAGGGTTGACTTGTCAGACCACAGCAGTAAGCAATAGTGACTGTGATGTGGGTGCCAGAGTCCATTTTTAAATATAGACCGTCTACGTGACCTAAATGAATGGAATGCTTTCCCCCCGTCCCCTTCCAGGGTAGTTATCGTAGTGTGTAGCTGCCTGTGTTCTTGGGACCCGTCCACGCTCTCTTCTGCACTATTACCTTGCGTGGCCTTGGGTTGACCATCTGCCCCAGCGGCTGTTTACAGGCGAAGGCCGGCTCGGCAGACAGCCGTGTGCGGCCAGGAGTTCGGCGCCCTCAGCACGAGGGGAACGTGTTGCTGGACACCATGTTGCCCTGCTCCAGAAAGCGCGGGACAGCTGTGAAGGGGACTGCCACACTTGCAGGCGCCTCCAGGCGCTAAAAGTGTTGGTGTCACGTGGCCAGGCCACGGGAGGGAATAGGCGGGTGCCACTCCGGTGTGTCTCCGGCTTTCTCTGGGTGCAATCCCTAGCAGCCCGCTGCGTGCCAGCAGCGTGCCCTGCACCCTGCACCAGAGCCATTGCTGGGAAGCCTTAACTGGCCCGGGAAGCCACTTGAGGGTTGTCCCCTCCCTGCCTGGTGCGCGGGGCCACAGGACTCGAGAGACATTGTTTTGAAATTAATTACAGTGTGATAAGTGTTGTGAAACAGCAATACTGCCCTTGGAACTGTCATCAAAGCCAGCTGCTAGCAGGGCGCTGGGACACTGTGACTTGCTAGATTCTTCTACCACCCGCGGCTGTTTGGCTCCTGCGGTGTGGAAAGGGCACCCGGGGACCTGGCTCAGCTTAATCAGAGGACGGGGAGGAGTGGGGGAGGGGGAAGGTTTACAGACAGAGCGAGGAGACAGGACGGTGTCAAAGGAAAATGCCAGGATGCCAGCCCCACTGCCCCTCGGTTAATGTGCCCAGCATGATGGAGTCAGGCTGGGCTCACCGGCTTCATTCGCTAGGTAACGGAAAGGAAAATAATGCCTTGTGGACACCAGGGATTTGACAAACGTTTATTGAGTTGGACACATCACATTTCCATGGCCCATTTCCTTGCCTTTCCCAGAACCCTCCTGCTCCGTGTGCATTTGGTTGTAACTACGGGTCACTGGAGGGTATGAGCGTGCGTGTGTTATCAGCTGAATGTTTGTGTCCCCCCCAAAAGTCGAATGTTGAAACCTAACCCCCAGTGTGATGGTGTCTGTAGGTGGGGCTTTGGGGAGGTGATTAGGTCATAGGGTGGAACCCTCACGATGGGGCTAGTGCCCTTATGAACGACACCCCAGCGAGTTTTCTCCCTGTTTCTGCCACGTGAGGACACAGTCGAGAACCAGGAAGGGGGCTCTCAGCAGACCTTGATCTTGGGCTTCCCACCTTCAGACCTGTGAGAAGTAAATGCCCGTTGTTTAGAAGCCAGCCAGTCTGTGGTATTTTGTTATAGCAGCCTGAACGGGCTAAGACAGTGTGCCTGGAGTCTGAAGACAGAATCTCAAGCTCTGAAAAAAATATCTGGGAATGTCTGGGCTGCACTGTTCTGGTATATAACTGACAGTGGTTAATTGAGCTCATCAGGCTGGACAGAGTAGTCGCCAGACGTAGGGCAAAGGTTAAATCGAGTGATACTGCTTTTGTCGGGAATACTTATATTTATCTTATTAACTTGTTTTTTGCTATAAAATTAATCCAGCCTCATGGGGAAAGGTCACTTTAAATTTACGTTTTGAGTGATGCAAGGATAAGGAGGTGCATTTTTTTTTTCTTGTGTCGGGGTCGGGGGAAGAAATTCCTGTGTCTACAAGAAAATTCTGCCAGAATAAAAGATCCCCAAATGCACCATGGGAGACAGAGTAGAGGGTGGCTGGAGCCTCTCTCTGTCATTTACCAGCTCTGAGAACCAGGCAGGTCATCTTTCATTGTCACATGTGAAGTATGTCACAGGCTTAACTGAGATAAAATACTGTGGATTTTGTGACTGCAGTCCCAGGGGCTGTTCTCTCCAAGGTGGGAGGTTCATAGCAGAGAGCCTAGAACACCTTCACCATGGATCTTATTCACCAGCAAGTTGGAGTGACAGGAATACACACACAGGGGCGCCTGGGTGGCTCAGTCGGTTAAGCGGCCGACTCTTGATTTCGGCTCAGGTCATGATCTTGGGGTCCTGGGAGTGAGCCTGGAGTTGGAGTCGGGCTCCGAGCTCAGCAGGGAGTCTGTTTGAGGATTCTCTCCCTCTCCCTCTGCCCCTCCCCCCACTTGTGCACTCTCTCTCTCAACTAAATAAATCTAAAAAAAAAAATGCACACACAGCTGCCCTCATTTGCAGCCATAATCGTTCATTCAAGGGACCTGTGGCAAGAGGGGAGACCTTCCCAGTCCAGGGAGCTGGCTGCTCTCCTCCCATAGTTGCCTGTGGGTCTCCAGCCTGCCCACCTGGTATGCATGAGTGGCCAGCAGGGGTGGAGCTTGGGGCTCCCTGAGCTGGATGTAAGGGCCTGCCTGCTCCTGGCTCTGCAGTTGACCCCAGATTGTTCATCTCTTTAGGGTGATTTCGTAGTCCCACTCTCTGGCTGGGCACAGATTATTAGCTCCCATGGCTCCAATTCTGTGCCAGCTTTGGCAGGTGCAACGGGTTTTATCAATGGGTGAAACCCTTGAACACTTGCTTTATATATTCTTACTAATAAGAGGGCATTGTAATATGGTTTTTTGTTTTGTTTTGTTTTGCCATGTAGGCAAATATTCTTATGACACAAGCTCTATAAATAATGTTTGCAGTCTCTGGTCTGTTCCTTGGCTGTTCAGAAAACAGGTCTTGCCTGTGTCTCTTAGAAGGCAAGTGGCGGGGCTCCTGAGTGGCTCAGTCGGTTAAGCGTCTGCCTTTGGCTCAGGTCATGATCTCGGGGTTCTGGGATCGAGCCCCGCATTGGGCTCTCTGATCGGCAGGGAGCCTATTTCTTCCTCTCCCTCTGCCTACCCCCTGCTCATGCTCTCTCTCTCTCTCTCTGTCAAATAAATAATAAAATGTTAAAAAAAAAAAAAAAGAAGACAAGTGGCCAGCAAAGTGATTCTGTGAGAATCGAGGAGCCCAGACTGAAGGCTTGAGGGGGACAGGTATCTTTTGGGGTGCGTGGTGGCCCAGGGAAAGATGCAGCAAGCATCTGTAACCCACCCACCTGCAAAGTGTTAGGGCAAGAAGGAACCTTGCAAGAGCCCCTTGAGTAAATTCTTAACCTTTCTCCATTGTTTAAATATCTGCTGTAAGCTGGGCACCCTCTCATAAGAGAAATGCACATAGGCATACACCCCTGCAATTTTGCAGACCATTGAGGGAGTTCACAGACTGCTGGAAATGTATTTATGGACCATAGATACTGGACAACTGAGCCAGATACTCTGGATCCCCCCGCCCCCATTCCTTTATTCACTGCTGAAAAGATGATGGCTAGACTCATTTCCCGTCACCTAGCTGATCAGTGGCAAAGCCAGGGTCGAGAGCTTATGGAGTGTGTCTAGACTCTTGACCCAGCGCTCTTTCTGTAACCCTATGATGCTTTCCCCTGAACCTCTCTCCTTACTGCTCTCAGTGACATTCACATGAAAATGACTTGTCTTCTTGCATTTCAGCCTCGACTGTTTATTTAAGTTGTTTTGCCAACCCAGCTATGTGGAGGGGAGCCTTGCGTGTCTTGACTGCTTGCTCCCCCCACCCTTCAATCTGAGAATGTAAAGCTAGTTCTGGGAAGGAGAGTTTGTGACACAGTGCTGGCCGCAGGGGCTTCTGTCCCACTTTACCTGGCATTCCTCTTCATAAGCAGTAGTTTGGATGTAGAGAATAAGGTCATTTTAGAGCACAAGGTGTATCAGTGTGCTAGGACCACCAACCAGGGAGCTGAATGACAGAAATGTATTATGTCAAAGTTCTGGAGGCTGCACGTCCCGATTAAATCAAGGTGCTAGCGCGGTTCTTTCTGAGGGCTGTGAGCGAGGGATCTGTTCCAGGCCTCTCTCTTGGGCTCCAGGTGTCTCTCTTTTCCCTGTGTCTCTTGACATCATCTCCCCTCTATGTGTTGTCTGTTTGTCCAAATTTTCTTTTTTTGAAAGGATATTAGACATGCAGGATTAGGGCCCACCCTAACTTGATTACCTCAGTAAAGACCTCGTCTCCAAATAAGGTTACATTCTAAAATACTGGGGGTTAGGACTTCAGCATATGCATTTTGAAGGCACACAGTTCAACTCATAATGGAAGGCATTTCCTGATTGGCAGGTCTTGGTAAGGCACCTCAGTGGCCCAAGCTTGACCTGGTCCAGTATGCTTTCCATAACACTGTACTCTCTGATTTATTGAGACTCCATTTAGATACAGTTCCTGTAAAAAGTGACAAGACAAATCTTTGAAATGTTGGGGAAAAATCTGGATTTTACTGGACCACTTGGCAAGTATGCTGACCACCTAACGATGCATCAGTAACATTTGCTTGGGGGTCAGGGTGGAGGGAAGTAAACACATTCATTGGGTGGTTATGATTTTCATGCTTGAGCCAATGGGGTTTGGAAGAATCTCCTATCTTGTTTTTAAGTGTCTCACTGCTCAGACCTAATCCCAGTTGTTCTATGGTCATTGATAGTGAACTTACCATTGGAATAGTATTTTTATAAATGGTGTCAATTAAATTTCTTAGGTAGTGGAGAAATCACACTCTCAGGGAATGAATGCAGAATCAGATTAAAGAAACCACTACCAACCTAAATCGATGAGGAATTTATAAGTACATTCAAATCCTCATGGAGGAAAGATTAGTTATGTGTTGTAGTCTAGAATAGTGCCCCTGACACCAGCCTGTTTGTATACCTGTCTTAAGTTACTCATTTTATATGGGATGGGTTCAAGTGGATTGAGGCTATACTTGTCTTTTGCTAGAAGCCCCTCTCCACCCCTGAGCCCTTGAAGGACAAATGGAAAATGCATGTTGTTTTAAAATGTGGGAATTGCAATTTGGGGACAGTGAGGGGAAATATGGTGGTGAGAATAATTGAAGGGATATTATAGGGGATTTAACCTTGGACTTGAGACCTGGGTTAAGGTTATTACCTTCAGCACAGTGCTTTTGGAGAGGGAAATACAGGCTTGCTGGTGGTCTCCAGGGAGAGCTATAAAGTGCCCAGCAAGATGGAGGTATCTCAGGACTGGCAGGTGTCAAGTCAGTACTGACAAGACAAATCTCAGCCATTTATAGTACAGTACCTCAGATGAAGGTAAATACTAGAAGCAGCTTGCAGCTTAAATTCTGTTAAAGAACCAGATTATCTAGGGTGGATTATCTACGGGGAATGTTGCATCCTGGGCTAGCTTCGCTCGGTATATTTTTGGCATGCAGCTTATTTTTGAACCATTTTTTCTTCTTAGCTGGTTTGTGTTAGGGAATACATGCTAATTTCTAACATGAGAGCCTCTCTCTTTCTCTCTCTCACATACATTATATTGGAAAGTCACAGACAGGAAGGGAGGTCTGCTGCCTCCTTGCCCTCCCTCCCCCACCCCCCCACCGACGCCTAGTGTGTCACAAAGCCAGATATTTTTGTGTTCACTTTCGTATTCACTGTTGCCTTGGATTTTCTTGTGACTCTTCATTGGTTTGGTTGGGTCAGAGCTGACTATCTCACTGTTTTGAATTTGAGATCCAGTAATAAAACCAATTGTAAACATAAACTAGAAATCTGTCAGGTAAGAGGAGCTTGGAGGTAGAATTTCTATTTCAGGTGAAAATCTTCTTACTTAGAATTAAAAGAACCACTGTCAAAATCCTTCAGTGGGAAAAAAAAAAGTCAACTGTGCCATTTATAAGAAAGGAAAATGCCTTTGACTTGTTTGCTGCCACAGAGTTCCCAGATGCGGACCAATAGTTGTTTCTTCTTCCATCTGTACATAAGACCTTCTAATAGGGCAGGACATAACAATGACATTAATTTTAGTGACTGTGTAGAATGAGCTAAATGTTATCAAAAATTGATTAGTTCAAACAATAATATGCCTTTTTTTTTTTTTAAAGATTTTATTTATTAGAGAGAGAGAATGAGAGAGAGCACATGAGAGGGGTTAGGGTAAGAGGGAAAAGCAGACTCCTTGCTGAGCAGGGAGCCCGATACGGGACTCGATCCAGGGACTCCAGGATCATGACCTGAGCCGAAGGCAGTTGCTTAGCCAACTGAGCCACCCAGGCGCCCAATAATATGTCTTTTTCAATTTCCAAGATACTTCTCCCTTTTTTTAGATTGATTTATTTATTTCAGAGAGAGAGGGTGCAAGTCGGGGGAGGGGCAGGGAGAGAGGGAGACAAGCAGACTCCCCGCTGGGCTCAGAATCCAACTTTGGGTTCCATCTCAGGACACTCAGATCATGACCTGAGCTAAAATCAAGAGTCAGATGCTCAACTGAGCCACCCAGGTGACCCCCAAGGTACTTCTCTTAATGGGTCCGTTCTTCCCAGTTTAAAAAAAATTACTTATCTTAATTTTAAAACTCAAAGACATTTTTTCCAGTGAAGGCAGCAAAATATTTCGCTCTCTAAGATATGCAGAATGCCAGAATGGTTCATTTGGGTATATTGCTCATTCAAGGTTTTATGTCCTTGGGAAAGCTGAGGAACAAACACTTACACAATTTTGAAAGGATGAAAACATTCCAGTGTGTTATGCTAGTAGAATAAAGAAAGAATGCACAAGGGGATTTATTGTATTATCTGCAAAGGATTTAATGATGTGAAATGTTTAAAAATTGGAAATATATACTTACCTACTGTAGGAAAAACTTTTTTTTCCTGAAACATTCTTTTAAACGTATGTTTTCTTAAATATCCCTTTGTTCTCTAAGGGATGTGGACAAGTGTCTTAGTAAATTACTTTGGTTGTTAATGTCTTTATGAAGTTCATGTCCAGTTTTAAAACTTTAGATTCTTACCCTTTAATGATTGTATCAGTTATGAGTAAGATTGGCTGCAAGTCATAGAAAGCTATAGATAACTATGAGTCAAACAGGATAAAGGCTGTTCCTCTTGCACAAGGCCTGGTGGGTGGTCTAGGGCTCATGTGGTTCTTCCTGGTGTCAGGGACCCAGGCTCCGTCTAGCTTGTTGCTCCGCATTGTGTGGCCTTAATCTCAGGGTATGAAATTGGGACAGCCTTACTCCAGGCAGTGGAATGGAAGAAGGGACAGAGAGATAGGGGCAAAAGGCATGTGTGAACTGTCCAGAGTTGAGACAGTGGTCATGCCTAATTGCAAAGGAGGATGGGAAATAGAGTCTCCAATGTGTGGTGTGTGGGTCTAGCTGGAAATCAGGGGCTTTCTCCCCAAAGAAGAAAGAGAGCATAGCTAGTGGGGAATGGTTAGCAGTCTCTGCTGCAGTCACAGACTTTAGCTACATTATAGTGGAATCAATCCATTAATGACACTTGAAAACAAGTTGAATTTCTTTTTACAGTTGTTATGGGCTTACATTCTTTTAGCTCTAAGATTTGGTTTGCCCCCATGTATCAAGACCTGAGGTAAACATTGTTTGTTTAAAATGACAAAATGCACTTATTCACACTTTATTTATATTTATTTATTTATTTTAAAAAGATTTTATTTATTTATTTGACAGAGAGAGACAGTGAGAGAGGGAACACAAGCAGGGGGAGTGGGAGAGAGAGAAGCAGGCTTCCCACTGAGCAGGGAGCCCGATGCGGTGCTTGATTCCAGGACCCTGGGATCATGACCTGAGCCGAAGGCAAACACTTAACGACTGAGCCACCCAGGCACCCCTATTTATTTTTATTTTAAAGATTTTATTTATGTATTTGACAGAGAGAGACACAGCGAGAAAGGGAACACAAGCAGGAGGAGTGGGAGAGGGAGAAGCAGACTCTCCGCTGAGCAGGGAGCCTGATGTAGGACTCGATCCCAGGACCCTGGGATCATGACCTGAGCTGAAGGCAGATTCTTAACAATTGAGCCACCCAGGCGCCCCTTATTCACACTTTAATACATTTTATTTAAAATTTTTATTACCTGTACCTCAAATGACTGGGGCTGAAAAGTACACAATAATTCACAAAAGCCTAGTTTATGAAAATCGATTACACTTAAGCCTACAAATTGGTAAGGAAGTACGAGTTAGGTGATTGGAGTGGAAAGTACCAAGGCCAGAAGCAAGTGATGAAGGACGTGGCATTATTTGAGTGGGGGTGGGGAAGGGCTGGAGGCAAGAAAGAGGATGGGGTAAGAGGAGGCTGTGATGGTGGAGGAAAGCCAGACAGATGTGATGCCTTGAGAACCTAGGCCTCAGTGCCATGACAGCCCAGACAGACTGGTGGAACTGATGTGCCCCATGGCCCAAATCTTAGAGTGTTGGTATCTGGTGCCAATAGGACAAAAGAAAAGAAGACTTCTGAGTTATCCAGGTAGGGAAAGCCTTATGTAGGCCAGGGTAGGTGGGTTTGGGTAACAGAGTTCTCCAGGAGCTCCTTGGCTGAGATATGACTAAACTCCAGAACCACTGATGTACCCAATTTCCAGTTGGCATAAAACCTGGCTTCTGAAACAAGGGACCATTTCCAGAAGCATTGAGTTAATGCCCATGTTTGGATGTCTCCAAAAGAGGCTTGGCAACAGAAAAGAGACTCTGGCTTCCAGATTGGAGATGGGTGGTGAGGAACGAGGGGGAAGGTGTCCTTCAAGGTGGACAGGGGATGATGGGAAACTGGCTGATCTTAAGACTACGAGCTGATCTTGGGATTTAGAGAACATCAAAATCATTGTCGTCTGAACATCCTTTTTCACTCTACAACTTGTTGGGGTGCCTTCAGTCCTGGGCAGTCCCATGTTCAGGAAAGCCTTGAAGAGGAGCAATGATGGTGTTGCCTGGGTGTCTATGCCGAAGCCTTTTCTTCCATGGAATGTCATCTAAGTTAAGAATTTCTGCCAGTTTTCACAATAGAATTCAGGTGGCAGATATTCACGCACACTTCTAGCAGTGGATACATTAATACATTGATTGTGCATGACTTGCCTGGGGTCCTACCTGAAATCTACTTTTTTGGCCTCCGGACCTGTGTTTTTTTTTGTGTGTGTCCATATCAAACTTAGTGCTTTAATACCATTTATCTTATTGATTAGTGATCCACGAGGGATGGAAAGGGTATGGGGTAAGTAAAAGCTTCCTGGGTGGTTTTTCCTTATAGTGTCTTTTTTATCAGTCTCAGTCCTTAGAGCTTCCCGGATGAGGCCACTTAGGGTGACCAGGACCTTGGCTAAGATGCGGATGGATGATTCCGGGTCTTGTTTCATGGCCCGGAGACTATATCTTTTTTCTCGTTCTGATACGCACTGTTCTGCTTTATCTTTCCTGCCCACAATCCATATCTGCATGCATATTTCATGATTTTCTTACCTTCCAGTTGCTTCTGAGAAAAAAATCAAATGAAAAAAGAAGGACATGGGAGTGCCAAAGCAGAAGTAAACACTTTCATGTAGCTGGCCCTGGGCCATTAGGATCAATTTCCCCCCCAAATCTGAATCCCTACCCAGGAGACTCTGCCTAGGGGGTGGCACACATAGGGTTTTATGATAGGATTTGGCTGAAACAACACAAATAAGGGCTGTTTTTCTCCTCTCTTCAACAGATGGGCTTGAAATGGGGAGATTTTCACCTTAGAGCAGACCAAGAAGAGCAGAGCATAGAATCATTGGTGGATCGTCTGCTACTTAGCTGTGAGGTTTTGAGAAAGCTCTTTTATGGGGTGTTGATGCGAGTCAGCAGCCCCATTACCTGCCAGGGTGTCTCTGCCAAAACCTTGTGTACAGTTCCAGAACCCCTAACAGATGTACTGGAACAGACTGACCTTGTCCCCGGTCCAGTGGAGGAGAAGGACTCATAGGAAGAAGAACCCTCTGTGGGTCATTTGATGAGGCCATGGCAGAAGTGGGATGCCCAGAGAGGGTGTGGTTTTGGCTGTGTGGATGATCAAGAAGGGGAAGAAAGCTCTGCACCTTCTTCCTTGCCCTCCTGGGGCAGAATCATTCGGTGCGTGTACCTGTCCCAGGCTGGACTTACCTGCTTTTAGACCTCACTGGGGACAGAGACACACGAGGCGCAGTGTGAATCTGCTCTGGAGGGGACAAGAACCAGCAGCGGGAGCCTTCTTCTTGTAGGACTGGAGGAACCTTTGCTGTCACCACCCCTGTTGGGGTGACCGGTCTTTCTAGTGATGGAGAATATACCTAGGATATAGCAGAAAAGACTGGGCTTTGAGGTCTGGTACCACCCTTCGCCTTGTGACTTTAGGCAATTCATTGTATTTTCTGGACCTCCATTTGGAGAGGATCATCTATCAAAAGTGGCTTTGACATTCTGCTACTTTATCAGCTCAGCGATGTTTCTTTTAGAAGACATCAAGGTCTGAAGGGACTTAGCATGAAGTACAGTGCTGTGCTTTGCACCTAACATCTGGTTGATGAGCAATCACATTGTCGAATTCTCTGGCTCCTACAAAGACGATGAATTTGTACTGTTATTGAAAGCCTACTACGTAAAGACTTTCACACAGTTGCCTCCGTTAAGCCTCACATAACCTTCTGTGGTTGGCAGTCTGTTTCTCCTTTTACAGATGAGGAAAGTGGAGCTCCCAGAGGCAGCTCGCCAGCAACGTCTGGGCTCATAATGGATGTATCTGGCATCCAGATCTGTGCCCACCTGCTTGCCAAGCCCTTCTCTATTTGCCGCCATGGTTTCTCAGCTCACAGCCATTCTGCTTATGCAGCAATGAAGAAAAGTGCAGGGAAAATGGAAATATGGCCGTCCCACCTTACCTAGGTAGTAGCAATTTCCTGTTTATTTTAGTTCATAATTTTTTCTATAAATAGTGCTTGGGGTGGGGGGGATTACTCATTCTTCAAACTTTTATTGAGCCCTACTAATTCAAAGCACTATTTCCTGGCTGAAATTCACTAAGGGGAGCAGTGATTCAGAAATCTGGTTCTCGTCTATAATATAGTAAAGGACATGGGGGACTTTCTGTATGTTCAGCTGTTGGTTTACCTGGGGATACAGGTTCCCCTGTGCTAAATGCTTTCCTGTGCCCTTGTCCTGCTGTGTGCCAACTTGTGTATTCATTCATGTATTTGTTTATGCCAGCAGGAATTTACCGTCCTGTACTTGGTGCTGGGAAGGAAATAAAAATCAATAAATAACGTGGACCCTGTTCTCCAGGAGCTCATGGTTTATTTAAAGAGATAAGTGTATTTTGGGGCACCTGGGTGGCTCAGTCAGTTGAGTGTCCAACTCTTGGTTTTGACTCGGGTCACGATCTTGGGGTCCTGGGATTGAGCCCCGCATCGGACTCCAGGCTTGGTGGGGAGTCTGCCTGGGGACTCTAGCTCTCCCTCTGCCCCTCCCCCCTAAAATAAATAAATAGATCTTTAAAAAAAAGGAGAGATAAATGTATCCAGTCATTCTCAACTGGGGGAGATTTTGCACCCCACCCCAGGGACATTTAGCAATGTCTGGAGACATTTGGGGGTTGCCCAGGCTTCTCCTGGTGTCTAGTGGGTAGAGACCAGAGATGCTGCTAAGCATCCTACAGTGCACAGGCGGGCCCCCACAGCAAGGAACGGTCCAACCCAAATGTCAGTGGTACTGAGATCGAGAAACCCTGGTGTCCCAAGGGTGCATTCCCAAAGCCGTGTGGTGCTATGGGGGCAGTGTGTGATCTTTGCTGAGGTGAGTGATACCGATATGACCCCTGTGGCAGAGAGCCACCTGCGCTGAAGGCATTGGGGACGGCTCCAGGGAGGCTGCACTGACCTGGAAGTGGAACAGCATTTAGGCTGCTGGAAGAAGGAAGGGCAGCAGGAGTGGCCAGGGCTCAGAGGCAGGGGTGAGTGTGCAATAAGGAGGACAGTAGGAAGACCAGACTGTGTGGGTAGAGGCTCCGTGTCGGGGGCGGTGGGAGTGGAGAGTGGGACTATAAAGTAATGAGGTGCAGGTGGGGTGTGGGCCAGAGTACCGCCCTGGTGGACAAGGGAGGTTTTTCTGACAGTGGTGGGTGAGACTTGTGGCAGAAAGGCTCGTCTGAAGGAAGGAGACTCTGAAAGGGAGAAAGGGGTGCATTGCAGCAGATGGAAAAACAGATGGTAATATGCTCTGCAAGTTGGAAGGAACACTGGCCTGGTCCTCAGTTTACCCTAAGAGCACTGGGTGCAGGCAGATTAACGTCTTAGGTCACGGGCTCAGCAGAGGTGATCTTTCTTGGGAGGCCTTGTCCTAAGCATTATTGCAGCCACCGCATTCTGTCCTCTGGATACCATCATGAGCGGCACTGTCCTGCAGCTGCCTTGCACAGAGGAGGAAGTCGACCCCGAGAAACTCAGCAGGAGCCCAAGGAAGGGGCCGAGCAGGCTTTAATCTGAGCAGGCTGACACCAGGACACTTGACCTGTAGCAGTAGCCTCGGCCTCAGTCCCACATGGAGGCAGCCTGTGCTCCCAGAGGCCAACCAGCAAATCAGAGGGCGTCGTGAAGGAGGAACGTGCAGGACTGCAGGCCCGGCTGACGCTTGGAGATCTGTGCGTGCCTGAGGTCCCGTGAGGGCTGTGTGTTTCCTCCTTCCCTCCTTGGAGCCCATCTTTACTGCAGGAGGGAATGGGCTTTGCCAGCCTTTTATTCTTCCATAATGTGAGCATCTCCGCCTTCCCGCCCTCGGTGCAGGCTTCGTCAGTCCTGCACGGTTGCCCATCCTGCCGTCCTGTGTATTAATGCGCATGCGGGTGTGTGTGTGCGCGCGCCTATGTGTATGTGTTTGCGTATGAATGTGTATGTGTGGGTGTGCATGCATATATGTGTGTATGTGTGTGTGCCCGTGTGGGCATGCATGTATGTATGTGTGCGCACACATGTGGGTATGCATGTGTGTATGAGTGCGCATATGTATGTGTGCATTTGTGCCCATGTGAGTATGCATATGTATCTGTGTGCGGGTGTGCCCATACCTGTCTGTGCACACGTGTGTGTGTGCGTGTGTGTGTGCATGTGCTGTTGGGATCACGGGAGGGGCTCTTGCTTCTCTCCCTGCCTGTGTAGCCAGGTGGCTGCATATAATATATTTAAATACATTCAATGAGATGCGCGAACCAAAAACAACTCCTGAGAGCTGGTTTACAGCAGAGTAGCAGGTCCCTCTCGGCGTGTGTCACTGCCGTCTGGCAGCCTGGGCTACTTTTAACAATGGAGGAGGCGCGGGCAAGGGAAGGCGGCTGGGCAGAAGGGAGAGGAGAGAAAGGGGCATCGGGGGGAGAGAAGGGGCGTTGGCAGCAGTGGGCTGATGGGGAGGCAGGCGTGTGTGTGCATGCTCGTGCGTGCGTGCATGCATGTCTGTGCATATATGTGTGCACACACGTGCATGTGTGCATG
This sequence comes from Leptonychotes weddellii, assembly GCF_054177405.1. Lineage (NCBI taxonomy): Eukaryota > Metazoa > Chordata > Mammalia > Carnivora > Phocidae > Leptonychotes > Leptonychotes weddellii. The sequence continues at coordinate 46,268,154 of NC_138373.1, forward strand.
TGTGTGGACCCGTTTGTGAGTGGAGGTCTTACTGTGAGACAGGAAGCTCAAGCAAGGCCAGGCTGGCTCTGCCCTTGGTGAGTAGGTGCATCTGATGGAGGATTAACTGAGAGAGATGTTGTCGTTTTGTGCTTCCTAACCAGTCTTACCTCCTTTCCTCTGCTGGTGGGCCAGCCTTTCAGAGTTGGGTCTGGGGACTCCTGCAGGGTAGTCTGTAGGATGGAAGATTGTATTAGAATATTTTCTCTTGGAGTCCTGCTTTGGAGAGATGTTAGAGTCACCAGGTTTAAAAGGCCTGGTTCCTAAGCAGGCAAGACACGGACCTGAGAATTGACGGTGTTTCTCAAGGAGCCTTGGACTTGCTGTCTGAGGGTTTCTGGCTGGCTCTGCTACGGAAAAATATCCCACAAGTGTCCCTGGTTTCCTGTGTTCGCTGAGGCCTGTCTCTCTGGCAGAGGCCTGGAGTGTATCAACCGGAGTCAGAAAGGCTGGGTGTGCGGTCCTCTGGGAATAAGTCCTGTCAAAGGGCCTGGTGGCCACTCTGTCCCCTTCTCCTAATCACTCCCAGGAGGTGGCTGCTGTCCTAGCTTTTCTTCCGAGTTCTGCCATGCACAGCCTTGGGTTACCGCTGACTCTGTCCTGAGGAGTGGGCCCCATTTCTTGGAGGCAGGGCGGCAGCGACCCCGGGCAGGACATTTCTGTCGAGGGCAGCGAAAGGGCACGTGGGGAGCCCGGGGTTTCACCTCCTTCTGCTTCCGACGGGCGCCAGGGCAGCCGTGGACCCTTAGTCTCTGGTGTGTTGCTGCTCCTCTGGACAGATGTTTATTTTCAAGGTGTTTTATGATCATTATTACTTCCATCCTGTCCTGATGGGCGCAAAAGCAGTGAGAGTGTAGCAAGGCCTAGTGGAAAGAGGTGTATGGTGGCCATGGAAACTTGGCGGCAGTGTTGGCCACTTGCAGGGCGTGTCTCTGGGCATAAGAGCAGATGGACTCCTGAGAGTCTTCAGACAATGAACATGTTTGCAAGGACAGAGCTTCTGAACCTCTTTTCTCTCAAGGGTGCTAGGGAAATGGACATTCTTCCGTACAACCCAGGGTGGGTCAGGCCTACGGAGACCCTTAGGTCTGCTCTGGAATGTTAAAGGCAATAAAAGTGGGGTATAGAAAGCTTCTGGAAGGTGGATCAGAAGCTTCCAAATGTTGCAGTGCCAGTGAAGAGTAACCTCTGCTTCCTGGAGGGGACTCCCTGACCGAGTGGTCCATCTGGCCACTTCCCTTCCACTGAAGGAGTTTAAGCTCTGTTCTTCACAAGCTCTGTCCATCATTTATTGCTTATTCAGCATGATTGCACAACCAAGAATAAATAATAGTGAGAGCAAATGGGCCAGCTCTAGTGTCTGTTTTATGAGAATTTAATTGCGCTTCTCCTGGCAAAGTTGGATCTCGTCTTTGCTTTGTGGTTTTATCACTGTTTGGTCTTCATTAAAGGGCTGCTCAGATGGAACCAGTGATTTCAGACAGGTGCCTACCTCTTCCTCCTTCCCCGCTCTAGCCCCCGACACATCACATGTGTGTGAAAATGTGTCATTTCTCCCCAAAGCAGGGCACCCCAGAATTCATTCTTTTGTAGGAGAGTCATAGGTTAGAAGAATGGGGAATCTAGGAGGGTTCCAGGCTCTACCACATGCTAAATGAGTGAGGACTGGCAAGTCACTTCACTCCCCAAACCTTTCTTTTCTCCTCTGTATGATGGGTGTAGTATGTTTGTCTGGCTTGCTTCCGGAGGCTTCTGTGAGCATCAGAAGAGATAATGTGTGAGTCAGTGTTGGGAAGCATGATTCTCTACAGACTGTGAAGGAGTAAATGGAAGGACTCAGGCTCTTTCTCTCATGCTCACCCAGTGCTTGGTACCACTGAGCACTAGGGTGGGACCCTGTCTCCTTCGGGTCACATTATATCCTTAGTTCCTAGCAACAGTGCTCATGGAATGTTTTGGGGGCAAGACAATGGTCTTTTTAATATTCCTTATACAAATGCAGAGCTGGGAACATTTTTCAAATTAACTACACTAATTAATAGAGGAGTTGATTTATTGGGTTGTTACAATGCTGAGCGCCTCACTAAAAATTTTAAGGGTAGCAAAAGAATTGAAACTGGGATCTCAAAGAGTTAGCTGCACCCCATGTTTAGCTGCACCCCATGTTTAGCTGCGATATTCACAATAGCCAAGATGTGGAAACAATCCAAATGTCCATCAGCAGATGAACAGGTCAAGAAAAATGTGGTAGACACATACAACGGAATATGATTCAGCCTTAATAAAGAAGGAAATCCTGCCATTTGTGACAACCTGGATGAACCTAGAGGACATGATGCTAAGCCAGTCACAGATAGACAAATACTGCACAATTCTACTTTGCATGAGGTATTCAAAATAGTCAAACTCACAGAATCTGAGAATAGGATGGTGGTTGCCGGGGCCTGGGGGAGGGGGAGATGGGAATTGTTTCTCGGTGGGCATAGAGTTTTAGTTATGCAAGATGAAGAAGTGCTAGAGATCCACAGTGCAGCTGAGTTCCTGTAGTTCACCATATGGTACTGAACATTTTCATTATGTTAAAAGGATGGATCTCATGTGAAGTGTGCTTACAAAAAAAAAAAAAAAAAGCCAACCACCCCAAAACACAAGGGGAGGAAAAGTCTTTCCATCATACCAATCTGGCCCAATAATGTGATACTAAATATGCTGCTTGTATTATTTGTAAAAAAAATTTTTTTAAAAGAAAAACTTTTCTGAAGGATGAGTTTCTGAAGGATTTTGAAAACTTTACAACTCCTGCTTGAATACACCTTACTGTCTACGAGAAGGCTACAACCTGGATTTTTCTGGCAGCCCTACTTTCCCATGATTCTTCCTTCTGATGGGTAGTGTGTGTAATCCATTCCTGAAGCTGGCAAACACAGGAGAGAAAACAAGGAGGCTGAGAAAGCCCCAGAAGGAGCAGACCAGGGGAAGGAAATAGGGTTTCCTAGATCAACTCAGCTGCTATCTGTCTGCTACGGGTGGTAGCTTTGAGGATTCTGGCCTTAGCAACCAGGGATGCCCAGCCTCTGTGAGGTGCCTCTTCTCTTCTGAATTTCTATTAATCAGATGGGGAGTGCTTAAGCTCGCTGAGATAAGAGGTATCTCAACTTCCGGTTTCTGTGGCTGGAGTGATTTCCCACTAAAATCAGGAAATCTAGGAGGGACAGGGGAGTGGGCACTAGAGGAGATGGATTCAAGCCCCTCAGCTGCTTTGATTTCTGTAGCTTGCTGGCCAAGGGGCACCCATAGGAAAGGAAGCTTTTTCAAATTTATACCAAGGTATTCTGTGTAGGCTGGTGACACCCTGAGAATCCACTTTCTAGAAAGTGGCTGACCAGGTCCCCCTCGACTCACGTTGTTTACTCTCAACTGGGCCTTTATTGCAATTCCTGATTCTTTTCTTTATCTCTTATTGATTCCCTCCTGCATCTCCACATAACTAATTCATCTGTCCTGTCTCCAGTGGTGGCTCATTTTGATCCTTCCTTCCTGTGAATGTAGATGCTTCTTAAGATTGTGTTCTAGAAGTGCACCGCCCCCCTTTATACCATCTGTCTTCACCTCTTCTGTTCCCCAGGGTTCACCCATAATGTCGAGGCCGAATTGTTCTTAGGCCTCAGAATTTCCTAGGGAGCTTGCAAAATGCAGAGTCCTGGGTCCTGTGTCCAGCTTGTCTGATTCAGTAGGCCCGGGGTAGGATTGAGACATTTGCATTTTTAATGTGCATCCGAAGACACTTGGAGAAATAGCCCTAGGATGATGATTCCCAGACTCCAGTCTCTGGTTTGCTGCCCACTCTCAGTGAGAAATCCTCATTTCCTGCTCTATGCTGGCTATTGCCCTCTGTAGGTTTCTTTGATACCTCAGACTGATCCTTCCAAAAGTAAACACATCATTATTTGCAATAGCCAAAAGATGGAAACACCCCAGATGTCCCCTGACAGATGAATGGATGAGCAAAGTGTGGTAATCCATACAGTGGAATATTATTCAGTCTTAAAAAGGAAGGGAATTCTGATCCACGGTATGACATGGATGAACCTTGAGGATGTTATGCAGAATGAAAGAAATCAGCCAGACACAGAAGGACAAATACTGTGTGATTCTGCTTAGAGGAGGTATCTGGAGCAGTCAAATTCACGGAGACAGAAAGTACAGTGGTGGGTGTCAGGGGAGGCAGGGAGGAGGGAAGTGGGGAGTTAGTGTGTAATGGGGACAGAGTTTCAGTTTGGGGGGATGAGAAAGTTCTGGAGATGGATGGTGGTGACAGGTGCACAGCACTGTGAGTATCCTCAATGCCACTGACCTGAACACTTAAAAATGGGTATGATGATAGCTTTTATGTCATATTTATATATATTTTACCACAGTGGAAAAAAGCAAACACATCAGTCCCCTTCTCTTCTACCTTCCCTCCTCAACTCTCATCTTGAGGTCCATATTTGGTTGATAGAACTTTAATAAAGCTGGGAGGATTGGCTTGGGGAACCCACTTGACTTAATTTCTGTGTTTAAGCCAAAGCAATGAAAAAAAAAAAAAAGGAGTGTCCTCTGTCCTTTGACTCTCTTTAAGATTGTGAAGGAAAATGAGTTTATAAGCAACATCAGCACCTCTGGAAAACTGCTTCCCCCGACCTGGAGGATGGGGCAGGCAAGTTCTCATGATGTAGGAGATCATCTGTGCGGGGAGGGGGGGGACACACACAGGCTGTGACCATCACCTCTTATTAAATCCTCTGAGATACAGGAAGGCATCTCAGAAGAGGAAGCGGCACGTGCCAAAATTCAGAGGCTGGAGAGAGCCTTCATTTGGGTAATTGCACATCTTTCCTTTTAGCAGCTAATCATGGGAAGGGCCCCAGGCCAGAGGCATCACCTGCCTTTAGTGAGTGTGCCCTCGCGACCCTGAGCTCAGGTACTCCACAGCCATTTCCTGACCTGGAATCCTGCTCTTGGAGGAAAAATGATTAGAGACCAGTATTTGACCAAACCAGTGTTGTGTTTTCATCACATGAGTGAGCCATGGATCCTCAGCTTCCTTTCGATGTGAATTTGCATGTTTTGACATGGATGGGGCGATGGGTCTTTCAGAACTTTGAGGTTTTAGAGTGTGACATCTCAGCGATCCTTGTTTAAAAACAGGCTCTAGCAAAGGGAGGGAGGACATGCTCTTAGACTTTCAAATGGATTCCAAGTTGTGGGCAAATAAAAACCTGAAGGTAAATTCAAACTCTAGCCCGCAGCACCCGTGTGCCCTGGGGGCCTTAGCTCACAGGGCTGCGCTTCTCAGTTCTAGATAGTTTGGGAAGCTGTGTCGGCTTTTTGAAACCTTTTCCAAAGCTGTCTGAAGATCTAATGTAATCATTTCTTCCCCACCCACCCACCCCCGCCCCAAAGTACTCCTTCATTGACAAGCATGTCTGAGAATCTCGAATGTTCTGTCACTAAGGTGGCCACACACAGGAGTGCAGCAGAATCGGACCCTTTGCCAAGAAGAGTGTGGTCCTGGTTCTTATGCCCGTACAGCCTCGGGGACCACGCAGTAAATTCAGTCCTTCCCCAGAGTCACCAATGACATGAAATTTCATTCTGGTCACCCCTGAATGAATCAGAGGAGTGCCTTCCGCAGAATGCAGTGGGGACACGAATGTACAAGCGTATGGCATTTTCCGGCTTTCTCTGCATCCCTTCTGCAGGGAGGATGGTGGAAATGAATGCAAATGAATGCAGACCGGTGGCCCTGATGTGTACACCACTGATTTCTCATTCTTGAAGGCAGTCCCTGCACTCTGATGAGAAATGGGGTGCGGAGGAGGTAAGGGGTCTGGCAGTTAGGCTTTGCAAAAGAGCTGGCTTCCGAAGCAGGAGGGTTTGACCTTCACTTTTCATCTCTTCAGCACTTCCAGTGTGCGTGATTTTAGCGTGCAGTCGGTGGTCTGCTTTGTCACACATGGGCTCAAGTTTCTCTTCACCAGTATCTGCCCTGTCTCCCAAATTCAGTGCTGTAGGTGGTAGCGGATCTAGGTTTTGGAATTGAGCATCTCCTTTCCTTGGGTTTTATGGATCATTGCTGCAATGCTGTATATAGGCAGCTCAGGTATTTATTACCTAGTAGGGCCTAAAGACTAGTGGTTTTCATCTGTGGATGCAAATTGGAATCTCCTGGGGGGAGCTTTTCAAAAAATACACATCCCTGGGCCCTATTCCAGTCCAGCTGGATCGGAATCTCTGGGTGGTGCCTAGACATGCATATTTTTATTTTATTTATTTTTTAAATTTTATTTTTTTATTGGACAGAGAGAGAACACAAACAGGGGGAGTGGCAGGCAGAGGGAGAGGGAGAAGCAGGCTTCCCACTGAGCAGGGAGCCTAATGTGGGGCTCGATCCCAGGACCCTGGGATCATGACCTGAGCCGAAGGTAGATGCTTAACCGACTGAGCCACCCAGGCGCCCCGACATCGGTATTTTTAAAAAGCAACTTTTTGGCTGATTCACATGTGTGACAGAATCCAGAACCCTGGGGCCATATAGAAGGATGGACACAGAGACTTGATCCCACCACGCAGATCATAAGAATGGGCTGTCCATAATTTCTCACCAAGCCAGCAGCATCTCCGAGCAGTGGGGGGCAGCATATGCAACCTACAAGTGTGGAGATCCCCAGTCCGTGCTATTCACAAGCTGCAGGAGTTCACTCCAGGTATATGTGTTGTTTCTCAGTTTCCTCATCTGTGAGATGGGTATAATGATCCGTACCCTGTGTTCCTCACTGGGCTGTTGGAAAGGAGCTAAATGAAATCATTCATGTATGGGAAAGCACACTGAGAAATATAAGGAAGCACTTGCTAGAGGAAGCTATCATTATTCCCTGGCATATTTCAGTGTAATAAAAAGCCCAACACACTGTAACTCTGTCTAAAGCCTTAGCATATGGCTTGAGTGCAAATAAGTATCAATATATGTCCACTCATCAAAATGTTTATAACAACCCTTTCTAAAAGATGCACAGGGATGGATAGAGCCGGATACCTTGGTGGTTCAGTTGGGATCAGTCAGGTCTCAAAAAGGCAATGCCTTAACCTGTCTGGTTTCAGACCACCTGCTCTACCAAAAGCCCACTGTTTTGGCACCTGCCCATAGGGAGCTCTGGTGCTCGTTACTGGAGGTGTAATTAAATAGAGCATGCATTTATTTTGATAGATACAGCTTCATTTTGGCTTCCTGGATTTAGACTCCTTGGTTGCCACTGTGGTTTTGTTTTTCTCCTTTCCAGTTGCCCCTTTGTTGATGTCTTTGAGTCTGGAAGTGGGTGTGATGCAGTGGACAGACCATCTCTGTGTTTTGTTAAACCCGGGAGAAAGGTTGTGTTTATGAAAGCACACTAAAGCTCATCTGGGCCTTTGCTTGTTTCTGAGGGAAAATTTTTCGTGGTTCAGGTGATTTCAGTGTGCTCAAAGAGCACAGGGGAAAAACAAGCAAACCGTGTGTGTCTGATGTTGACAATTCCCATAATAGAAGGACCAAGGTGAACACACTTGAACTGCTTCGTCTCTTTTCTTCTCAATGGAGTCAACAGCATTGACCTCAGAGCGTACAGTCAGGATTGTGTTAACCCCATCACGAGGAGCAAGGGTTTGGATTTACTGCCCGGTCCAGTCCCAGACCAGAACAGGAAATTCTGATGGGGACTCATGATCATCTCTCCCCCAATCGAGTGTTTCTGTTTCTTTTGCTGGCTTCATTGACTGGCCTTTAATTTTTTTTTGTCTCTCCAAGGTCTTTTTCCCGGCCTTTCCGAATGCTCTCTTGTATAGAAGAGGTGTTAGGACAGCGAGTGGAATAACTGGACTCGGGCAGCCTCCGGGAAGTCATTATGTCAGGCTTTGGAGTTCCTGGGATGGGACAGACATAAATCATGTGAGCCTCTGCAGAAGGAGGCAACATTATTGCAAATGCGTGGGCCTTCTGGCTTTCAGCGCTAACCCGCTAGTTAATCAAGTCATTATGAGATACAACAGGCCCAGCAAGGAAGGCCTATTGGGAAGATGTGAGCTTCTTGAAGGCAGGGCCTGGGACTTCTTCATAGAAAGTGGCTCATAAATGTTTGGTGAACTGACCACGCCTTGTTCTCTATTTAAAGTGAAATCTCAGAGTATGAAAGCCCAAGTGATGGATGGGGCCGGATCTCCACATTTGTCTCTGTGTTTAAATCAAACATTTGTTCATCTCTTAGTGTACCCGACTGCAGTGCTGGGCTGTGCTTGATTCTAATAGCGTTATAAATTACACCTTCCCCACGCAGGCGCTTGTCACGGTGCTGTCCTAGAGAGAACAGTTTCCCTGGCTTGTTACAGTGGGGTAAGGACGTAATGGATCCCAAAGTGCTCTTTAGCTGGAGAGCGGTACAGAAATATTAGGGTTTCGGGGCGCCTGGGTGGCTCAGTTGGTTAAGCGACTGCCTTCGGCTCAGGTCATGATCCTGGAGTCCCGGGATCGAGTCCCGCATCGGGCTCCCTGCTCGGCGGGGAGTCTGCCTCTCCCTCTGACCCTCTTCCCTCTCATGCTCTCTGTCTCTCATTCTCTCTCTCTCAAATAAATAA
>NC_138373.1:46276941-46304139 GCF_054177405.1 Leptonychotes weddellii
AACAGTTTCCCTGGCTTGTTACAGTGGGGTAAGGACGTAATGGATCCCAAAGTGCTCTTTAGCTGGAGAGCGGTACAGAAATATTAGGGTTTCACTAATGCTGATACTCATTACAGTTATTTGATCAGACTGTTCTCATTAGGAGGCAAGAGGGGGATATGACACATTATGGTTTAGCACAGGGGTAAAACCCTACACACACATATGTTGCTTACGTTCATCACACTGTTCATGATTATGCAAATTTTGCAATAATTTAGGTCCACCTTGGGCCACACCTGGAGCGTTTGCATCAATGAACAAAAACTTACGAAAAAAATTAATAACTTCCCTTCAATTCTCGTCTGCCATATGCCAGATGCTGAGCTGCGGGCTCTCCCACTATCTCATTTAATTCCCACACTGACACAGTGAGTAAGGGTGTCGTTTCCTTTTTACAGATAAGAAAATTGAAGCGACTTACTTCAAGTCCTGTAGGAAGTATGTGGGGCAGGCAGGATTTCAAGGCATAGGTCGGTCTTGTTTTCAAGTCTGTACTATTAGTAATTATGTTTTAATAATAATTTAGTTCAGTTGGCTCCCTGGCGTGGAATGAACGAAGAGTACTAGACCAAGCCGGGCTTCAGTCAAAGCAGGCTTGTAACTCGAGGGAAGAAGCTTCATTATTTATTTTTCCCACCCAATAGGAGGTGCCTAATACAGGGCCTGGTGCATAGCCAGTGCCATGCATTTATCCCTGTACGTTTATACACCCTTTTAAAAAAATGCTTTTTTTGATTTTTATATGGTAAAAATCACTGTTTTGGTGTATAGTTCTATGAGTTTTGACATGTGCAGAGAATCATTTAATTAGCACCACCATCAAGATACAGAACATTTCCATAACCCCCCCCCAAATTCCCTTGTGCTGCCCCTTTGTAGTCAGATACCCCCCTCCGGCCCTAATCCTTGGCAACCGAGTTCTCTTTCTCTGTAGGTTTTCTTTGTCATAATGTAATATAAATGGGATCCTACAGTATGTAGCCTTCTGAGTCTGGCTTCTTTCTCTCAGCACAATGCATTTGAGAATCATAGGGGTTGTTGCATGTATTAGTAATTTGCTACTTTTTATTTCTGAGTATCATGCTGTTGTATGATGTCCAATAGTCTGAGCCGTCCACCAGTGGAAGGACTTTTGGGTTGTTTCCAGTTTAGGCGACTATGAATATGGCTGTTATAAGCATTTGCATGTAGGTTTTTGTGTCAATATATGTTTTAATTTATCTTGGGCAAATAGCTGAGAGTGGATTGCTGGGTGATAAGGTAAGTATATGTTTAACTTTATCAGAAACCGCTAAGCTGTTTTCCAAAGTGTCTGTACCATTTCATAGTTCAAGTGTATGATGCTTCTAATTGCTCTGTCTTCTTGGTATCTCTTGGTACTGCCAGGTTTAAAAAAAATTAGCCATCCTAATAGTCATGTAGAGATATCTCACTGTACTTTACAGTTCCCTAATAACTAATGATTTTGAGCATCTTTTCATGTGCTCATTTGCTAGCTGTCATGTTTGTAAATCTTTTACTCATTTCTAAAAAAATTGGGTTGTTTTTCTTATCATTGATCTTTAAGAGTTCTTTATATATTTTGGATACAATCTTTTTGCCAGTTTTATTTTCGAGTATTTTCTCTCAGTCTGTGGGTTTTCTTTTTACCCTCTTTTTTTGTTTTAAAGATTTTATTTACTTATTTGACAGAGAGAGAGAGAGAGCACAAGCAAGGGGAGTGGCAGGCAGAGGGAGAGGGAGAAACAGGCTCCCCGTGGAGTAGGGAGCCCAATGTGGGGCTCGATCCCAGGACCCTGGGATCATGACCAGAGCTGAAGGCAGTTGCTTAACCAACTGAGTCACCCAGGCACCCCATCTTTTCACCCTCTTAAGAGCAGAAGTTTTTAATTTTGATGAAGTCCAATATTCCAGTGTTTTCTTTTCTGGGATTGTGCTCCTACTGTCATAGCTAAGAACTCTTGGACTAAACCAAGATCACAAAGATTTTCTTGTACAGTTTTATAGTTTTGTGGTTCACTTCAACATAGATGATCCATTTTGAATTAATTTTTGTTTAAGGTAGGAGTTGTGTGTTGCCGTTTTTCTTTCTGCATAGGGCTTATCCTGATAATATTTGTTCAAAAGACTATTCTTTCTGCCTTGCACCTTCGTCGAAAGTTGACTGACCATATTTGTGTGGGTCTATTGATAGACTAAGTATCTGTGTCACTGATTTTTGTGTTAATCCTTTTGCCAGGACCACACCACACTGTCTTGATTATTGTGGTTTTATACTAAATCTTGAAATCAGGTAGTGAGTCCTCCAATTTTTTTTGTTTATTGTTCAGAATGTTTTTAGTTATTATATTTCCTTTACCTTTCCATATACATTTTAGAATTATTTTGTCAATTTCCACAAAAAACCCTACTGGTATTTGGATTGGGATTGCATTGAATCTGTAGATCAATTTGGGAAAAAACTAAATTCTAAATAATGTTAATCTTCCAATCTATGAACATCATCTGCCTCTGCGTCTATTTAGATTTTCTCGATTCTTTCATCAGTGTTTTGTATTTTTCAGTATACAGATCTTACACGATTTTGTTGTCTTTGTACCTAAGTGTTTCATTTTTTAGGCAGCTATTGTAAATCGTATTATTTTTAATTTTTTTATTGTCAATTTTTCATTGTTAATATGTAGAAATATAGTTGCTTTTTTACATATTGAGCTTGAATCCTGTGATCTTGGCTAAATTCATTTAGTAGTTCCAGATACTTTTTTTGTAATAGATTCTATGGGATTTTCTACCTGAACAATCATGTCATCTACAAATGGAGGTAGATATATTTCTTTCTTTTCAATCTGTGCCCCTTTGTCTTGCTTTATTGCACTTGCTTGGGTGTTCAGTATGATGTTTATTAGGAGATAGGAGTGGTGAGATCTGACATCCTTGACTTGGTTCTGACCTTAGGGGAAAAACGTTCAGGCTTCCACCTTTAAGTATGATATTAGCTATAGGGTTTTTATAGATGCTCTTTATTGGGTTAAGGAAGTTCTGTTTTAAGTTTGCTGAAGTTGTTATTGTTACTGTTTTTAATCATGAATGGATATTTTGAATTTTGCCACTTTTTCTGCATCTATTGAGATGATCATGTAGTTTTCCTGCTTTAGTCTGTTAAAATGTGGATTAAATTGATTTTCAAAAGTTGAAACAGCTTTGTATTCTTGGAATATATACCACTTAATTATGGTATATTATGCTTGGTATATATGGCTAGATTCAATTTGCTAATAGTTTGTTGCGGATTTTTGTGTCTGTGCTCATGAAATTTGTTACCATTTTATATTCCCACCAACATTGTATAACTGGTTTTGATACCAGAGAAATCCTTGACTCATAAAATGAGTTGGAAAGTGTTTCCTTCTCTTCATTTTTCTGGAAAGGATTATGTAGAATTGGTATTATTTCTTCCTTAGGTATTTGGTAGAAATCATCAGTGAAACTGGTCCTTCAATTTTGTTTTTTGGAAGGATTTTAACTATGAATCAATTTTCTTATAGCTATAGGAGTATGTTCAGGTTCTCTGTTTCTTCTTGAGTGATAGTTTTTATTTAAAGGAATTGGTCAATTCCATCTAAGCCAGTCATCAATAAAATAAGGCCCACAGGCCAGCCATTTATTCTTGTAAATGAAGTTCTATTAGAATATAGCCTATTTATTTACTTAATGTCCATGGCTACTTTGCCCTATAATAGCAGAGTAGAGTAATTATGACAGAGACCAAATGGTCAACAAGCTTTAAATATTTACTGACTGTCCATTTACAAAAAAGTTTGCTCACACCTAGTCTGAGTTGTCAAATACACAGGCTGGATTGTTTATAATATTCTTTTATCAGCCCGTTAATGTTTATAGGGTCTGTAGTGTTATCTCTTCATTCAATCTCAATATTAGTAATTTGTATTCTCTCTTTTTTCCACTTGGCCAGCCTGGCTAGAAATTTATCAATTTTATAGATCTTTTTAAAGAACCAGCTTTTGGTTCAACTGATTTTTCTCTTTTGTTTTTCTGTTTTCAATTTCATCAATTCTTGCTCTTATCCTTATATATTCCTTCCTTATGCCAAATTTGGGTTTAATTTGCTCTTATTTTTCTAGTTTCTTGAAGTGAAATCTTAGATTATTGCCTTGAAATCTTATTTCTTTTTAAAAATTTTTTAAGAGATTTATTTATTTATTTTAGAAAGAGAGCATGTGAGCAGGGGGAGGGACAGATGGAGAGGGAGAGAAGCAGACTCCCCACTGAGCGCAGAGCCCGACTTGGGTCTGATCCCATGACCTTGAGATCATGACCTGAGCCGAAACCAAGAGTTGAATGTCTAACCAATTGAACCACCCAGGCACCCTGAGATCTTTCTTATTTCTAATACAAGTGTTTAATAGTATATATTACTCTCTAATCTGTATGTCACAAATTTTCGGTATGTTGTATTTTTGTGTCAATCAGTTCATTTTCTAATTTGTCTCTTTTTGACTCCTGGGTTATTTAGAAGCATGTTCTTTACTTTCTAAGTATTTGGGAATTTTCTATATAATCTGATATTGATTTCTGATTGAATTCCTTTATAGCTGGATAATATACTTTGTATGATTTTAATTCTTTAAAAACTTTAGGGTTGGGCTCCTGGGTGGCTCAGTCGTTAAGCGTCTGCCTTCGGCTCAGGTCATGATCCCAGGGTCCTGGGATTGAGCCCCGCATCGGGCTCCCCGCTCCGTGGGAAGCCTGCTTCTCCCTCTCCCACTCCCCCTGCTTGTGTTCCCTCTGTTGCTGTGTCTCTCTGTCGAATAAATAAATAAATAAATCTTTTAAAAACTTCAGGGTTTGTTTCATGATCCACAATGTAGTGTATTTTGGTGAATATTCCATGTGCACTTGAAAAGACTGTGTGTTCTGCTGTTGGTGGGTACAGTGTTCCATAAATGACAATTGGTCAAAAAATTTGATAGTATTATTCAGGACTTCTATATCCTTGCTGATTTTCTGTGTACTTGTTGTGTTGATTACTTAGAGAGGACTGTTTATGTACCTATCCTAGTATAACATTGAATTTGTTCTATTTTTTCCTTTCAGTTTTAAAATTTTTCTTCATATAGTGTGAAGCCCTGTTTTTAGATACATACATATTTAATATTGTTATTTCTTCTTGGTGAGTTTATTCTTTTACCCTTATGTAACAATCCTCTTTGTTACTTATTGTCCTTGTTCTGAAGTTTATTTTGTCTGGTGTTAATAAACAGCTTTCTTTTGGTTGATGTTTCCATAGTACATCTTTTTCCATCCCTTTAATTTGACCCTATCTATATCTTTATCTTTATATTTTTAGGTATTTCCTGTAGGCAGCATATACTTAGGTCTTGGTTTTTTATACAGTCTTACCATCTCTGTCTTTTAATTGGTTTGTTTGGATCATTAACATTTAATGTAATTATTCATATAGTTGGATTTGGGTCTACCATTTTATTATTTGCTTTCTGTTTGTCTTTTCTTCTTTTGGCACCCCTCATTATTACTTCTTCCCTTTTTTGGGATTATTGGATATTTTGAAGAGTCCATTAAAATCTCTCATTTGGACTTTTAGTCATATATCTTTTTTGTGTGTGTGAGTGTGTGTGTGTAGGTGAGCATGTGTGTGTGTGTGTGTGTTTGTTTGCTCGGGAGATTACAATATATATGCCTACCTTTTCATAATCTACTTTGAGATAGTATTTCATTGATTGAATAAAATTTACAAGCTCTACAACCAAATAAATTTCTTTACTGTGTCCTTTTTATAGTACAGTTGTCTACATACATTAAAAACTCAATTTTTGCTTTCAGCAGTCATCCTAATTATAAAGAACTTAAGCAGAGACAAATAATCTATCATATTTACACAGATGTTTACCATTCTTTAGCTTTCCCTTTATTTTATTCTTAAAGTTCTACGTTATTTTAATATTATTTTCCTTCAGTTTGAAGAGCTTTCTTTAGCATTTGTTTTAGGCCACATCTTTGGGTGATGATTTTTCTCTTTTTTTAAACTTCACTGAGGATGTCTTTATTTTACTTTTATTCCTAAATGGTATTTTATTGGATATTGACTTTCACTGGATATGGAATTTTAAAATCTTTAAAGATTTTTTCCATTGTCTTCTAGTTTCCATCATTTCTAATGAGATTGCTATTTTCTCTGTATGTGATGTGTTGATTTTCTTTGACTGCTTTCAAGATTTTTTCTTTATTTTTGCTTTTCAGCAATTTGATTATTGAACGTGTATTCTTTTCTTTGAATTTATTTTGTTTAGGGTTTGACAGACTTTCTCAATGTGTAAATTTATGTCTTTTACTGTATTTAATACATCTTTAGCATTTCTTCTTCTTCTTCTTCTTCTTCTTTTTTTTCTGTACCAGTCACTTTCTTTTCTTATTTTGGGACTGCAGTGACATGACTATTAGATCTTTTGATATTGCTCCACAAGTTCCTAAGGCTCTGATCACTTTTTTTCTCAATTTGTTTTTCTCTACCCTTGAGATTCAGTAATTTTTATTTTTCAATTTTCAAGTTTATTGACCCTTTCCTGCACCTGTTATTTAATGCATCTAGTGAATTTTCAAAAGAATTCAATTATTGTATTTTTCAAGTCTAAAATTTCCATTTAGTTCTTTTCAATATTTTTAATTTTCCCCTGAAAACTTATGTCTTTCCATTAATTTCAACAATATTCACACTTACTCCTAGAGCATAAATATAATAAGTGCTTTAAAGTTTTTGTCTGGTAATTCCAATATCTTGATCATCTTGGGGTTAGCATCTCTGGATTGTATTTTTCCCTTTTTTGTCATGTTGAATAATTTTAGATTGTATCCTGGATATTTTGAATACTATGTTGTGAGACTCTGGGCCCTAATTAAAATTTGCTGGAGAATGATGGTTTTGTTGTTTGTTGTTGTTGTTCTCCTTCTTCTTCTTTCTTCTTTCTTCTTCTTTTCCTTCTTCTTCTTCTCTGCCTCCTCCTTCTCCTCCTCCTCCCTCTTCTCCTTCTTCGTCTCTTCCTCCATCTCCTCCTCCTTCTTTATTTTATTTATTATTTTTTAAGAGAGCCAACCAGATTAGGCTCAGATGACAAATCTGTCTCACCTTTCATGGTAACAATGTCCATTCAGTTTTCAAAGCCCTTACTATATTGTTTGTATGTGTTGTTCTGGATTAGTTTGGGATTTGTGTGGTTCTTTATGTCATAATTTACTTCTCGAAGCCATTGCTTCTTTGGGTGTGTTTCACACATGCACATTTCATGAGTAGTCTGGAACTTGTTTTGATTCATACACAGTTTTTCAAGATTTCTTTCTCCAACTCTCCCCTCTCTGGGATTTTCTTCACACTCTCTCTCAGGGGTCCCTTTTCCCAGTTCTTCTTGTCAGAAAGGTGGATATGTCTCAGAGTTTTATCCTCACACCACAAACACTTTCGTGCCGCTCTGTGGACTGAGGATGTCCAGAGGGTAAAGCAGTGAGAGGAGAAAGAGAACAAAAGTAACCAGCATCTCTTTCTACTCTTCAGACCACAGGATTCCCCTTTTCCAGTCCCTTTGGCCAGAGAGATGGGTTATTTCTTGGGGTCTTAGGTGCTCATGATGCCCAGGGCTGGCCTTAGACCAGGGCAGAGAGAAGAGAAAAAATACCAGGGATATCCTGTCACATTCTTTGGTTTTCAGGAGCTCTTTTTCCTAGTTCTCTGGGCAGAAAGGTGAGATTTTTCTTGGAGTTCTCATGTCTTCCCACTGTACAGTTCTTTGATTTGACCCATCTTTGGATCAAAGCCAAGAATTAAAAGAGGAAAATTTAATTCAGGAGATTTACCAATCTATATTTCTTCAAGTTTCAACTTCCCTCTAAATCTGTCTGGTACTGTTGGCTTCTCAGAGTCGTCAGGAAGTTTGTTTTTGTATTCTGTACAGACACTTCACTTGTATCAGTGGGAGACATAGGCTTTTATGGGCTTACTCCAGTCCTGCAAGTATTACATCCTCCTTTTTAAAAATAACAGTAGCACACCATTTAACATTCTGTTTAGCACTTGCTTCTTTTTTTTTTTACTTAATAATACATTTTGGAGATTTTAATAATGCTATTAATAGTGACAGTAAAACAACAGTTACTGAACACGTTATGTTCTAGGCACTGTAAACACTATACATGTATTAACTCATTAAATCCTTACAGCAACCCTATTAGATAGATAGATAGTATTATTCCCATTTTGCAGATGATGATACCTCATGAGAGAAATTAAGAAACTTGCCCAAGGTCACATAACTAGTCAGTGGAGGAGCTACCTAGGTTGTCTGGTTCAAAAGTCCATACATATAACAAAAATTATGTAATAATAACAAAAGTGATAATAACATCCAATATATAACTATCACATACCAGCACATGCTAGCTAGAAAACTGCTATAGAGATAAATGTACAAATCATCTTCAGCATGAAGTGTTTTTGTTAGCACATCACATGTATCATTCTCAGGTAGCAAGTATATTCATTCTGCATGTAGGAAATTTGAGAAAAGTCAGGTGACTTGCAAGAGAGATGGCAGTAGGATTCTCTAGCACAGATAAGAGGTCTTTTCAATGACTATTGCTGTCCCTCTGGATGGTGCAGTACATTTCTAGCCAGTGTATTTTGGAATAATAGAATCATAGGTGGTTAGATTTGGAAGAGACTCACAAGGTCTAGGTTTACCTCCAAATGTTATAAATCGCATACCGTGATGTATTGGAAAGCATCTCGTAAAAGGTAAAATGATATACGACTGTTAGTTGTTATAGATAGGAAACAGTTCTAGAGAGCAAAAGTGATGAAATCCTCATCTTCATTACCATCTTCGTAGCTGCATTTGTAGAACACAGATGTCCCAGGTGCTCTGCAGGACCCATCTCTGATGTTTAAAATAAACCTTCCAAATAGCTGTTATAATCCCCATGTCTTTTGTATGAGGAAATGGATGCTCAGAGATGATAGGTAACTTGCCCAAGCACAGTGACACACTTGGGTCAAGAGTCATTCACATTTCTTTACTGAGGACTTCCTACCTATGAGTATTTACCATATACTAATCACACATGTAATTACCATGTAATGTTTTGTCCCAGTTGGGATACTTTTTCTGAGTGAAGGGAGGTGGGTACTAGTAGTAATTATACTGGGACTGTCCTGGGCAAACTGAGACAAAGGATCACCTTAGTTATGTGCCTTTGTTTCCTGATTGCATAATTTATGTTTGCCATAGTTTATTTGACTTAGATGATATAAAATGTTCTAGAGGGCCAGTGTTCATGAGTATTTATTTTAATGGATCTGCTGGTCTGCTGGTCTGTTTTCCAGGTTTGTGAGAGATGAACGACAGAGAGCTAGGTATTCCTTAATGTGGTGGACAGAGGTCACTTATAAATTTTGCTCATTGTTGCTGAGCAAGAAAGGACATCCTTTCAGCAAACGCAATTTTAAAATATGAGTGCTGTGCAAAGTCATGAAGAAAGCCCTTAAACCAATATATATTTTATAGATTTTCCTCTAGGGCTGAGTACTCATGAGCCTTTCAGGATGAGTATGATTAAATATGGACAGGAATAGATATGTTTTCCCCTCTATTACACTGAAGATGAAGGAAGATCCATCATCATGTGCCTCATGGAGGTAGGGCTTGGGAAATGGGAACAACGTGAATGTGAATTTTCTCTTGCACACTTATGAAAAAGATATCTAGCCAACTGGTCATGATCTGTCAAGCTGGGTAGTGTACCTTAATATACATAAGCACATACTGCTGATCGCAATTCCAAGGAAGGGAATGATCTCCCTCTTACACAGGCTTTAAAGGACCCTAAATGTGAGGCTTCCCCTGTGGCAAATAAAATGGGTGGAAGCTACATGAAGTTGACATCAACATCAGCATTCTTGCTTTGGACATTAGTGGTGAGACCATCACGATTTGATGATGAACCGCTGGTACTTGTTTTGGTTTTGGTTTTCAGAAGTATGTACATTAGGGACCCGGTCAGGCACAAAACAAGGCTTTACCCAGAAACTTGCCCCAGGTGCATCCATTCTCCTTTCTGCCTTGTGGTTGTCGGAGACATGGAAATTACCAACATCAGAAGGTTCCTCGTGCCCTGGCCCTTCCTCATCTGTATGCGTCACATTTGTTTAAACGTATTGTCTGTGGGCAAAGTCCAATTATTTAGAACCAAGTTACTAATGATAAACATAATGACTACAGTGTCTATCATTGTGCAACGCCATGGAGCGGGGAGTTGGTGGGGGGGGAGCTACAGGGAATCGTCAGAATTGAGAAAACAAAACAAAGCACGTCTTGCACAGAATAGCATGGTGGGGGGCACTTGTTCAAGATTCATCTTCCATGCTGAAGTGATAAATTAGAGAATGCAGAGTAATTATAAATGAGAAGCAAGACTCAAAATTGCTGTCACCTGACATTGCTTTCCCTTTCTCTGTTTCCTAGCAATAATATTCTCATAATGTTCTATCTGGGTCCGTCACAAACTGAAAAATGACTTTTGCTGTTTTCCTCATGGGTGGTTGATGCAGCAAATAACTGTTAAATGATGAATTTGGGTATTGTTACAGAGGCCAGGGGATTGCTAATCAAGTAATGGAGATTTTCCATCTCTAGTTACAAAGATTTATAATCTAGGAATCTGAGCACACTCTCAGTTCAATTCCAACAGGGACCTAATCCAACTCTTCCCAATAAAGGATATTCCAAATACTACCTGGTGGAGAGCTTTGGCCAGGCTAGCTGGCCACTTCCACTTGACCATGCTCTCCCTGGGAAGGTTATTGAGCAATTAAATCATTCCTAGGATGGAAAAAAAAAATCTTTGTTTTCCATTCATAATTGGGTTTCCTTTTCTTAATTTGATTGGGCATCTTGCCCTTTTTCTTTTGTTTTTTAGGCTTTTAAAAACTACATGTTGTCTTCATTCATTCATTCGTTCTATAGCTAAAGATTGATCACTTGGCCCAAAGAGTCATGTTTAATTCTTCTCATTTTATTTTCATGACTGGTCTTTTTGAATGCATCACTGTTCTGAACCATCTCCCTCTTGCATTGTTTGTCTGGTTGTGAGATCATTTGAATGGAAGGATGTGTCTCAGGCACCGCTCCTCATGCCATCTCCTGGTCATCATTCTGTAATGGCATGCACAATGCCCTCATAGACTGACTAATTATGAGTTTATCTTTTTAAAGCCTGATTTTCATGTCATAAACTTCCAGTTGTGTTTACTCTATGACCACCATGTTCTTTTTTTGTGCTCTGCTTTCTGGATATGGGTTTCCATGCTTCTTTAGTCTACGTTATCATTATTTTAATGGCTCTGGATCATTGTCGTGATCCACCTTTCCTGCCACTGACTCTTCAGTGTGACAGAGAACCTCCACTCTAACTGGGTGGTTCTTACGGCCATCTTATTAATAAGGAAGAGAATTTGGCTAATAGTAATGCAGTTTGTATTAACATGGCACGAACAGGTCATGCATTTGTTATCTCAGGTAAAAGAATTTTAAAAATAGATAATCCAGGGCTGATATGGTGGTTCTATGAAGACATGAGGAGCCTAGGTTCTTTCAATTTTTCTATGCCATAACCACAAGCAAGGAACTTCTATCCTCACAGTCACAAGCTGACCACCGGAGATTCAGCCATCATGACCTTATTCTAGAAGAAAAGAAAGAGCAAGGGACAAATCAGTTCTCTTTTAAAAGAGTTCCTTTGTAAACCTCACACAGTGACTTTGGCTTTAATCTCGGCTACCTCTAGCTGAAAGGGAAGTTCAGAAATGTAACTTTGCAGTCTGGTGTATGAGAGTAAGGTTAGCTGTTGTAACAAATAAACCTCTGAATGTAGTGCCTTCCCATGATAGGCCTTCATTTTTCTCTTATTGGAGAAAAATAAAGTTGTCCCTTGTTGCCAGTAGGCCTCCCACCTGGGGACTGAGAGACCCAGGCTCCCTGCCTCTCCTCTAGGACCTGAGTCCTTGCACTGAATGGACATGTGGTGAGCAAGAATGGAGGGTCGTGTGTGGGAGGTGTTTCTGGGCCAACCTGGAAGGGCCCACATCATCTGCTCCTGCTCCGTTGGCCGGAGCTCAGTCACATGGCCACACATCCCTGAAAGGCTAATACCTAGCATCTCGTTCTGTGCCTGTGATCAGAGGGGAATGGATTCAGGGAACAGCCAGCCGCTGGGCGGAGTGCTGCCCCAGTACTGCCAGGACTCTGTTACTGGGAAAGACATTGAGACACACTGAGAGTCCCGTGGAATGAGGAACAGGCTCAGCTGCAGCTCCCACTCATTTTTCCCATGGGTATTCTTCCGGTTCCTGTTCCCCCAGGTCGGGCCTCCTCCCTTCCGAGTCTGTGTGGTGACACCAGCCCTCGCCATGTTCTCCATTCTCCAACTTCTTGTCCATCCTGCCAGATTTAGCTCTGGATTCTACAGTGACTTGTTTCTCTTTGTTCAGTGCTTCCTGGGTCTTGGTTTTTGTTCTCTAACCACGTGAAAGCAGGGACTTTATTCTCCTCTTCCATCATTGGTAATGGTTAACTGTGCCCTAGTAAGTGATGTATCCTCATGGGAATGGCCAAGAAGTCCTCGATGAAGTCAGTTCAAAGAAATAATGAGACCAGGAGTTAAATAGTTCAAGCTGACACTGTCCGGCCAACATCCAGAGGCCATTCGAAGGACCACCTGACTTCCGTGGTTGTGTGCTAACGGTGTCCATTGTGTGATCTGAATCTGGACAGGGCCCTCTCTTTCCTAGGTTGAAGTTCACTCTAGAAGATTCCTACTCCTATAAGGTTACTCACATGCCCTTGCTTTGCAAAGGTTCAGTGCTCGGTTTTGGCCAGGCAAGTTTTGGTCTTTTCTCCAAGTTCTTAAAATGTTTTGTGAATACTTTTGTTTTAGGGCCTGTTGCCTCATCAAAATAATTAGTATTTCCTGATCACACTAAGGAGTGAGTATGTAATCTTTCTATTTAATCCTTACAACAGCCCCATTGAGGTATATGGTCTCACTTACCCCCACTGTGCTGTTCTGCCTTGGGTTAAATTTTTTAAAAATCATGAAATCTTCAAATTTACCAAGAAGTAGAGAGAAATAAATGAACAGATTACTATGTAGTCACCACCCAGATTGAGCAAATGTTGATTAACATTTTGCCGTATTTGCTTCAGCTTTCTCCCTCAAAAATGTTACAGCTATAGCAACCAGTTATGGATACACATCCCATTCTCTTCCTCTCCAGAGTCAATCTATACCTGAAGCTGCTGTGCATTCTTATTATGTGTCTTCAGACTTCTACTACATATGTCTATACCATATGTCTTAGCAGTGTAGGGCCTTAGGATTATTGGTGTGTATGTGTGTGCGTTTTATAGAGAGACCTAAGTGGAATCGATCCTGTAGGTCTCTCTTCGTAACCTGCTTTTGCTCACCTATTATTATGTTTTGGAGATTTATCCCTGTTGATTCATGTAGATCTCATCACTTAATTTAACTGCTAGAGTATTCCGCTGAATGGCTATAACATAGCTTACTTTTGTCGTTTGGGATAGTTACCTCCCTCTAGATTAATTGGGATATTGCATCCCTTTAGATAAATACATGTAGCTCTAACTCTTTTCATTAGCCATGTAATATTCCATGGTATGGATGAACTATTCCACCATTACTGGCCATTCATAATGTTTTCCTTATTTTCCATTTCTAATAGCGCTGCAATAAGCATTTTACACATACATTGTTATATCATGCGTTTATTTCTATAGATTAGGTTTCCTAAGATGCAGGTGAACAGGCACAGCCAGATCCATTTCCAAAAATGTTATGGTGATTTCCAGGCAGCAAATTTCCCATGTAAATTGACCTTTTTTCCCAACCTGATGGGAAGGAAGGGGTCCTGTTGAGATTTTATTTAGCATTTCTGGGGCTACTAGTAAGGTTGGGCATCAGTTCATATGTTCATTGGCCATCCTGTGAACTGTGTGATTGTATCCTTGCCCACACTGAACTGTGGGACCGGGGCATCTCTGCTGGGCACGGTTTCTGTGAACAGTACCCCCTGGAGTTGTGTGTGTGTGTGGCAGCCTCAGTGGGAAGCAAGCCCTTGTTGTCACTGGGATATTAACTCTGCGTCCTCCTGGTTGCAATTATCCCTCCACCCCCATCCCAGCCTGTTAGTCATTATACTTTGCTTACAGTATCTTTTGCTATGCCCCAATTTCTTATTTGAAAGACTTGACTATTTTCTCTTTTCCAACATAATTTTTGGGCTTGGTGTCCTTAACTTAGGACATTTGCATCTTTAACTTGTGGCGTTAACTTATGCATACCTTCTAATTCTTGTCTCCTAAAACATTTCCAGCATTTTTATTGTAGCTTTTACTTGGAAATTTCAGCAACGTCTTTAGAGAACCCAGATTTTCTAGGTATGTTATTACAGCATGGCGAAGGCATCCAAACTCATTTACCAAATATCATTTGCCTAGGTGCTGTATCAAATGCTCTGCTGAGGAACAAGGATGCGACATGTGTTCTCGTCTTTTCCATTTAAAAATTTCCACTTTGATCTCTTCTGTTCAAAGTACTGTGAAGCTCACAGAGAGAGAGGGTGGCCAGCTGGTGGCTGCTCACACTTGGTAGGGAGGCCTGGACTGGTATTTTTGTTTAAAAACCAATAAAGAAACAAGGCCATTGTAATTGTCCCTGATATTTACCCTCAGGAAAGATGCCAGGACTGGAGCATCCTGGAGACTGACCGATGATCTCTTCAGCTCCTGCCATTTGCGAGGGTTGAGACACAGTGATTTTTTTTCCTTAGAGGAGAAGGCAGATTTTTTTTTTTCCTTAGAGGAGAAGCAGTGAGAAAGGGGTTCATTTTGCTGCTGCTGGGGAGGTGGATCTGATTTAATGGTGAAGACAATTTGTGGCTCCAGTGTCTATTTTTAAGCGTACTTTTCAGAAGCATTAAAGTGTGTGGCAAATGAAAAAAAGAAGTTAAATCATTTTAGTGTTATATGTGTGTGTGTGTGTGTGTGTGTGTGTGTGTGTGTGTGGTTTCAATAAATTTCCATAGCCTCCTTTTGTTGCTAGGTATGTGAAATGACTTTTGCCATTATGAGGATGAAGTGCCAGTTCCAGGAAGGGCCTGAGGAGGTGCAGAGCAGTTGCTAGGCGTCCGGCAGATTAGTGATGAGATGCAGAATAGCATTATAATTCTCCATGCAGCCAGCGCGGAGCAGAAGACGCACACAGACGAGTGTGGGAGGCGGAGCCCCTGGGGTTCGAGCCTGCGCTCACCGTGGGTGGGAGAACCTGCCTGGCATACTCCTTTGCAGCTCTCGCCTGGGGCGGAAGGCGGGGCACCGTCTCCGTCTTGCAGGTGGCAAAACGGAGGCAAAAAGAGGGTGCATTTCAGCAGCTTCCTGAGATCACTCAGGCTAGAACAGAGGGCCTTCTCAGCTTCTTGAGGAACTTCCACTACATCGGTCTCAATTCTACTTTTTAGGGATGAGAATAGGAGTTACTTTGGCTAAAATGATGCTTGGCCTGAGTCTTGGTGCTTTTTTAAAGCTCTCACAGGGAACAAAAATGTGTCCCACAACCAGCGGATTGAAATCTTTCAGGAAAGGTACTCCAAACCCCACCAAACCCTTGCTGTGGCCCATGGGCGCAAATGCTGTTCCTGGATCTCATGATCCTGCCTGCTCGCCCCTTCACACAGCTGCGTGCAGCCTGGCTGCCTGCTCTTCTTCCATCTGGTGGGGCCCCTTGTGTGCACTTCCCCATCCTGGAAGTCTTCTGGATGTGCCTGTGATCCCTTCCTTGTGCTGTTCCATTCTCAGCACAGAGGCCTGCCCTGGCCACCCGGTCCGTGAATGCACACTCTGTCTTTTTCTCCCCCTGCTTTATCTTTGTTTCTAGTTCTTACCAACACCAGGCACGTATATGTTTACAGGCTGCTTCCCTCTCCCTGGTGTGGGAGCTTCCTGGGGGCAGGACGTGCGTTCCATCCCCCTCCGTCGCCCCAGGACCTGCTATCTCAGAGTGCTCTGTACTCCCTGCCAGCTCACGGATGCATCACCTGCTCCCCAAGGCGGCGGCAGGGTCAGCGGACCTTGCCACCGTGCCTCACCACCTGCGGGAAGCGGTGCAAGGGGACCGTGCCACATATCGTGGTTGGCACCAGCTTGTCATCCAGGTTTCTGTGAAAGGGAGTCCGTCTTCCCGGGGCCGGAGCTAACTAGTGGTTAAACTACAGATCGTTGTCACTGTCATTAAGGCTTATTGCTGAACCGATGCTCGTGTGGCTCCCAGGAAACACACTTGGGCTTTGGGGGGAGATGTCCCTAGGTAGGTCCCTTAACCCAGAGAAGTGGCTCAAGCTCCTCAGTGGGACAGTGTGGGGAGATGTCTCTGGGCAAGCAAGCCTTTTGGAACCCCTCAAATCACCTGCCCCCGGGAAGCTCATAAATCTCAGAGCAACGCAACCCTCAATGGGTGTAGGGTCAAGGAAGGAGAGCCAGGGAGTTTTGAATGAGTGCCTTCTGCCTGGAACGGGGAGAGAGACAGATGAACAGCTATGCCAGCATGTTTCTCTGCCCTAACTGAAGAAGCCAAGCAGCCTGTGCCTGGGGCCGGTGGCCTCTGCAGGGGTCAGAGCATTCAGGGCACTATTCTTACCACTTGAGACTTGCCAAGAGCTGGTAGAGGTGGATCAACCCGTGCATTCATTTCCATCATCTCTGTGATGTGTCGTAACTTCCATGGCCAGGTCAGGAGAAAAGCCCAGAGAACAATATCCCTACACGTCTGGCCTCCATTTTGTGTGCAGTGGTATCTCGGGGAATGATCTTTAGTTTTTGTGGGTGGCCACTAGGCAGACTTATTCTTATTTTCATCTAGAAGTAGTGTCGTAATCAGCACCTCACAACAAATTGGTTGGTAGTTTGTGTTGTGCGGGATTGAATGGTGAATAAATCTTTGTACCAAGTCACTAATGCCTGTGGACGAATGAACTTTTCTTTCAGCTGGGACAGTGTTAATGGGATCGTGTTTTAGGACATGGGAGAACTTGTCAATTGTGCTTGAAGATTAAGTCCGCTCTATTAATCAGGAGATGCATAATGAAATGTGTGGGCAGTTTAGAAAGAGGACTTAGCAGGTGGGGAAATATAAGGGTCAATCTTGAGTCTACTGAGTTTTTGTATTTTTGAAAAGAATTAAAATTATTACGTAGCATTTTAAGATGTAAAGACAATAAGGAGGGGGCCTCATTTTAAAACAGTGAGGAGTAGATTAGGAACATGAACAGAAAGTTCAAATTGAAAATTCTTCCACTCTCCTTTAATGAAGAGCATGGGTACCTGGAAATCAGAGGCAAGAAAACCTTCTGTCTTCAGTCCTTGGGGTTGAAATGGGCAAACACTGTCAGAAACTTAGAAAGAAGCCAAAGTTATTAGCCAGAGGGTTCTCTGGTTAAGAAAATTTCAATGATTTTACCCATCAGAGCCCAAATTGCTGTTGACATAGTGGGCGAGAATTTGGACATTCTTTTTGGGGGCAAAATATAGCAAAAAACCCCCCTCTGCACCCTATTCACTCATTACTTTTGCTGAATTATGAAATTAACTATACCTGAAGAGGTGGCATGGTTTAAAAATGAAAAAGCATGATTCTCACAACAAGCCAGGGTTAGAACATCAGTTTATTATCTCATTAGTAAAATTTTTAACCTCTTTGAGAACTTAGGTTTTTTCAGGTGTAAAGTAGGCATAATGTTATCATGCAGGGTTATTGGTAGAATTAGAAAATTATTGGCATATAGTTTTCAAAATAGGCTTCTAATAAGGCTTTAATAAACAGTATAGATGTTGATGATGGTGGTGGTCATGGTGGTGATAATGATGATGGTGATGGTGGTGATGATGGGGATGATGATGATGGTGGTGATTATCTAGATTAGGGAAGCTTCATTCTTTGCACAATAACCTATCTTCCTTACAAAGGGAATTGTTCCCCATGGTGCAATTCTATACATACAAGGAAAGGACAGAATAACTTGCATCTTGACCAAGTTCTGTCTACAACCTTGTTTATGGAACTGTCCAAAATATAGCTCAGTTTTGAAAAGATGTGCAGGGCATTTCATCGGTTAGTGTAGGGAGATTCAGCCAATTATGGAGTAATCACTTCCTTTTTTTTTTTTTTTTTAAGATTTTATTTATTTGACGGAGAGAGAGAGACAGTGAGAGAGGGAACACAAGAAGGGGGAGTGGGAGAGGGAGAAGCAGGCTTCCCGCAGAGCAGGGAGCTCAATGCGGGACTCGATCCCAGGACTCTGGGATCATGACCTGAGCCGAAGGCAGACGCTTAACGGCTGAGCCACCCAGGCGCCCCTGGAGTAATCACTTCCTAAAGTAAGAAGAAAGAGAAGAGAATTTTCATGTCGAAAATATAGAAAGCATGTTTTATATTACTCAGTGGAAGTAGAGACAGTGTTTGCCATAAGTGAATTTCTTACATAGCAAAGCCATATCACTTTGTTAGGGAGGACACTTACCTCTTTCTGTTCAAATGATGTAAAAGATCACAGTGGCCTAGACATGTTTGAGAATACCACATATTAGCTCTGTTCATTTCCTTCATTTGTCCCAAACTTCATGCCTTGTTACTACCTGCTGTGCTAAGTGACACTCTCCCATCTGATTTTTGTCCCTGGTGTGTCTCAAGCTACTTTTCCAAGGGCAGCATTCCATCAACCCCTCACACCTGGGTTTGAGTCCTGGTACCTCCAGGCACCGGCTTTGAGATTTGGACAAGTTCTTGAACCTTGATGAGGTCAGTTTCCTCATCTGTAAAATAAGGATAAATACTAATAATACAGATATGTATTTGTATTAGTTCCTTATTGCTGCTATAACAAATTGCCACAGACCTGGTGGACTAAGACTACACAAATTTATCTTATGGTTGCAAGCAGAAGTCCAGAAGTGGGTCTTGCAGGCTAAAGTAAACATGTTGACAGGACTGTGTCCCTTCTAGGGGGTCTAGGGAGAACCTGTTCTTAACCTTTTTAAGCTTCTAGAAATTGCCAGCATTCCTTCACTCACATCCTCCTTCTGCAACAGCATCACTCCGACTACTGCTTCCAGCATCCCATCTCCTCTGATTCTGATCTTCCGGCCTCCCTCTTGTAAGGACCCTAGTGATTACATTGGGCCACCTGGCTTATCCAGTATCATAGCCCCATTTTAAGACCCTTCATCTAATCACAGCTGCAGAGTCCCTTTTGCCATGTAAGCTAACATTCACAGATCCCAGGGATTAGGACATAGATATGTTTAGGGGGCCATTATTCTGTCTGAGTCTGTGAACACCAATGATATGTTTTATAGTTTTACACATGCACACATACAGTTTGTTCCTAGCAATATGCTCTGCATAAAAAACCATTGCTCAATCCCACAATCCCCTCGTGTGTTTATGATCTGCCCTATTGAGGGCACTGGCTCTGATTCATGTTCTCCTTCTGTCAACCCACCTTTCTTGACTTCCTTCTTCTTCCCTGATGTTTTTGCCTGTTGAAACATAGTCATCCTTCAGGGCCCGAGTCAAGCTCCCCCTTCCCCACGAATGAGTTCCCTGATGTTATATATGAATGATCTCTATGAAGAAAAGTTCCTTGACAACCCCCAACCTTTTTAAAAAATATTTTCATTGGTGAAGGTGTTCAGGCTAATTGTGAACCAAGTATACAAGGCTGATTCATACCAGTGAATACCAGTCCTATTTAGATATCCAGATATCACAAAGGGTAAACTTCACCATATAATGGGGACATTTCATCAGTAGGGTATAACTAGTTGGACCTAAGAGGCTTTAATTAGCTGGATAGTCATTTTGCATAGATGATTACTGATAGCTCTCACTGTCCTTTTCTAAAATTTTCTGTACTTCATTAAATAACTTTTAATGGAAAAATAGTGCACATACATAGTAAAATGGATAAAAAGTAACTCTCCTCATTCTTAAGCCTCTTCCTAGAGGCAAGTATAACTTGCTTCGTCTCTTTCTAGAGATTGTGTGTGTGTGTGTGTGTGTGTGTGGTGTGTGGGTGCAAAGGGGAACATAATGGACGCTTTGCTCTACACCTTCATTTTTTTCACTTAACAATATATCTTAGGGATAATTCTATATCAGCACACATCAATCTGTTTAATTATTTTAAATGGCTGCATAGTACTTCATTGTATTTTTAGATTGTAATTTACTTAACCACTCCCCTATTATAGATATTTTGAATATTTCCAATGATTTGCTATTTCAAACTTTTGATTTTTTAAAAGATTTTATTTTATTTATTATTATTTTTAAAGATTTTTATTTATTTATTTGACAGAGAGAGTGAGAGAGAGAGAGCACAAGCAGGGGGAGAGGGAGATGCAGAGTATCCACTGAGCAGGGAGCCCATTGTGGGGCTCAATCTGAGGACCCTGGGATCATGATCTGAGCTGAATACAGATGCTTAACCAACTGAGCCACCCAGGTGCCCCTTAAGATTTTATTTTTAAGTAATCTCTGCACCCAGTATGGGGCTGGAACTCTCATGCCCCTGGGATCAAGAGTCACATGCTTCACCCAACTGAGCCAGCCAGGCGCCCCTCAAACTTTTGATTTTTTTTTAAACAGATTATTGATAGACCTCCTCTTTTTTATGTAGATATAACCAAATGTCCCTTTAATGTAGTAATTGTTATTATCATTACTTTTTGGAGCCCAATGTGGGGCTTGAACTCATGACCATGAGATCAAGACCTGAGCTGAGATCAAGAGTTGGATGCTTAACCAACTGAACCACCCAGGCACCCCTAATGTAGTAATTATTATACTAATAAGACTTTTTTTTTTTAATGTGGGATCTTGAAAAACTAATTAGAAAGGATATTGATATGTGAGTTTGGCTGGCATGGAACTTGAAAGACTTTTCCTTCAAGTCACCTGTTGATCCATCTGCCCTTAACCAGCATTAAAATAGATACAAAAGAGTGCTTAAAATCAGAGCTTTCCAGAGGGTCCCAAGGAGTAGGAATGGCCATGTGAGGGTGGGCCAGATAGGATTATCTTAAAATAGCTCCCCCAGCTTAGCTGTTAAGGTATTGCCCACCATTTGATGATGATGTCCTCCGGCCCCTATAAAGAAATATGTATTTGGCATTAGGAGGACATTGGATCTTTGTAGCGGTCATGGGAGGAGGACATGAATGCCTTCTAGTTCTGATCTCCTTACCATAATAGATGGGAGTGAGAAAGAGGACCACTCTGAAGAGCCACTTCTGTAGGGAGAATCTTTGTCAAACGGGAGATCCGTGTAGACACAAGGAGATGTACCACCTGACAGGTCTGCACAGTTGACAAAGAAAGATGGAGAATATAATGGGAGTTCCAGTTTCATCCAAGTCCTTACCTCGTTGAGGAACAAGATTTCCTGTCCCCTCAAAGGCCCTTCTAGCTGGACTAAGAATCAGATTAATATGAGACAGAGTAATAGGAGAGAATAATATTTTTTTTCACTGCAAAAATCAAATTTAATAGGTGTACATACAGAGAATCCACATAGACGTGGGAATTCCAAAGACAGGCAAAATGAGGTGTGTATGTCATTCTGAACTTAGGAGAAGGGGGTAGGGGCCCGGGACCTCAGAGGAAAAGGACGCACTTCCCGGGGCAATAAGAGGAGAAGGTGTTTGGTAAGTAGATGTTTGCCCTGCCATATAGATGGGTCACTCAGATCAAATTTATCTCTGTTAATAAACTTC
This sequence comes from Leptonychotes weddellii, assembly GCF_054177405.1. Lineage (NCBI taxonomy): Eukaryota > Metazoa > Chordata > Mammalia > Carnivora > Phocidae > Leptonychotes > Leptonychotes weddellii. Next base: position 46,298,913 of record NC_138373.1, read on the forward strand.
ATTCTGGGAAAGACCCCCAATTTAGATTCTTCCATGTGGTTAAGGGAGGGACAGAAGTTTCTCTTGAGCCTGCAGGGTGTGAAGTGCCTTCAGCTCAAAATAATCCGCATGCCAAAGTGGCACATTTTGGGTGGGGTGGGGGGCCTGTCCTGAACCCCTTTAACCCGTATCATGCAAGTGAAGTATACCCTTGCAACAAATGCATATATGGCCCACACGGACACTTTCTATGCCTTTCAGTGTTGCTAGCTTTTTAGCTGTGGCTATAGGAGACTTTGTAATCCCAGAAGAACTGAATCTTGTGTCCTGTCCCCGCCTCCCCGAACCAGGCCTCCCATTAATGCTCCCTGTTGGTGAGCTAAGGAAAAATGACTGACATAGTCAGGCTCCATATCAGCCTTTCACAAGTGACTGGAAAAGGACAGAGATAAAATGTGAGGCCCTGTCAGAGAAGCCAAGGGGGAAAAGTTGGGTTATTAAATGAAGCTGGTGCCTTCAAATATGGCAATATGCATTCATTTGGAATTTATTTATCTTCTGCATTTGGATCAGTGAAGCAGTTAACAGTATAGATTTAGTGCCGCAGAAAAACCTCAAGAAACCAGAGATGTCACACGCAATGACTATTGCTGTCATTTTGATGCCTTCCCCCATGACAAGCATTGTCATAACCCCAACAGTTCCAGTGGCTCTAGACACAGGGACGTATTCAGAATGGGAATTGATCTGGGCAGAAATCAGGCTAATCGTCTGAATATTTAAGAACATTTCATCATGGTTCTTGAAGCTATTAGGGAAACTTGCTAGTCATTGTAGGATTTACCAAGTTGAAGAGGAAAATGGGATTTTGGAGTGAAAAAGAAGAGCTATTTTCAGTAGGAGCCTCCCTATTTGTATGCATAACCTCCTAAAGTTAAGGATAGGTCTCTAATTTGAACTGGTTGGTGAGGCATGGGTCCAAATTAATAAGGGCCTGACTTATGGATTATTTTTTTAAGAAATGGGATTTTGATACTTTTAGCTCAAGCATTAACATAAACTAACATATGGCTTTCAGTGTAATTGCCAAGTAGAGCTTTTAGAAGGCATACTTTAATGAATAGATGTTCTGTCTAAATGGGATACGAATTTTCATGTGTGCATATTTATTCTTGAAGCGTGTGAAGGCAAAACTTTTCTTTTTGCCTTTTTTTTTTTGCTTTGTTTGCTGTGTTTTTCCGCCTGGGCATGGATTTCTTGAGGTCAGTGGGCTGAATTAGCACTACAAAATGTCATCAGTGGCGTGTGAGTTAGTCGAGATTTTAGACCGAAGATGTGACCAGAAAGAGTTAATGCCACTTCTGAAATTGTCTCATTTCTGTCTGGAGAGTTGCTTAGACCATCTGACTCCACTACTGTTTTTATCTGTTTGGATCCTCTGGGGTCAGTAAGATTATTGTTAGAGTTAGCAGACAGGTTTTCCTATTTTAAGAATTGATTCTGGTCTGGAACAATAGGTCTAAGAGGCACCCGTCTAGTGCTTAGATGCTCTAAAGCCAAGGATCACCAACTTCATTTTTCACTGGGAAGTTTTTTTTTATCCCCATTTTTTTCCTCCTTCAGCCCTTAATATTGTCCTGGCCTAACACTGGGGAAAGAGTATGCTTAGTGGAAAAGAACATTTTAATTTATGGCCCAAGGCCATAACGTCTCTCTGCCCAGTTGCCCGGCAGTCATGGTCATAGGTCATAGGCCAGAGATGATGGTGTTAATACAGTTAATAACACAATCAATCTGATTTGTATGTAGAATGACTAAAAAGAATGAGAAGGCAATGATCCAGTAATAGCTGACTCTAAGCTAATAGGGCAGATCATTTCAGCACCATCTGATTATTTCTTGGTCTAATTTGGGATGGGTATAATTTTACCGAACGATTGGTTTCGTGTACTGTTGTGAATCAAAGAGACAGCTCTGGAATTCCTGATTCTTGGTGAAAATCAGAGGCATCTGTCTCTTTAAGGTGTCACCAGTTCAATTTGATGGACGTTGGTAGAACATCTAAAATGTGCAAGTCACTGTAGGTTGTTGGAGGTTAAATGTTTGTCCCTCTTGTGATTAAATTGCTTTTGAATGAGAAAAGGATTTATTTTGAAATTATATGCACTTAAAGCAGCCAGCACATGAAGTACCCTTTTTAAATACTATCTGGTATGTGTTCTTAACAACTTCAGATTAAAGATCATTGGAAATTGGGAAAGCAGAATTCATAGATTCTTATTTTTGCTTTTTATGGTAATAATTGGTAGTGAGTAGGTAGATTAGCCAGCATAGCTCTGGGCGTGCCTTGGCTCTGAGTTCTGGTCCCCCTTATCCATGGGGGCCCCCCAGTGGATGCCTGAAATCACAGGTAATACTGAATGTCCAAATACTATGTTTTTTCCTATACATGCATACCTGTGATAAAGTTTAATTTATAAATTAGGCACAGTAAGGGATTAGTCAACAGGAACAATAAAATAGAACAGTTATAACAATATATTGTAATGAAATTTACGAGTATAGTCTCTCTCAAAATATCTTCTTGTGCTATACTCACCCTTCTTCTTGTGATGGAGCGAGATGATAAAATGCCTCCGTGATGCGATGAAGTAGGTGAATGATGTAGGCATTGTGACAAAGCATGAGGCTACCTGTCGTCAGAAGGAGAATCATCTGCTTCCAGGCCTTGGTTGACTGTGGGAAGTGAACCTGGGGATAGGGGGTCTACTGTATATAGAAGCAGATCTGGAGGTAAGGTGCTCTGAATGGCTCTAGGAATTTTTTTTTTTTTTCACAAAGGGCAGGTGAATGTCTATCTGTAGTTCACAAAACCATTAAATGCTGATTTTCAGTAAACTCAGGAATGTAAGGAATTCCCAGAGCCCAGCCCCCTTAATGTTGTTGCCCTTCCCTTGGTCAGTTGGAGTTGGAATCATTTCCCTCCAGGAGGACTGGGTACATCCCCTCGGGGGGCACTTTCTAGCATGCATAGTCTAGGGCATGGATGATCCACCATTAAAACATTGGGATTGCCTTCTCACAGCTGACTAGATAAAGCAAAAAGAAACAGCCTTTTTCATAGCCATTGTTTATGAAGTTAAAAGCAGAAGCAGTTGTTTAGAATTCTTTAGTCAATATAGAAAATGTGACATTTCCCCGAGTCTTAGAAATTCAGCTAGCAAAACATTGTTTATTTCCTCCTGGGTGCCTGGCTTACAATCAGAGTAAGCTGCCTCCAGGTGATGAGATTTGATTTTCTTTGAAATGTGGAAGAGAAAGGGGAAGGATTAAATTTTTGTAATTTGTACAGCTTATCTTCAGGAGCTGAAAATATGTAGCATTTCAAGAATAACTTTTTGTTTGACCTTTCAATAATTTGTCACAGAGATTTAATTTAGATGGAAAATTGGTGTTTTTTTTTTAATGGAATGTTAGTGTTCTTTAAAAATCAAATAAATATGTTGTTACAACTCGAAGAAATGCAACCTTTAAAACACTGGGATTTTTATTTCTCCCATGAACATGCTTTTCCAAAGTCCTTTCAACCATCTAAAAATCTGCCCTCTCCTCTTTCCTACCAAATTCGGCTTATTTAACCAGGATGAAGGTTTATGGGGAGAAATGTCATATCACAATGTCACAAATTTAATATTTTTACTAGTCAGGACAAACCATGATCTCAGGATTCTTCAGCTGGAGAATATTACTTATGTGTTCAGGCACACAAATGTGTGGTTTAAAATATATCCAGGAAGACTCAAAGAGTTTTTATGCTTTAAGAGAAACCTTTGAGGTTCTTTCTGCCTACACTTGCATAGAAATGTGGAGGAACACTTTGTGAAGGAGGAAACGGACCATATCATTTTCTTTTTTTTTTTAAAGATTTTATTTATTTATTTATTTGAGAGAGCGAGAATGAGAGAGAGAGAGAGAGCACATGAGAGGGGGAAGGTCAGAGGGAGAAGCAGACTCCCTGCTGAGCAGGGAGTCCTGATGTGGGACTCGATCCCGGAACTCCAGGATCATGACCTGAGCTGAAGGCAGTCGCTTAACCGACTGAGCCACCCAGGCGCCCAGAGACCGTATCATTTTCTTCAACATGGAGTGGAAGGTCATTTATTTTGTGGGTCTACAGCACCGGGGAGATGTAGAAAGCTAGGTGGAGAAAGAGAGTAGAGCCTCAAGTGATGGTGATCAGCAGAACTGCCTTGGGCACCAGTTGGTGCCAGGATTGTTAGGTATGGAGACACAGAAAGAGAGTGGCTTGGGATGCTTGCTGTCACGTAGGCAAGTACATAAAGGACCACAGTGGGAGGTGTCAGTGGGGTGATGTAGGTATAAGCCAAGCGTACAAGTCTCAGAATGAGGGCCTCATTCTGTCTGGGTGGGAAAGCAATTGAGAAAGCCTTCAAATAGAGGGGAATATACCAGCTGGGGCCTTTAAAATATAAATGGAATTTTGCCAAGCAGAAAGAGAAAGGAATGGTGTTGAAGGAAGTGGGAAGGTGGGCAAGACTTGAAGCAAGGCCAGGAGTACAGCCAGTTGACTGATGTGGTGGGGTGGAGGTGATGTGTATGTGGCAGGGGTATGTTTGTGTTGGGGAAGTTGGCTCTAGAGTGGATGAGTCTGCAAAGCTGGGGTCAGGTTGAGGAGAGCTTTGAGCGCCAGAGATCCCTTGCGAAGGAGTTTCCACTTTATCTCGGAGACATGAAACCTCAGGGTTTTAGATAAGGCAGCAACATAACTAGATCTTTTCTTTAGAAAAGTAATGCTGGGAGCAGGCAGAAGAAAGCAGGTGGGGGCCAGGCTTGCTGGGGGCGGAGGGGCCAGGACAGAGTCCTGGAAATAGTACGGAGTGAAAGGACCAGAACTTGAGCCAGTGCAGTGGTATAGGGTTGGAAGAGATGGGCATCTGGGAGTCTTTAGGGGAGACCCGAGCATACTTGGTGAAGGAGATGAGACAGGGAGGAGTGAAGTAGACAGGTTTCTAGGCTGTGTTATTGAACTGGTAGAAATGAGAGAGAGAACAGAGGAGGAACTTTGGGGATAAAAATACTGTTTTTTACACAATTCACAGCGCTTACCACCCAGCCACCCCATCCCTTCCACCCCCCACCCCTACCACTCCAGCAACCCTCAGTTTGTTTCCTGAGATTAAGAATTCCTCATATCAGTGAGATCATATGATAATTGTCTTTCTCTGAT
>NC_138373.1:46304239-46322654 GCF_054177405.1 Leptonychotes weddellii
CCATCCATCTGTTGATGGACATCTTGGCTCTTTCCATAGTTTGGCTATTGTGGACATTGCTGCTATAAACATCAGGGTGCACGTACCCCTTTGGATCCCTACATTTGTATCTTTGGGGTAAATACCCAGTAGTGCAGTTGCTGGATCATATGGTAGCTCTATTTTCAACTTTTTGAGGAACCTCCATACTGTTTTCCAGAGTGACTGCACCAGCTTGCATTCCCACCAACAGCGTAGGAGGGTTCTCCTTTCTCCGCACCCTCGCCAACATCTGTCGTTTCCTGACTTGTTAATTTTAGCCACGTAACATAATAAAATAAAATTTAAAAAAATTAATAAAAAAATATTGTTTTTTACTTTGTTTATGGGGCTCTTCAGAGGCTGGTCGGGAGATTCAGCCAGAAGGCCCTCGTAAGCAGCTGGAAAGATGAGATTGCACATGAACAAGATTAACATTTAGATGAAGGTTAGGGGGCCACGAGGAGTTGGGGGGTGGAAACTGGAGACAACTGATTTTCCAGGGGGCAGGTGCAGAATAGGATGAAGGGAGAGCCAAGGATGCAGCCTGGGGGAGCATTGACGTTTGATGGGGGGAAGAGGAGCAGGTGGAGGTGGAGACACAATGGACAGGAGGTAAAAGGTGAGAACTGTGTTGTAGATCCAAGAAGAAGTGAGTTTTAGGAAGGAGGCCATACAAGAAACCAGTAGGATGAGCAGCAAGAAGGAGCCATTGATTGAGCTGTTGGGAGACGGCCCCTCCCCTAGGGCCCAGACCACCTGGTTCCAGGCAAACGGGGCCGTTGGGGTTGCGGGAGTCAGATTGCAGAGACCGGGGTGGGGGGGCCTGGGTGCCAGGCAGAAGCAGACTGCATTCCAAGATGCAGGTGTGCACAGTCTGGCTGGAAGTCTCTACCGTTCCATTTTAAATGGGCAGCTGATGGGGGGAAACCTCCTTTGACCTCTGTATTTCTAAAACTCTGTAACTCTCTGTCCCTGCTTGTGTTCCTAGGAATTTATTTCATTGGGTTGTCTGAAACCTTTATGGACTCTCAGATCATTGTTCTTGCCATCTTCCTTCCTGCCACCAGCCGCCTCCCAGCCTGCCTCCCCCTCTCTCCTTCCCCCTCTCCCACCCCACCCTGCCCCAGCCCAGACACACACTTCTTTGTTGTGTAATTACATTGAAAGTGCCCAAACTCTTCATTCATGTGTTTCTGCTTCTGATGTTTTTAATTAGCTTTCCTGCAATGGGGGGAAGTGCCTTCAAGTGATTTCTGCTTATTGCAGGAACAATAACAATTTATGCTAATCTTGTATCGCCTAAGAAGACCAGACAGCTTTGTCTTTGGAAAGCTGAAGAAGGTAAATGCACATTGTTTGGCTAAATAAGGAGGCGAGGAGGTGGATTTGCACTCTTGGGGAGGGTTGGCAGCTCACCCAGAGGCACGGTGACCCTCCACGGCTGTCACCTTCCGTGTTTGAGAGCCAGGCTCCCTGCCAACAGCATGCTTCAGCCCAGCGTAGTGTGTGGGAAAGGACCTCGGAGGGGTTAGGAAACCTAAACTTCCTTTTCTGAACCTTACTACCTGTGTGACTGAGCCCCGGCTTCTTTATCTGCAAAACGGAGGTGAAGTCACACGCCCTGTACACTTTCTGGGGTTGCGGCAAGAATTGGATTAGCTGATAAACGCCAAAGTGCTTTGTGAGTGCCAAGTGGTATACGACCCCTGCTGTTACTCATTTCTTTCTCCTTCAGGAAGGTAGTGAGAGAAAAGGTTTATTGAATTTTTTCAGCGCGTCCATCCCCAGGTAATGCCAGTGAGTAGAACCAGGCAGACTTTTAATTTTTTCTTACGGTAAAACATACATAATATAAAATGTATCCCTTTAACCATTTGTAAGCATGTAGTTCAGTGGCATTAAGTCAATTCACACTCTTGTGTAACCATCACCACCAGCCATCTGCAGACGTTGTTTATCTTCCCATATAGAAACCCTGTCCCCATTAAACACTGACTCCCCATTCTCTGCTCCCCCAAATCTGGCAACCACCATTCCTCTTTCTATGTATGCATTTGACCACCCTGGGTACTTCGTATAAGTGGAATCGTACAGTATTTGTCCTTTTGATTCTGGCCTATTTCATTTCCTGTCATGTCTTCAGGGTTCATCCGTCTTGTAGCAGGTGCCAAAATTCCATTCTCTGGTATGGCTGAATAATAGTCCATTATATGGATAGGCCACATTTTGTTTATCCATTCATCCATTGATGCATATCTGGGTCGTTCCCACCTTTCGGCTCTTGTGAATAATGCAGCTATGAGCATGGGGGCACAAATATCTGTTTGAGTCCCTGCTATCGATTCTTTTGGTAGCATGCCCAGACATGGGATTGCAGACTGAATTTCAGCCTGAGAGAATGGGACTGTAGCCTTGGCTTTGTGACTCCACGGGGGAACTGTGGATGGAGACTCCTGGAGTCATGGCGGGCATCCTTGGCCATCGGGGGCCTGCCTTGTGTCCTTTCACAGGTAACTTGTGGTCAAGCTTAGCTTGTGAAGCCCCTTACGTATTTATGTCCCACTGTCCTGCCCTCACCCAGGGTTGCAGATAAGTCCATCCCTCCTGAAGTCAGGGACAAAGACAGAGAGCCCTCGATCCAGGAGCATTACTGCCTCACCTTGACCCCAGCTTCCTGCAGCAGCCCACCAGCACTGGCTCCCATGGAGACCTTAGTCCCCTCCTTCTGTCATGGGTCCAGGTCAGTTCATACACAGAAACCTCACTTCTCACTCTGTTTTCCAGGGAGGGAATGATCAACAGAATAAGGAGGTGTTTTCTCTTACAAGCTCTTGATAGCTAGTACCTCTTCCGTGTTGGCCGTAGTCTGTTACTCTCCATGCAGATTCTGAAGAGGAAGGAGCATGGTGGGTGCAGAGCAGGGCAGGGGGCAGCCGAGAAGTCTAGCAGGTCTCAGACCAAACTCTGGCAGCTTGGTCACTGCTACTAAAGGGCTTCTCTCCTCTCTGGAAAATAGATGCGCTCAGCCCAACAGACTCAGGAGAGAAACCACTGTGGTGTCATCAGCACCAAGGACTCAAATGGCACATAGGGAAACCGAAAACAAATGCATGGAATCCCTGGTTTAAGATCACCCCTGGTGCTAGAATCCTGGTCTTTCCTCCCTGATTTTTCTCATCTCTAACATAGTTCTTGTTCTACCTTCTGGAGGGTAAGGAAAGCGAGCAGAGCATAATTGTCCATGGTTTTGTCCACCTAAGAGCCTTTGCTGTAAAGTGGATCCCTGTCAGTCAATCCCAGAGACAGGGGTGAGGAGGAGAGACAGTTGGGTTCAGGGGATTCCCTCAAGTTGCCAAGAATTGGTTTCATTGGGCGAAATCTGTTGGCCGTGAATGTCTGATTCCATTTATCCCTCTGTGAGAAATCTGTTGTAGGTTTTTTGTATTTATGTTTCATAATTGTTGTTCTGGTTGGTTCTAGAAGGTTTCTGTGTCTGTGAGGCACGCAAGGCATGCGACCAGTGATTTGTGGATTTGGGCAGAAGATCTTTGTTCTGATATTTTCCATTTGGTTCTTTGGTGGAAAGCCGATCTTCTGCCCCTCAGGTTTATATAATTAGATATAGACATGAAGGTAGCTGAACTTTTTCTCTCGAATTTATGTTCCAGAAGGAGCGTTGTCTGAAGACTCAGTTAATTGCACTAAGCAGAGTGAATTCCTCTCACTGGAAGGGATTTTAAAATATATATATTTGTATTTTCTTTGGTCTGTGATGGAGATGTACCCTTGTCACATGGGTAAAGAGAGGAAGAGAAAAGTATGTTTTCCTTGCTTGAGCATCTCTTTGATGTTGACTGAAGAACAGAGACCCTGAGGCTCCGGTATTGGGATGACCTTGGTCCTTCTAGTGGTTTCTTTTGATGCAGGAGGGTTTGTCTTTAATTATAACTGTGTAGAAGCCATGTGTAGTATCTCTCTGAGGGAAAAAGAGTTGCTCCTTGAAGTCTAGAGACAGGGAATGACTCAGTGGACCATGGATTTTCCTTAGCCCGTGTGCACAGAGCCCAAGTTCCTGGGGCCTGGAGTGGGCAATGGAGGACCCTACTTCTGTTTCAGTCCTTAGGGACGTTCTGCCCCCCAGGCCGAGCATGGGACCCAGGCCCTGCCTGCTGGCAGATAGAGGAGGTGACGGGGTGGGGAACACGGCGGCCACTGAGGTGCTGGCTCTGGGGCTTGCTGACCACAGGGGTCTTCTCTGGAGAAATGAGCTCTCTGACCCCAAATGTCCTGGTTGTATTTTCAGTGTGTTGTTCTGCCTTTGCAGAGTTCAATTCACATTTTCAGGCAGAATAGTCTCCCCCACTCAGGGCATCATGTATGCCTTTGTTTGTATTGAAAAACAACTTGGGTGTCCTGACCAATAAATTAGCCCCATGTCGATACCATGTGTCGCATCAACTCACATTTCAGTTACACCCTTACCTGTTGGTGAGAATTAATTAACGTTTGCAACGGGCTCCGAAATTTTCTTGGAATGAAGGGACCTGTGAGGAATCTAGAAATTCGAGCATTACTTTCTCGTTGACTTGGGGGTGGGGTGCTGGCTACTGAGATGGACGCGAGCTTTCTCTGCAGGAACCATTCTGGGAGCATCCCTGTTTGCTCCGAGGCGACTGCCACTGCGTTGTTCTGCAGGGTGGCAGGTGGTGGTGGGAGCGGCTCCAACCCAGGTGGACATCCCCGTGGCCCTTTGCACGAGGGCATCTTTGCGTGTGTGTACTTGTTTGCATGAAGAAGTCCAGTAGGGAGTGATGCTGGCTAAAAAAGTAACAGTAATGCTGGCCATTGTTGTTATTATTCCTTCAACCTTGGTAACAGGATTGGAAGAGCCACCGGGGAACCCTGTGGAACTCTGAATCTAAGCCGCTTCTTTTTCTCCTTTTTTGTTCACAGCGGGGCATTTTCTGAAGTGGTCTTGGCCGAAGAGAAGGCCAGTGGAAGACTCTTTGCGGTGAAGTGCATCCCTAAGAAGGCGCTGAAGGGCAAGGAGAGCAGCATAGAGAACGAGATAGCTGTTCTGAGAAAGTAAGTGCCCCCGGGGGATGGCCTCTTTCCCCACCACCTTTGGATTGTTGGGTCCCCATCTGGGGGAAGGAGAGGCCGCCAGGAGCTGGGTGCCCAGAGGTCAACGAGGCCAATCCGAATGCTGGAAGGGACGGGCATTACCAATGACTGATGTTCTTGTGGTGCATTCAGAGCATTTTGCATATATATGTGTGTCTGTATATATATATATATATATATATACCTATCATCTCACACCTTTTGTGGCAGTCTTTGGAGTTACGATCTCCAATGAACACACTGGTCAGAAAGACTTGGTTTGAACTCACTCTAGCTCGGTGACCTTGGGCTGGTCACTGAACCCTGAGCCTTCTCCATGAACTGGAGTTAAGCATCTCTCCCTCGAAGGGGTCCTCAGGAGTAAGGGAGATGGTGCTTAACAAGTGTTTATAGGGTGCTTTCCACGGCACCTGCTACGTCGTGAGTCGTGAATGCTCAGTAGAGGGTAGCCGCTGTCGCCCTGCTGCTCGTACTGTTTCTGTTTTCTCGTTGTCATGGCTTTATTTTACAAGCAGGAGATGAAGCTCAGAATAAAGTCACTTATCCAGGGCCTTGTGGCTCCTAGATGGCAGAGCCTGGAGTGCCAACGCCACCAGAGTCATTTACATACTCTTTAATCGGTCTTCTGCTTCCTGCCACACACATGGCTCCTGGCATCCAGCAAGTTCCGCAGAGTGCACCGTTCAAGTGCTTCACCTCTTTGTTGGTTTTAATTTCGTTCGCCATGTGTGATAGAACCGAATCAAAATCCCGCTTCCAGCATGATGGCACACACAGAGCCATTCTGATGTGGCTGGATCCCCCCAAAAGATGATGTCTTAATGGTGTGCCGTCCAGCCTGCTCCCCATGTTGACATGATCCCCTGTGTCTCACAGGGTTGGGGGAACAAACCCTTATAGGGTACCTGCTTTTGCATGTTTGGAGAGTGTATCTGAGCATTATGCTATGAAATTCTTAAGAGCTTCTATTAATAAAGGATGTTAGAAATATCCTTGAAATTTTTGGGGTTTGGAGTCAGCACACAGCAAGAATCCATGTACAGATAAGCAAAGCAGAGTGGGAACAAGCCTTCTAGGGGCTCAAAACAAAATGTTACATACTCACATTCTTCCTGAATAACCCACCTCTCGCACTTGTCTCTCTGGGACCCGTAGTGCCTGCTGAAGGATGCTGTGTTGCTGTTGGTACAAACCCAGGGCCACCAACGTGGTCAGGATGGTCTGTCCTGTTCTGCGTTGTATGTGATCTGTGTTCCAGAACAAATGGGTCTCGACAGCTTTTCAGCGGAAGGGTTTTTGCTTATTTGTTTGGTGGTTTGGTTGTTTGGTTGGTTTCTAGGTTCTCTGGATTGTCTGTTAGGGACACAAAGAGTTTCAGATTGTCCTGGGGAGGATTGCATGAAATGATCCTATGGAAGAGAACCTGGAAAAACAAATTACTCTAAGTACATTAGCATCAAGCAGGAAAACACCACGTTAATGAAACATTTATTTAAATTGTTCATTTTCCAATATGAAATCAGCACTTGGGGAAGAGGGTGTTTGCTGGGTCTTGCAGCCACATTGCAGATATTTGACATTCAGATGGAATTCTGAGTGGGCCCAGAACCTTCCAGAGCTTTGGCCGTGGGCACAGGGGCTGCCCACCGCTGAATTGAGAATGGCACCTTTATTTTTAGGTGACTCCCTCATAGGCTTAGAAGCCACAAAACCAGGGAAGTCAGTTTTTATTCTTATAGTTATTCTGCATCTACGTGGGCAGGGGGCACAGATATAGATTTCAGAAGCCAGTCTTGGTTTATGCCATGGTCATTCTGCTTTAATTAGTGTCTCAACCTGGTGCCTACGTCAATAATCACTTTCAGGGAGAGGACATTGAACTGCAGGTAGGACAGGAATTTGGAGTAACTCATTTTGGTCATTTCTTATTATCAGCTCTTGAAGTGCCTTGAAGTGTGACCCTTCTTTCAGGAATAAAGAAAAAAGAAATGATTTCTCAAGGGGAATAAGAAGGTGATAAATCTCCTGTGCTGATTTTTTTTTTGGATCTCTGCAAATGATTTGCAAGAGGCAGTTCTGCATCATAAGCAGCCAAAAGCAAAGCGTATGAGTGGTAAAGAAAAACAGTTTTGGAACTGTTAGAATGCCATCATCACAACATTCAAACATTTAACCAATATTTATTAAATTCCTGTGTGTCAGGTGGCACTGCTAGGCACCAAGGTTGGAAAGATAAGATGCAATTCTGGCCTTCCAGGAGCTTACAGCTGGGTTATAAATAAGTGTGATAATGTAGATTCCTTGAGAGAAGGTCTGACCAGGGGCTCAAGGTGCAAGCTGCCCAGTTCTTCCTTCGGGGAGGGGTGAGAGCAAAGGTTTTGAGGAGGAGGTGGGCCCAGACAGAGAGTATATTTTGCTGGGGGCAGAAAGACGGGGTTATTCCAACCAGGAGGGAGCTGCCCCAGCAGAGGTCAGGGGATGGGAGACAGGCTGGTGTGCTGGGAAGTGGCTCATTTGACTGGGGCAGATGGTTCAAGGTGAGGCACGGAGACCTGAGGTTGGAGAGGTTGCATTGAGGAGGATCGCATACCCTGCTTTGGACTTTGAACATCATTCCATAGACAGTCAGCCACTGAAGGGTTTTAATGGATGAGTGACATGATCAGGATTGTTTCATTAAGATTATTGTGGCGGAATGCAGGAGGGATTGGAGGGGGAGAGACTTAGTGCAGGGGAACTGTTAGGAGGCTCTCGGAGGAGTCTGGGAAGCAACATGTAGAAACAGGAGCTTGAGCTGGGATGGGAGAGACAAAGATGACGGTGTGCACAACATGGAATGTCCAGGACTTAGGGATTTGGAAGAAGTGGGGAGAGGGTTGAGAAGAGATAATGTTCTAAGATAACCATCAGGTTTCTGATTGGATAACCGGGGTAGATACCAACTCCTTAACTGAGATCAGGAATGCAAGCACTGGAGGGCAGGTGCTGAGTTCTGATTTAGACACACTGAGTTTGAGGGTCTTGGGAGGGCCAGGTGGGAATGGCCAATTGCCTAGCTAGGTCTGGAACATGGTTGTGATCTGGGCTTGCTGGATGTTAAAACTTTCTGAAACAACAAAGAACAAAAAAACTTCGTGGTACTTTCCATAGCTAAATCATTGTAGATGAGGTCCCAAAGAGACCTGCTTTATTCCATGTTCTGCTATATACCCCAGTCATTTGTGTATTTCTGTGCCATTTTTCATCTAAGCAGGCCCGTCTGAGGATGGCTTGTCCTCCGATGTGCTGAGCTCATTGCAGGGTGAGAGATTTATGTTTCATTGAATCGAAGTAATGTAGCTAATTTATCCTTAAGGATGTCTTCATACTTGCTCTGAAAATAGTTCTAAAATGAATTTTCTACTTGATAAGTAGATAGGAAACCAGGCTCCGAGGAATAACAAGTGACAAGCATCATGGTGGACAGTCACTATGTAACAGAAAGCTGCTGGTCTGACTCTGGCATTCAGGGGGCAGGATCTCTCTGATTCCATGTGAGTTTCCCCAGCAGAATGGCTGGTTTTCGTCCCTCAAATGGAGTCTTTTGTGCCTTATGGAATATCATATCATTAGTGTTGCATCCCCTGATTGCATTATAGAGCTTATAGTTTTTGTGCTGTTATTTACTTAGAGGGCAGGCACTGCCCAAATCTCATTTCAAGGCAGCACATAAAGCATTTTCTGGAGAAGCAGAAAGGCAAGTATATAACCAGGGCTGCATTTAAATGAGAGATGAAGAGGGGAGGAGATGGAAAACAAATATATCTAGAGGATCCCTTTCCCTAATAGGGGGTTCCGAGGCTTAGGCGGGTTGCAGAGGCACCATCTAAATGAAGTGTGGCCCCAGAGTTCAACATGCTGTTCCAATGCATACTTTGTAGGCTGCAGAGATTATCTTGCGGTGGGGGGTGGGAGTGGGCAGGGGGCAGGGATCTGGGTAGGACTGGCTTTTAAATTGGATGTTCTCCATCTGGGTACACTGGGGAGTCTCGGCTGAACGTCTTTGCCATTTTCTCCCTAAATCAGCGGCTTTCCACCCACATTAAAGTCACCGGGGATGCTTTTCAGAACATCAGATGCTCAGGATCCATCCTAGACCAACTGCGTTGGAGGTTATGGTGGGCGCTTCCCCTGCTCCACACCTAGCGATTCGGACACGCAGCCGACTCAGTGTTGAGAAGAGCTGCATGGGGCCCTTGCCTCCTAGTCTCACTGCCCAGGGGGTGAAAATGCTCTTCTGTGTTCAGCTGTGTGGAGAGATGTGTCCATGCACAAACACGCCAGACAGTGCTTCCTTTAGGTGAGAGGTTTCAGTTAGAGGAGGGAACTCAAATATGGTCCCTTTCAAAGAGCTGGATCTCATCGTAAGTGAGGGAAATTGACTTGAGCCCGCCATCTTGTTAGCGGGGAGCAGGCACCAGCCGCTGGCTGGGTTCAAGGGAAGCAGCTGGTTCTTTGAGGGGGGCCAAAGAAGGAGGGTAGTAACAGCCATTCCTGGACTGAAGAAGCTGGAGTCGGGGTTGGTCAAGTCAGCACGACTCAGCGATAGGTGCACTATCGGAAGGGGATCAAGGCCGCTAAAGGTGGCAGACGCCAAAGCCCAGGATTCCCTGTGGCCAAGTCAGGATGGGTTGCAGGAAGCGTGGTGAGCCTGTGCCTTCTGGAGAGTGAATGGACACTTAGCCAGGCACCTGCAGAACTCCAGAGGCCTGAGCGCTCCTTGCAGTAGCTTGATTCTCTGGTTTTCTTAGACCAGACACATTTCTCTCAGTGCAGACTTACTCGGGGGAAGGCAGCTTGAGCACTCAAAGGCGAGGACAGCTGGTTTTGTATTAAGTAATACCCTTCAGAGAAAGGTTTCCCCATAGATGAACTCATTGAAATCTGGCTTGCTTCTGTTCCTGCAGCTTTGTTCTCATGGCAGGCTGGCCCTGTTTACGTGCTGAAATCACTGCCAAATGCCAGTTTATTGTGTGTATTAGAGAAACATACGCTTCAGTAGAAATTCATTGATTCGGGGTGAACAAAACCACTTTTCCAGTGGCTGGAAATGGCTAAGCTGGTAAAGCTGATACTCAGAGTTTCTCAGGCACCAAGATAGCTTTTTAAGGATCTATTTGATCTGTTTCGAAGATGATATTCTAACAAAGGGAGACCTTTTCTTTGGAAAAGTAGTTTTGGAATTAAGGACACAGGCAGGAAATATGAAAAGTAATGGCAAAGGCCATGTGATAACCAGCAGAGAAGGAAGTATATCGTTTATAATCCTAGAACCCTTGACTCCTCCCAGAAAACCCTTAGTGCAAGTTCCTTAATGTAGAAAAAACATGTCATTCAATTAAAACAGAGGTGAGGGAGGCGCGGTTCGTGATTTGGTGGGTGGTGTTGTTGTGTGATTGAAGTCACAATTTTGCCAAGCTTGGAGTAGGCACATGTGGGTGCGTCTGCTGAATGACCCCATGCCTGCCAGAATCTGGACACAACCCAGCCGGGACCTATTCAAACCAGGCTCTGTGAAAGCATCGAATCCCAAAGAAGAGCTGACTCTCTTCCCTATGGCCCTAGGAGAGACCTGACCTCAATCTTGCCTTGCCACCATTTGGTACTCATTGTTTTATTTCAGCTTAACATTGTGTGTGTGATAAGAAATCAATATGGTTATTGCCAGCCCAACTGTACAGTCAGAGAAGCTACATTTGTGCTTCCTAGTGGTCTTCACCTGGTACTTTGTCCATAGCAGATAATCTAGGAACATTTTTTTTATTTGATTTGAGATCCAGAATCAATGTATTATTATTGCAATTGCATTATTATTGGGATATGTTATTTTATTATCAATTTCTTGGGCATTGCTTACAGAACTCCATTCTAGAAGAGGAGGCAGGTTTGAGGGGAAGGTGATTTTCCTATGGCAACAGAGCCAACTTAAATCCAGTCTGGCTGCTCTTACCACCTTTTATACTATATATATGACTCCGCAGATATTTCGAGTAGTTGAAGAAACAGTGTGTTTTATCACACTTTTCAAGGTAGTGTCAGTTACTTGCAGGCTTGTTCCCATGCACGATCTCCCTGCCACCTAATGTGGTGCTGGGGGAGTCAACCTTGTGTGGGCTGGTTGGCTGTTTAAATTCCTCTAATAATATAGCTTGGCAAATGTTTTCCTCCTTCCTCTCTGAACTTACTTAGCTAATGATTTATATGGATATCACTTAAATGATTCCAACAGAAATGTATATGTATTTTGTGACCTAATATTCCTAAAAATTCAGAAGAGCTTGTATTGGAGGATCACACAGCAGGAACAAGTAAGTACAGGAGTGCTGAGATAGAGGATGATGGCCAATGCAGAAAAAGAAATAAATATACACCGACGGTTTGCTGTTACTCTTCTGTTTAACGTTACGTTTTATAAAATTTGTCCTCTGCATGGTTTTGGCATTATTTATATGGGCAGAGAAATGGTTTTAGTGAGGTTTTATTTATGATTGATCATCTAGTTTAAACTATGCATAATTTGGTGAATAAATTTTATTCTACATACCTGAAGTCCAAGGTTATCATTGGAGTGGTTTAAACAGTCACCATCTTAAAGTTGTATGACTGACTGACTTCTCGAAGTCATCTTAAAATTGAGGCCAGAGTCTTAGGTGACTGGTCTAAAGTTTTTAGGAAGTATGTAACTAAAGAAATCATTTCTAAAATAGTAGTTGCATGGAATTTGATAAATGGGATTCATTATCCAATTTTTAACCGTTTGCACTTTCTTTTAGAAATATTTTAAAAATAGTGTTGACTATAGTATTCAGACATGTGGTAGGTCTCACTGGGGAATCCAAACACATGCAAGGATATTTCTGAACAAATGCTGTAGTATGTTAGATGTGCTGTCTTCATTCTTGCTGAATTCTGCAGAATTAATGTGCTAAATGCATGCATGTGTACGTGTCTCTGTGCATATATACATGCATGTGTGTGGATATGCATATACATATATGCACATATTCACAATGTACATATGCATCTATATGCACATTTTAAATACATGTCAGTGTTTTTATATCTTTCTACTGAAGAGCAGAAAATTCTTTTTGCCGAATTTAGTAAATATACCCCTCAAGGCTGTTAAAAATCTGCTGTCTAGTTACCTAAGTAAGATAATAAGACATATGAAAAGCTTTTTGAAACTTTGAAATGTTCAGGTGTTAGGGAGGATGCAGTGTTAGGCATTACTACTCTCATTGTACTATGGTAAGAGCTCAGAATATCTCTGTGGAAGAGATGAGGGCAGAAACTGTTGTATCCACTTCACGAAAGGAGAACCTGAGGTGCAGAGTGTATAGTTTGAGCAAATGATGGAGCTGGGGAGGCAGCAGAGAGCTTCTCACTTGTGGGGCTTCCTTCCATGTTTTAGGATACCCAGCCCTCCCTTCTGTTAGGAAACCACCATTGGAACTTTGGATGAAACAACTAGAAACAACTGGTTGGAATCCTCATGCTTGTAAGAAAGAAATATCGATAGATTTCAATAGATGATAGATGTCAATAGATTAATTGAAATAGATGTGAATTAATTCAATTAAGAGACTGAGAACTCTAAAATCAGAATCCAACTTTTGTCTCAACCTAGTCCACTAAAGTCTAGAGCAATTTATACTTATCCTTTGAGATTTTATTTTTTATTTTTTATTTTTTTTATCCTTTGAGATTTAAATACAGATATTCTCAGGGCGCCTGGGTGGCTCAGTCGGTTAAATGACTGACTTTTGATTTCAGCTCAGGTCATGAGAATGAGGTCAAGTGCTGACTCAGGCTCTGTGCTCAGTGGGGAGTCCGCCTGAGATTCTCTCTCTCCCTCTCCCCCTGCATCTCCCCCTGCTTGCACTTTCTCTCTTTCTTTCTCTCTCTCTAAAATAAGTGAATAAATAAAATTTTTAAATACAGATATTCTCAGTTTGTCATAATTTATAAACTAGCTGGGACTTCCACAAGCACCATTTTATGTAATCCTATGAAGTAGATATTATTATCCACATCTTATAGATGAGGAATGGGGAGTTTATGAGAAACTTCCAGAGGCCACATAAATAGTAACAGGTAGAGCAGAAAGTCAGACCCACGTCTGTCGGTCTTTCCCATTATGATTTGATCCATCTGGTGTCTCCATGTTGTCTTTTTAAGACAGGACCATGTATTCTTTTTTTTTTTTTAAGATTTTATTTATTTATTTGAGAGAAAGTGGCGGGGGAGGGTGTGCATGAGCAAGGGGAGGGGCAGAGGGAGAAGGAGAGAGAGAATCTCAAGTAGACTCCCCGCCAAGCGCAGAGCCCAACACGGGGCTCAATCTCATGACCCGAGATCATGACCTGAGCCGAAATTAAGAGTCAGACGCTCAACTGACTGAGCCACCCAGGAGCCCCAAGACAAGGCCACGTATTCTTGATGTAGGCGACAGCCCACTGCTTGTAGGGGGTGCTCATTAATGGTGAAAGAATAAATCTCTAGTTGTCTATTTTATACCGTCATCAGAGAAGCGGTGTAAAATATTGGTGAGGGCCTGAGAGCAAGCCTACCTAAGTTTTCACCCAACTACATCACTTAGGAGCTCTGTGGCCTTGGGCAGATTATATCAGCTCTGTGCTTCCATTGTCGGGAAAACGGGGATGATACTAGTCCTTGCCTCCCATAGTCGTTGTAGAGATTAAAGAATCAACGCTCGTAAGGTGCTTTGAGCAGTGCCTGG
Organism: Leptonychotes weddellii; assembly: GCF_054177405.1. Lineage (NCBI taxonomy): Eukaryota > Metazoa > Chordata > Mammalia > Carnivora > Phocidae > Leptonychotes > Leptonychotes weddellii. The sequence goes on from NC_138373.1 coordinate 46,318,167, forward strand.
CACATGGCATGGGATCTGCAAATGCTTGCTGTTTATACTATTATTACATGGACGGGGGACATCTTGCCAGACAGTGGGAATAGCGGGACTAGGACAGTGGGGGAAGATGCCTTTCCAGAAGTTACATCACACATGTTTTGCGTCCCTGTAAGGTGCCCTGTTGGAGCCCAAGGAAGCACTTCTGGCTGAGGAAACAGCGTCAGCAGTGTGAGGTGGCTGGGTACCCGGTGTAGTTGCAGAGTTGCTGAGACTGTGTCAGCTTTGCTGTTTGTCTTGCTGGAAACAAGCATGAAAACTGATGCTCTCCTTTTCTCTCTTCTGGTCTCCTTCCACAAACATTCGTCAAGGGCATTAGAACTGGAAAAGCAGCCTAGAGAGATCTTGGTCCAATTCTCTTGACCTCCAGGTGAGGAGACAGGCCCAGCAAGGGTAAGTGACTGGCCCAAGGTCACAGAGCCAGCTTGAGCAGGTGTGCGTCTAGAATGGTGGTTTCTGGCTTCCTAATTCAGAACCCTTTCCACAGAACCACACTGGCTCCCTTGGAGAGCATCCCTTAGGAGAATGAAAGAAATAACTCTTCCTTGTCTTTAAAAGTCCCTTGGTAAGTTTGCCACGGACTGAGGACTCTGTCCCACCAGTCCCCTGGTGATTTCAATTAGATGTGCTGTTCTTTCTGCTTCCCCCTCCGTGGTGGTGCAGGAGTGCTGTGGGCAGCTATGATTGCGTTTGTGTTCTGACCCCATGCTGCCTCTGGTTCTCTGGAATTCACTAGAAAGGGGCTCAGGAACCAGCCTCAGAGCCTGTGTTAGAGATGATGTTGGTCCTTTGGGCCAGTTTTTTGTCAAGAGAATGAAGATAGTACTTCTCAGAAGTGCAGTAGGAGGAGGCCAGCTGCAGACTGGGGAGTAATTTGGGCAATATGGACAGTGTTACCATGGGGTACTTGTAATCCGGGAAATCTTCACTGTCCCCATCCGGCCTCAGGCCAGGAAGGCATGCGAAACACCTGAGCCCACCTCCTATTCCTTCTTTGCTCTGTTTGATCCTTTGCACTCTCTGTACCTTTCCAGGACGTTCTAGAAACAAAGGGAGAGCTGCCTTCTCCCAGGCTGTCCTGGACGTCAGAGCAGGTGTGAGGGACATTGGGTCATCTGAGGGTGGCCCAGGGTAGGTGAAGCAGGGCCGGGGAAGCCACTGGGCAGAGTCTGAATTAAAAGGTACTGTTTGTGGGGTAAGTCCACCTGCTCAAGAAACCACAGAATTTTCATTAATGGCAAATTTTTATACATCAGTATGTAACGTTTTCTACGTCTAAAGGTAAACTTACAGAAAGAAGTTTTCACTCAAGCATGAGGTATTCTTTCTAGCAAGTCTCCTAGCTGGAGAGCAAAGGGATGAGGCAGCTATTTCTTGAAAATGAAGGCTTCCCTGGGTTGGGTTCATGTGGTTGGTGTGAACCACATCTCCCCAATTCCAAACCCAGTTCTCTCTCTGGGAATGCCTGATGTGTTGTTGTTGTACTTGTGTTTGTTGTTTGTTTAATCCTGGTAGGGTGCCTCCAGGACAAAGCCACTGATCAGACAACTGGAGACTCCCACACCTGCTTCTACTCAGGTTTTCTTGAAAGATGTCAATATGGTGGTTGACATTTTGGTGGATTTGTTCTTGGGCCCAGAGTTCATTCATTTGTTCGTTCCTTCCTTCCTCGTTTGCCTTTTCTTTCTTTTTTTTTTTGAGTGCTTCATTTTTTAATACCTCATAGAAGTTTAGTAGGAATAGATAAGCTGATCTGACCCACCAAGAGTATCCATGAATAAGTTGCTGAAAAAAAAAATAAGTTGCTTATCGATATAATTTCCTAGAGAAATATGGCAAATAGTTTTTACTTTCCAAAACATAGTCATTTAATGAAGTGACACAGTATTTTATTATGCAGACTTGGATGCGTTAGCTCATTTAGGCACTTCAGGGACAGTCATTATGAAGTTATTATGAAGTCCGCTATTATTAATATTCAGTCAATATAAGTTTTCCAAGAAGATAATATTCCTGTTTAAAAAACCATTTAGCATGAGTGTTTTTTCCTTTATAAATACAATAATGTCAAACAATATAGCACAAGCTTCCGAATGGAAATTTTGTTTTGAAGAAATTACATAAGCAAGAAATATGCCTGATATTTCCACAATATTGTTGCCGAGTCAGGTGACCAGATGGCAGTGAGACTTTGCAGAGCACATACTTCAGACTTGTGTATTCTCTGTACTCAAGAGTTCACCTAGTGTATACAATTTCATCTCCATTTGCAGTACTGACCTGCATTCACTTATGTGCATAAACCATAATTTTGTGAATGAACTAACCCATAATATCAATATATCATTTAGAATGTTTTTCATTGCATCTCTTTCTGGATGGTGTTCTACACTACATTTATCATATAAAATCTTGTTATTTGGAATTTGGTTTACCATGATACAGATCCAGTTGAAATTTGTCTCTTCTGCTAAAAAAGAAACCTACCTAGAAAAATGAATATTTGTAAGATCTTGAACCCAGTGTCCTAAATGTTGGTAATTACCTTTTCACCTAAAGAGATATGGCGGTGACCCTGGGCAGCTGTAGGTTCAAGAGTCTACAAGTACTTGAAATAACTTTGCTCCCTTTAACAATTTTTTATGGCTCAGACTTTTAAATAATTTAGATGTGTCTTCTAATTACTCTGAATTGGAGGGCTCTCAGATCTACGTAAGAAGGCCGCATCACCCTTCCAAGATTGCAGATACTTGCCTAGCCTTAATTCTTTGTCTCCCTCCCTTCGTTTACTTCTTTAAGATAGAGAGAAAAGGGATGGTTTGCTCTGTGGTCTGGCCTATTTTCACATCCCCTCTTCTGCCGGAATGTACTTCCTCCTTAGCACTGGGCTGGTCTGGCCTCAGGTCGGGTCTGGTCCTCTGGCGCTTTGCTACCCCAAGTGTGTGGTCTGCTGACCACCATCTGCACCTGGGAACTTGTTCAAAATGCAGACTCCCAGGTCCCGTCCCGGTGCCTCTGAATCAGAATGTGCGGTGGAACCAGAAGCCCAGGTGATTGGTTTGCACATTTGTCTTTGAGACGCTCTGATCTAGGACACTTCCCTGCAGAAAGCAGATTTAGCTGCCCCTTCTGTGAGATCCAGTAGCATCTGGAATTTTTCTCTCTTGCACCACTCACCACAATGTAGAGGAATTAACCATTTCCTTGTCTTTCTTTCCCACTGCGTTGAAAGCTCCTTGAGGACAAGGGTGTTATCTGAGATCCAAATGTATTTCTAGTACATGGCAAAGCTCCTGAGACATCCTAGGTGCTTTGTATATTTTGTTGCATTGAATGATAGCAATTTCACATAAGGGAAGATTGAGGAACATGATGATGTATTCCCTTTCCTCTAAAAAAAATTTCAGAATGCTTTATTTCTTTGAGTGAATAGAATCTTCGGGCACTTTGAAAGCATAACTACGTTTATCTTAACAAAATGTTTGAGAGTGACAAATTTGTATTCTTTTCAAAGATGGAAATTGACACTAAAAAACAACAAAAAATTGTTTCAATGTAGTACATTGAATCCCCCTCAGAATTGGCATAGAATTTCCACTTTTGTTGTCAGTTCTTCTCAGAGGGGATGCATGATACTCTCTTTTAAAATGTAGTCAGAGGGAAATGTGTGAATAGCCCACCAATGACATACCCGTCCTGTTGAAAACAAGTCTGGTTGAGTTTTGCCTCTCATGTTTACAGCTTGCCCAGTATTTTAAATATGAAAAAACTGTATTAATGACTCCAAAGTTCCAGCCAGAAAACTACCTTCTGGAAAGAAATTGGCGTTAATGCGAGCTGAATTCCTAGATTTCATTTCTTGAACCTTATTGATCACTGGACACACACTTTCACATACAAATAAAATGCGGTCCACATCTCAAGGAGCTGATGTGTTGAGACAGGCAGCTTTCCTGGAACACCCAACAAGTGTGCATAAGGTGGCCAGAGCACACTGCAGGATGGGCACAGACACTTGGCAGACAGGTTCAGAAGAGCCACTGATCATAGCCACCCAGCGAGTCAGAAGAAGGTGACATTGGAGGAACCTGGAAGGAGGGTAGGCTTTTCTGGAATAGAGGCAGGGGGAAGGGAGGTCTCAGTGGATGGGGCAGCTGGAACACTTCTAGACAGAGAGATACAGTATGCGGGCTGAGTCTGGAAGAGGCGCTGGATTACTGGAGAAGGTGCATGTGAGCAGGTGTGGGGAGGTCAGGTCCGAGCACAGAGGTGCCACAGGTGTACCTCCTCCATGAGCAGCGGGGTAACCTCTGCAGTGTTTTGCATGGAGGAAGACTGGGAGGGAATGTTGGGGGGATGAAGACGGCGCCTGAGGTGGTGTGCCATATGAAGACCAATCAGAGCCCTGCGGGGTAGGGTAGAAGCTGAGAGACCACCTGGCATATGATTGGG